>NC_051181.1:91922732-92262385 GCF_013339695.2 Rhipicephalus sanguineus
ATGACCGTGGTTATATAATTCAGATGAATGCGGGGCAATCTTTATATACGTGCGTGGCAGTCTTGAGCTTTGCCGAAACGCGTTGAATAGCACATAATTCAGGGATATTGCGAAATAACTCAGACAATAAATGAAGTTTTACTGTTACACACTCACGTTCTTTTCTTACATACTCACTTTTTGGCTGACACTACGTAAAAAAAGAGAGTTGCTTGTTGGGCAATTTTGTGCGGGCTGATGCTATAAGAAAGCCACCGAAACGGTAAAATTTAGGGGAACACCAAAATGCAGCAAAGCAGAGACAGCCATTTATAAAAGTGGCATTCCCACGTTTTCATGTTTCCTTCTTTTAAAGATTTTTTTTTTTCCGTTATGCTAATATATAGGCACACGTTACGTCGAGTCATATTGTTCCCAGCTTTAGTTACAACTTTTCCTGCTTGTTTGTGAATGTACGATATAAGCACATGCGTGCAAACAGAGGAGGCAGGGCTGACGGCCACCCTCACCCTTAATCGCCAAGGAAGAGGACGCCAAGTCTGCTCCATACTAACATACTAAGCATGACCTGTCCCGTCATTCTATAAAGGTAAAGGTTATGGTCCTGCAAGTTCTCGACGATGGTGGCGGCCGAGGATACAAAGGTGTTGGCTTCCAGGAACTGTTTACTTTCCACCTTTTCTCTCCGTAAAGCCGGGAAGCAAACGCATTCCGTTGTGAGAAACACGTAATCGCGTCATTTTTATTATTGCATCCATTGCGAAGATTGCTGTTCTTTCTGACACTACGAGTGAAGGAAAGGGGGGCGGGGGGCAACAACTGTTGCCAGAATTTTGAATTGGTGAATGCAACCCCGTGTTATAGTGGCGGCGGGGGAGGGGGGAGGTGGAGACCGCTGGCGTAGCTTGGGTGCGGGCAACTTCTGGTGTGGCTTGGGGGAGGCAAGTGCCCCTTTTGCACCTTCCTTCCGACGCCCATGGCGGAGGGGGAGCTGTGGTGCGACTTCGCACCCCTAATTCAGAGCCGTTAGCGGGCCTATGTGTTAGACCAGCCTGCAGCTTCCTCGACAGCATTCTGTTACTCCTCATGGGGACTGTTCTATCGCCCAGACTCTCCGCCCCGGTATGGAGGCACGTCGCATAGTTCGGCTAGATACGTTGGCGTCCCGAGAACACTAAAGCATCAGCCAAGATTCCCGGCACAAAGATGTGTCCTAGTAAGGCGGCAACAGGGGCTAGTTGGTACTTCTTCATGCTCGTAGTGCTCTGCCAGTGGACACGGACGAGAAAAAAGAAACGAGGAAAACAACACAGGGTGATGCGCAAACTCACAACTACTTTATTTCGATCATGTACAGCCATTATGTACGTACAACAAAGAAGGAACATGAAATGACGGGGAGGGGGGGGCGGGAGTTCAGTGATAGGGTGTATCCCCCCCCCCCCCCGGTCATTTCGTGTTCCTTCTTTCTTGTACGTACATAAGGCTGTACATGATCGAAATAAAGTAGTTGTGAGTTTACGCATCACCCTGTGTTGTTTTCCTCGTTTCTTTTTTCTCGTCCATGTCCACTGGCAGCGCGCTACAAGCATGAAGATGTGTCCTAGGACAATGGGGACACAGTGAGGCTTTCAGCACCACCTCACAAGCACGGCTTGTGTCAAAAGTTTCTCGATAGTTACACACGCGCTTTCGTCACCGTCGATCACCTGACTTATGTGACCTACGACCTGAGTGACCTATTACCAAGGTTATACGACCTATTGCTCATCTAGTATCTCACGGCTGCCTTTCTAAGCGGGTGCAGCTTGATCACGTCGCCCGCCTAAATCGCTATCTCCGTGACTCTTTGTGATCGTAACCGTTCCTGGCAGAACGGGCCTCTTTTGCGAAGGTAGGAGTGTTACGCTAAAGCGATAGCGTGGAAGAAAGAGGATGACGAAGCGCACTCCTTCTTGGCCAATCCCCCAGTGGGGATATGAGCCATGTGTAGAGGCACACACATCCTCATCATAATCATTGTCTTTATTGGAGAAAGTCGGCGTAAGTGCGACGGCTCTCATGCCTGTTATATATATATATATATATATATATATATATATATATATATATACCGGGTGTCCCAGCTATCTTTAGCCAAGAGTTAAAAAAATACAATATTAGAGGCAGGCGAGTGAAATCAGTTGCAAATTGCTGACAGCCACCTTGCGCACTACAGACAATTTTTTGTTTTGCAATTAACTAATTTATTAATTAGGATGATTAAACAAAATTGCTAAATATTGACTTTAGGCGAGAAATGCTGCTTGCAAACTTCGAGAGCGTCTTCAGAAACCCCAATCGCATCATTTGCGATAAAGAAAGTCTCACGTATACCATTTTTTCCAAGCTGCAAAGAAAGCCCGCGAAATACAAAAAGAACCACGTGACTTGCGCGCGCGCGCGCCGCGAGAATGCTGCCCTCAGCCGTGGTTTGAGCAAACGAAATCAGCTGCGGCCGCGACTCGCCGGCTCCGTTGCAGCGGTAGGCCGATACGTGGGCGGTGGTTCCTTGGCCCGTTGCCAGCCAGTTGGCGCGCGTGACGATGCAAGTTGTAGCAAGCGCGGGCCAAGAAACCACCTTTAACTTATCGGCCTACCGCTGCAACTGAGACAGCGAGTCGCGGCCGCAGGTGATTTCGTTCGCTCAAACCACGGCTGAGGGCAGCATACTCGCGGCGCGCGCGCGCACTAGTCACGTGGTTCTTTTTGTATTTCGCGGGCTTTCCGTGCAGCTTGGAAAAAATGGTATACGTGAGACTTTCTTTACCGCAAATAATGCAATTGGGGTTTCTGAAGACGCTCTCGAAGTTTGCAAGCCGCATTTCTCGCCTAAAGTCAATATTTAGCAATTTAGTTAAATCGTCCTAATTAACAAATTAGTTAATTACAAAACAAAAACTTGTCTGTAGTGCGCAAGGTGGCTGTCAGCAATTTGCAACTGATTTCACTCGCCTGCCTCTAATATTGTATTTTTTAACCCTTGGCTAAAAATAGCTGGGACACCCTGTATATATATATATATATACTTTGAAATTGTATCGCGATACGATACAAGATAATCGGGCAAGAAGTATTTGAGATACAGATACCAGATACTACCGCGATAATTGTATCCGATACGATACTTGCGAATTGTATCTTAAGATACTTCGATACATTCGCAAGTTAGTTGTTATATATCCATATGACGCAGTAGCAAACGCCAATGCACAAAAATGTCTGCTTGAAGTTCCTTAACTGACCAATTTTGTTTCATTTGAACAAAATGTCTTTAGTATCTTAAAAGTTTTGTCTGTCTTACATAAGTATTTTAGTTCAATTCCTAGAGTACATTAGTTCAATTCCTAAACAACTTACCGGGGTTCAATTCCGAAACAACTTACCAGGAAGAACTTCAATAAGAAGCCTTCGCACGATGGTGCAAATACCGGCGTGGAGTTTAACGTTGTCGGTAAACTACCACTACGCAATACCTTATCACCGGACAGGTGTACAGCAGCAACAAAGCTGGAAACGAGTTTTGTAACGAGTGGTGAACACGTAGGGGACATAAAAGCGCAATGGCTGTTCATATAGTCTACGTATCTGCGGGTGTAAAGCGTTCGTTATCGATATACTCACTAACGTGCGATCTTTGAACAATTTTTCTTAAACAAAAGAACATCTGCAACCCGGAAACGTCTCAGATGTATTGTATTGTCACGTGGTATAGCGACGATTAATATGGCGGCAGTCAAATTGTAGAAACGAAACTCTTTACTGAACTAACTTAAGATAAGACAATAGAAAATTCATTGCCTATGGAAAATTGCCTGAAACGGCTCGTTGGGACGCTCATGAGAAAAACGGAGCATTTGGTGTATATGTTTTTTGAATATCCCTCATCTAAAATCTTCTCGAGGGCCCCCAAGCAAAGTCTTTAAGATGGCTCCTAATAATTTCCATTATTATAACGCAAACTCAACTTCGCTGCTTTATGAAGCGGTAAGCAGGATGTTTGGTACTCTATACTCAAGACCCGCCACGGTGGTCTAGTGGTTATGGTGCTCAACTGCTGAATTCTGGCTGCGGCGGCCGCATTTTCCATGGAGGCAAAAATGCTTGAGGCCCGTGTACTTAGATATAGGTGCACGTTAAAGAACCCCAGGTGGTCGAAATTTCCGGAGTCTTCGACGGCGTCTCTCATAACTTAATTGGTTTCGGGACGTTAAATCTCAAATATTAATAGTACTGTATAGTAATATAATACAAAGGCGCGCCCATATAATTATATATTTGTTTTCAAAATCACCTTGGCAGAACAGCAAACTCAAGTGAAGTATAAATGTGCAAACAGTAGGAGAAATAACGCAGACATTTAAAAGTAACAATAAAGCAGCGAGCTTATTTTGGCAGCACGTTACAAAAGAGATATTGCAGCGATCACACCGGAAAAAAACAATAAAGAGACCTAGGTACGGAATTCAAAAGAACAGGTAAGAAAGCATTAGTGCTAACAATCAAATTATGATTTCAAAAATTCTTTGAATATATAAATAGCACGAAAAGGAATAATGTGGTACACCGATATATCTTTTGTTAGGTAAAGGCTTCTTCTATTAGATCGAGCATCGGTATCGGTGGATCTATTGCCCTTAGAACGTAATTTGCATATAGGTCAATGTGATCGCATGTAAGGCATACTTACATCCACGAGATGCTTCAAATCGCAGATGTGTGAAAGCCATGATACGCGAAGCAACTCTGTTCTTGCATTCTTCAGGTTTCGTAACGAAGCACCACGCAAGAGAATCAATAACGACGCGAAAGTAGCATAGGAATTTCCGCGACAGACGCTACGCTCATTAGAGTGCGCGGCGCAGGACCGTGGCTAAGAGAAAGTGTCATAGCACTGACACAAATAAAACAAAAAAAAAAATTCTTGAAGACAAGAACTACGTGGGCTGGGTGTAGACGTTCGCGCGCGTGTTTGTGTCGAGACTGCGCGAGCGCAGCCACTTGACTCTGTTCCACCAATAGGGACGCGCAGACCGCATCACCTGCCGTCACTAGAGGACTCTGGCAGAAAGATAAATCTATGTCGCTGCCCTAAGTTATATTCAGGTGGCTTAGTGGCGCCAGTACCAGCTTGAGAAGCAGAGTTCAGCTAGCGATAATTGTTTCGCACGGTTGTGTTGAGATAGAAGTATCTTGTATCTTAAGATACACGATACATTATTGAATGTATCGGAAATACAGATACAGATACTCATTTTGCGAGACGTATCGCGATGCAGATACAAGATACCCGATGACTATCTAAGATACATGTATCTTCGATACTGCCCAGCACTGATATATATATATATATATATATATATATATATATATATATATATATATATATATATATATTTGTTGTGTCATTAGGTTGTCTCGAACAAAAGCAACGAGCCCTTGGTCGATGCCCCTCTTTAGTCATATATTTGTGTTTTTGCTGCTTCTACGATGGTAATCTCCTGCAAGTGATGTTGTCCACATTCTCCATCGCGCCTTCATCCGAATCTCAGTTACATAGACGACGACGAGGAAGTGTTGGCGCCAACTTGTGAATCAGGTGTACGTCCCAGGCAATAACCTCTCCCATAGCATGCAGGAGAGCCCGGAAACATGGAAGCGACACCCGATGCCCCGTGACAGCTCTCGATGACTTCATCAGTTGTTCGATTGCCAAGCAGTACTAATATGCATAATGTAGGCAACAACAAAAAAATGATCGTACACAACAGGGCAACTTATGTCCCCTGTCGGCTCCCGTCCACGGGTTGAAGCTCGTGTCGTGACAGCCCGCTCATCGGCGATGTGCCGGTACAAAGGGTGTAACGTACGCCCGAATGCTCGCGAGGCCCCAACAAGCCCGCGACCTGCGCTTCGGGCCATCGACACCGTCGCATAGGAATGGATTGGAGACGAAACCTCTTCCGACTGGTTATGTCGAGGAAAGGACAAAGCACGCTTACCCGTGCTCTCCGTTATCGCTGCCTCCTCTTGAGAAAAGAAGAACTAGAAGTAGTGGCCGATATTGCGCACGCGGTATCCACGCCATTGAACGGATGCTCGATCTTTTTTTTTTTTTTTTTTTGCGGGCGTTGTCCGTATGGTTTTCTTTTGCTGAAGCTGTGCTCTATATGGACCTCTGTATTTAAAAGTATGATTACGTTTTTTTTTACAATATTTATCTTACATTTCTTTTGTATACTCCCAGGGCCAACCGCATTACAAGGGCTAGTATGTAAAAAAAATACAAAGCAGAATAACAACAAACTACAGAGAATAACAATTTGAAAGATGAATTTCAGACAGCCTTGTACATATAAGCACGTGGTCACCCGCCACGGTGGTCTATTGGTTTTTGTGCTGGACTGCTGACCCGAAGGTCGCCGGATATAATTCCTGCCGCGGCGGCGGCATTTTAGATGGAGGCGAAAATGCTTGAGGCCCGTACACGTAAAGAACCCCAGGTAGTCGCAATTTCCGGAGCCCTATCCTATGGTGTGCCTCAGAATCATATCGAGGTTTCAGGTCGTTAAAGCCCAATAATATTATAAATTGATGGTTGATACTTCGCGAAAAAGTTGTATATCACCGGTTGATGTTAGGCCAGTGGGAAGTGGTTCCACTCGATTGCTGTGCGTAGAAAAGAGAATCTTAGTTTTTGTTTGTTTTTTACAGAAATAAAAAAAAACTGCCTTATTGCAATGATCTATACGATAAAACAAACTGCGTTGACAGAAAAATATTTCTCGCAAAGAACGACATGTTAGAAAATTTCTTGAACCAACTTCGAGCAGCAAAATTTTGACGTGCTGGTAGAAACACAAAGGAGAGACAGGTTTTTATGCAGGCACAGTGGGTGTGTAGAGACAAAAAAAGACGTTGAGATATTCTCAACGGATTCCAGTACAGTGATTAGCTTTACATGCATATGATCGAAAACAGAATTAGCCTATAGAAGCTTTTGTCTTGTTAAGGTTATGCACCCTTCCACGCAGATTCCATATTAAGATGAAAGGTACTGCGACTGCATACATGCAATCATATTGCGCATGAAATAAAGAAAGAAATATGTGACAAAGCGGGCAGCATATTTCACATATGTTGACGTTTATTTGTTTTAACTGCGACACCACATACGAATAAATATTTTGTCTGGCCTTTTATAGTAAAATTAGCACTATTATACCAGAAAAAGTTATTATAACTGCTTTTTTAATCAATGAGCTCAATTGAAACTTAAAATACGCTGAAGTACGTCCCGTATATCTTTTTGTTGTTCCATTTTGAACCATGTTAAAGAATACATGAGGTATTAAGTGCAAACTAGACTAATACCAGTCCAAATAAAATTAGCTATATTACTTAAGCGCCCTAATGTAAATGCATTGCCACTTGAAATGCAATATTGAAATATGCGACGCACGATTCACATATTTGACAGCCTACTTAGATAAGTGGATAAGATAAGCTATAATTTCCGACTTAACTTGCTGACTAAACAGCCTCCACTTGCTGCGACTTAACAGCCTCTTGGAATCAACGCACAGTGCTTACCGTCTTTCAGCCAACGCTGATCACACGACGTGTCTTTTCGATCATGCTCTTTCATTGTCTGCCACGTTTTATTGTGGCGCACGATTCCGAGAAATATTTCTTTCCAAAATATACCCCAGACATCTACTTTAGATCAGCTATCTATCGGAGGTGATGTGACAACCGAAACTAAATTAGCATACACAAAGTAGAAACCTGAAGTGAACGTGGAACCGGAAGTTCACACCCGATTGCCGCTTGGGTTAGCAGCAGCACGGTCAGCAAAACACTGAGAGCTTCGCAACGAAGCATTCGCTCCTGAGCAAAACCGAGGATCAGATAGTACTCTGCGAACATTAAAAACGGAGTCCCCTCGTGTGTTGTGACCATGTATATCGACTACCCCACAGCGACACCAACAGAGGCACGGGGCGTGTAAAACTTCTGCGCCCTAAGCACGGTGTAAGATATATCGTACACTGCGGCCCTTTGTCACAGGTGGTAGCACGATAAACAATGTATGCGACCGGGCTAGATGACACGCGTCCATGAGTACACGCTCTCATGTATCGCGGCGAGATAAGCTCGCGTGCGCATGACGTCAGTGTCGTGGGGCTATGAATAACGAGCATTAACCCCGTGCCGGAACCGCTCGAAGCGGGTGTTCACGAAGAGAGCGTCTTCCGCAGGGTAGGTCGGGGAGAGGAAGCGGTGGCGTGCTTCGCAAAACGCCTTCACCATGCGGCCTAAACTCGGGTGGTCACGAAACGCCGCTTATCGCATTAACTCAATCAACGTCACATTACTCCTGGTGTTTGTATCGTTTCTGAATTCACGTGTGGTACATGCTCGTAGCAGCTTTTTGAACGTTTGACGAGGGGGAGGGACTTCGCTGGTCCTTCGGGAATCATTGCAATTACGCCAGGAATCATCTGTTCTAGTTGGACTACACAAAAAGATAATAATAATATCTGGGGTTTAACGTCCCAAAACCACCATATGATTATGAGAGACGCCGTAGTGGAGGGCTCCGGAAATTTTGACCACCTGGGGTTCTTTAACGTGCACCTAAATCTAAGTACACGGGCCTCAAACATTTTCGCCTCCATCGAAAATGCAGCCGCCGCAGCCGGGATTCGATCCCGCGACCTTCGGGTCAGCAGTCGAGCGCCATAACCACTAGACCACCGTGGCGGGGCTACACAAAAAGATGGGGGCTGTGTTGTGGCGGGAAACCGGAACACAGTTTTATTTGTTACGGAGATCCCGCAGTTACTACGGTTACGTGAATATACTAATCGGGTTACCGTGTTTAGATTTGATGAAAATAAGGGGAGGGCTGTTAGTGAGGTGTAGGCAGAAATAGATATTTTGTGGGTTCATTGCGAAATTGGTAGTAAATTACTTATTCAAGTACACAAGGGAACTACGTGTGATTTAAAAACGGCATAAAACTTAGCTTTCGGTCCTGCGAGAACCGTAACATTCACTGAGATAATATTGTTAAAAATAGCGGGAAGAATATGAGTGATGTTCGTTTAAGGAGAGATTATGGCAAAATTTAAAAAGAAATAAAACAATTTCGCTTCTTTGGAATGATAAGGCCTACGTCAACAACATCCAGTGCCCCACACATTTTTGCACGTTTCGATTGAACCAAAAGGACTAAGTTTTCGAGACCAACCGACGAGCAGCCAAGCCCCCTTTTCTTAGGCCGTGCACAAACTGAGCATTCTGCCTCAAGGAAACTTTTGGAAAATCGAAACTGGTAGTTAATTTGAGCTTATCAAGTTTATAAAAATGCATTCCGGCTACCTAAAGGCATATTGTGCAGTTTATTTTAAGACGCATGGCGTTTACAGAGCCCTATTGCCTAGTGTGTGTGTGTGTGTGTGTGTGTGTGTGTGTGACCCGCATGAGGAAGGGGTTCTGTGCATTTATTTTGAGAACAATTGCGTCTTTGGGAGTATCTCGCGGCGGCAAGACATATTCTCATATTGACAAATCAAATAAACAGTTTAGAAAACGTAGTATAATTGGAAATCGACATGCTTCGGCTACTAACAAAAACGAGACCGGGAGCACTCGTGCGAGCACTTCCGCAATTAGGCTTTGTGCTCATTCCGCGTCGCCGGAAGGATAAAATGTTACCTGCATTGACAATGGCTACGCTTCGATTTATGTGGATCTTCTACAAACCGTGATTACGAGTAACTGTGTCCGCACAGAATGTGGAGGAACCGTAGCAGTCGTAGAGAACACAGTGGATCGTGTTCCTTGGAATGAAGACCGTCAGAACTGCCCCTTTGAAACCGTCCTAACTTTCAACAAGGCGTGCATTGCCCGAGTAAACTTTCTCAACGCCGTTTGGCATGTCACGGAGGCGCAACATTGCGATGTGGTTGGGTGACGTCGACTGCCATCGACAGTATTTGGCCAGTAGAGACACAGAAGATATGACAAAACAAGCGAAGTGACCAAGATACCAGGAAAAGTAATGAAAAACCTATTCATGTGATACTTATATGGCACGTTGCTACTTTTAATTTGTTCACCACATCTTCGTTTTGAAGAAAACATGAAATAAACTTGTTTTTTCTAATTTAACCCACAATATCTCGAAATCACTTTGTTGTTGCCTTGACCCAATATCAAAATACCTTGAAAAAGTACACGGCTGATTTTTAACCAGAAGACGAAACATCAACGTGACGCTGCTGAACTAGTATGGTGTACGTATGCGGAGTAGTTTTCATCTGCTTGGCAGTCTTATTTTTATAAAAAACTATATAGACAAAAACTACCTGCTTTGCTAAAAAATTGCAAAAGTGTCAGCCTTTGCAATACAATTGTAATTCTAGTTCGGTTGCAAGAAGAGGCGCCGATGAATAAAATGAAACAAAGCCGACCGCTTGACACATAGTAGTTCCCGAGAAAACGGGTCTTAAAGAAGCCTTAAAATTTGTGGGCGGTGTAGGGCCTACCCTGTGCCCTTAAGCTAAAGTATCTTGGCAAAGTACGGCCTTTTTTAAAGAATTATTCACTCCTCTGGCGTGTTGAAAGATACCGTCTCTGCTTTATATACAGAAGATTAGGACTTCCAGTGGAAACATTTGACAGAAATAGCCTCACTGGCTTTCAGAATGTAATTTCGCAATGCTGCAGATGACTTTGGAGATTGTTTTTTTTTTTTCCAGAGAAGGGACGATACGAATACAATGGCATAACAAATATGTTTCCTTCTGTTGTTGTAGAGGAGCTCACGTTCGTTTCAGTACTAACGAGCTATGACAACAGATTCTGAATGAACATTTTTAGAAAACAGGCCGGTCGCGCACTATTTTCATGGCATATAGGATAGTTTACAGTGACTTGTAGAAAGGCATGCAGTGGGTGCCTGTATCGATAGTAAACACTCACATCTGCGTTGATCACACATAATATAGCCAGCCATTTCACTGCCATGGAAGCATCAATCAGCGAAGACTGCTCCGACCCATTTCCAACATAGCCCTGCCGCGTGATACGGGAGATATTTTTGATAGATGCAGTTGCGTTTGCACTTGTTTCAACTGTTGCAATCAGGCTCAAAACTATATTATTAAAGGTGGATTCATAATTGGCAATTTTATGTCACTGCAGGTGCATGTATGTATTTTACGGCAGATAACTGTATTTTGTTCAAATAACTAAAGCTGAGATAGAAGCCGTCTTGCTTCCAAATAAAGATCCTGTGTATTCTTCGCACGTATTTGACAAATACTGAGGCATTTTTCTTGTATATTGGCTCCCATACTCTCGTGCAGTGCTCACCTGTAACAGCTATGGCCCAGTTGCGTAAATACACATCTTTTGCACTCGTGTTGCTACTTTCAAAGTTCTATTTTCGCAAGGCACATACCTGAACATTGCTAGCGCGCCATGGCAATCAACAGACTAGGCCGAATGCTGTTGAACAAAATATATTTCACACATAATAACTAAAGCTGAGATAGCAAATTACAGAGTCGTTGCAACATTTAAAACGTCATTTGCCGTAATCTTCGTTTCACATACAACTTAAATATATTACTGATTTTTATCAAGCCCCAAACTTACCGCTGGTGCTCGCTTGAACTGGGACGAAGGTCCATTCCGCATTGATGTAAATAGTGTCCTAATAATCGGAACGCTGATGACCTCATCACAGCAATTCACAAACAGGAGATATAGTAGAATAATATGGCCGCACCATAATGTGCTCTAAGAAGAAACACTCCTACTCAACAAGTGCAGCAAGTGAGTTTCTTTAGGCAGCGTTCATATAGATTCGGTACCTACAAAAACATGACGTGTGGGGCAGAGGTTCTACGTCAGTCAAAACACATGCTGGGCACCTTCCTTTTCAATCCGGATTCACATCGGATGTCGTTCATTTGACTATCTCGAGGGGCTCGTTGGAAACATTGCGCCCCAAACGAAGACACACGCAAAAATATCCAGTTTACATTTTTATGCGCTCCACTTCTCTGCGTCTGTCTTCGTGTACTGGGTCTTCGTATCGTATTTGGTCCGACGTATGTGCGCGCTAGCGTCCTTACAGTGCACTTCTCAAAGCAAGACTGTTTTGTAGCGTTAGCTACACTTGCCTAGCCGGAGCCGATTTCGCGTGGATGGTCATGAGCCGTGCTGCGCATGCGCGAGGATCAGTGATGTCACACAGCTGGGTCACCGGAGCTGGCATCTCACGCGCTCTCCGCCACCGCCGCGCGCGGCTCGCCACTGCTGGTCTGCGCCGCGTTCGAGAGGAGTGACGTCGTAGACACAGTGGCGCAGGCGCGCGCCGCTATTCGCCTTCGCCGTGCATTCGCCGTCTGACACTGCGCTGGGGCCGCTCGATAGCGCCTGTGACTGGTGTTTGCAGGTGGGTAACGCCATGCAGAAGGAGAGCGCAAATGCTGCTTGACGGCGCAGAAGAGCCGAGAAGCTTATCTCATCGGATGTCGAAGTAGTTGCCTGGCAATTAGCGGTTCAGCGTACGAAGAATGAACGGAAGAAGGCTAATAATCCTTGACAATCTGGAAAGCTAACAATAATCAGCTGAACCTTTGCTACCGCTACGTATATTATGGCATAGCCGAGCTAAGCCACTGCAAATTTTTTTTTCAGTACGTGTGTGTGTGTGTGTGTGTGTGTGTGTGTGTGTGTGTGTGTGTGTGTGTGTGTGTGTGTGTGTGTGTGTGTGTGTTTGTGTGTGTGTGTGTGTGTGTGTGTGTAGCCATTTTCTTCATTACGAAGTCGTCCAGACTATGTACGCCTGTTACAATTGAGAAGATCCCTTTCCGGTAATGTTACTTGAATAAGATTAGCGTTTTGTGGTATGACCTTCTTTGTCTAATTAGTGCGTGTTTAGTCGTGCTAGTCTAGCAAATAAATAAATGAGTTGAATACTATGCGCAAGCGACCCCATTGAAGGGAAGCGTAAGGTCAAGAGCCACAATGTAAATACGGGTGAACAGAAATATCAATTTTTATGTGCTCACCCCAAGCACGACATTCGATTATCTTTGTTGCACGGAACAGAAGAACCCATAATTTACCTACATTGGGAGGTTACTTTCTTTATTTTGATCCTCTATTGCTTATACAAACGACAAAACTCGCAAAATTTCAACAAAACCAATCTCTAACGCTTGCACATCTATAGCACAGAATCTCTGCCCGCAACAAGAGATTGCGGTTGTTTAAACTACAGATAATGGGGTCATTTAAAACGGTGTGAACTGTGTTATACGCTCCGTTAAAATGTAACATTAACTTATCAGTGGTGTTTTTATGAAGGTCTTCTCAAAAGACCTCTCAACATTTGAACACAGCCATGTGAGCTGTAGTTCCTTACTTCAATTTTGCCCGCCATAATTCTGTTATCAACGCTGTTACAGAACTTAGACTTCTGGAAATCTGTCATGTTCACAACGCTCGTTCCGCAACTTTTTTTAAAATTTATTTACACATTTTAGGCACTTCTAATGAACAATTACAACGCCGCTATCTGGCTACTTTCGTGCAGTCAAGATAGCGTAAACACATTTCTTCGTCTTACTCGTGCTTGAACACGCGGTAAGCGTAGGAGTTTGCACCGAGCACCTGTATTGAGATTACTAAACGGCATAAACACTTGCCGCGAGCAACTGGCGTGATGATTTTCGCATCCGATCTCAGTCTAGCCCGCAACGCGCAAAGACGGCAATACTCTGGCACGTTGTGGGCAGGCAAAAAAAATAAAACACGGTTGATCCCTCCGTCATAGGAATCGGAATAACACGAAAGTAAAGCGTGCCCTCACAGAAGTAATTGAATGTTTACTGTACATTCATATAGGAGAGTTTGCACACTGTATATAGATGTCTGGCAGCTAATGGTGCCGTTTAAAGGGCCCCTCACCAGGCCACATAGCAAATTTTAGTTAGACGCTGGAAGTTGTTGTGTGCCGAATGAAGAGCAGTATGCCGCAAGAATTTTTCAAATCGGTTCATTACAAGCTGAGAAAAACAATAATTTGTAGCGGCGCGAAACCATGATGCGAGGAGGCGAGTTTCAAACCCTTGCCACTCGCCCCGTGTAGCCTTAGCAAGCCAAATCTCTTTCCTGCCCTCTTCACTTGACACATACGCATGAACACGTCATGCGCATGCATGGTCACGAGCGCATGACATGCCCGAGCCAGCACAAGCACGCGAGCGGCGTTGCACGGCCGCTACCTTTTTTTTTATGTAGCGGCCGTGGGCGTTTTGTCGGCGTTCTCTGTTGTGTACTGCCTGTTTCTGCGGGAAGGGCATGAAAGTTGAGACATTTGTACGGGCACGAGAGTGGCGGTATCATGAGCCAGTGCCGCATTAACGTTTACTTGGCCGCGGTAGAATAAATGAGCATAATGAGTGCTCGAACGCGCCAGAACATTACTTTCGTTTCCAGGGCTGGCGTCTGCTCGATTCGCTAACCGCGGAGACACGAACGCATGAGAAAAGGAGGCACATTAGCTCCGCGGCTTGCTGCAATTCACGAAAAAAATGAAAAAGACGCACACACTCCCTTTGTGTGTCTCATTATTTATCTCAAGTTTTATTAATCTATTCAAGCAACAAATTACACAAACTACACATGTCGTGCCAAATAATTATCTCAGTGTCACTTGCTACTGTTGGCGACGTCAGAGCACAGTCGTCTACGGAGAGGAGCGACGTCACAGCACTACCACCTACGTAGGGACATTTTCTCATGTACGTCATTCCCTCATTCTCTAAAGCGCGCGCCCGCGAGAGGAAGGGCAAGCAGCGTTCACCTTGAAATTTGACCCATTTCCGCGGCGCGTAGCGTTGCAAATTTTGGCAGACGTGATCGTGAACGCCCAATGTATGCATTGCGCTCGTTAGCTCAAAATTGTCAAACCTGGTGAGGGGCCCTTTAACGTGTATGCATCCACTTTGATGATTGGTGGTACATCTCCATCCCGACGACTAACGTCCATGTGAAATGATTAAACAAACCCTTGTGGTAGCTGTAGTAGTTAACGGTGAAAGCGTAATCAGAGAACGAGGTGTGATAGCCAGAAGAGCGTCGCATATTGGACGCAGAACTTGGTCGCCATCCCGCGGCATGTTAAAATGTGATTGAACACCACGGCCGGACTAGAGGGAAACGCAAAGCGCGTCGTGCCGCCCCCGTAGCCCGGCCGCGATTTTTCTCGGGGCGAGCGCGTGAGCATGGAACGCGGTGTTACAGCCAGGTGAGGCAGGCGCGCGTCGCAGAGCTATTTTTGGTTTGTATTAGCGTGATGCTGAGCGAGGCCGACGCTTTTACGACGCTTGGGCAAAGGTCGCCACCTCGCGGTGTGTTAAGGCACTGACAAAATTCAACTTCTATTGAAAACGCGCCGAATGGGACGGACGCCTCAACGCGTTGGAGGTGCTAGTCGCGGAGGCCGCAGCAATGACGAATTATTTTACCTTACCACTCCCAGAGGTCAACACCACCCAGCCGACCGGGAGAGTGGTAGATATAAAAGGCGCGTTCGTAAAGCCTCCAGAGTCTGTGACCGTGGCGCAGTGGATAGCGTGCCCGGAATCTGCTGTTGCGGACCGAGCGGTCGTGGGTTCGATGCCCGTTGGCGGTACCTTTTTTTCTTTGCCATCTGATTGTGCATATTTTTTCGACGTCATTTCCGTGACGGAAATACGTCACTGAAGCCTTGGTGGACTCCGGCATAAAACACTTTCGTGTTAAAAGAAAAAAAAACACAAGCGTAAAACAAACGCGCGCTTTGTCTCGCAAGCGTGTTGTCCACCTCTGGGCAGCGCGAATCCATATCCATTGGAGTCGAGCGGGCCCCCAATTTTAGCCAGCTGGCAATCCCTGTCTGTGAGATACTCGATGGTTGCTGCCACCATCAGGAATGCGTAGTCGCCCGTTCGGACGCGCTCCACGCCTTCGACTGTCGATGACGCCAGGGAATCCTCGCGGTTAGTCGACATCACCGCCCATATCCGTTCGTACGGCTACAGTTTCAACTGCTGCGGTTAGCGGTGAAAGGAGCGAGAGAGCATTTCGTTCACTGGCTCCGAATTGGTCACACCAGATAGCCTGTGCAATGTAATTCACTGGAATAGAAATAGCGCAATTGTATTGAAATAAGAGCCTAGTTTTGTAAGAGGCTGTACGTGCACCTTAAGGCAGCATCCAGTCCCCGCTCCTAAAATTGTGGAGGGCGGGCGCTGCTAACCTGGCCTACCGTAATTCTCCGTATACTACCCACACCCTACCGTAATTACGCGCGTGCAACCAACGCACTGCCTCATGTAAGCTAATGGAGTCTACATGATGGCTAAAGTCTGCTAGGGTTTGCTAATATTGACAAATACTTATGTCTGGCGTTGGTTAAATTACCGCTAGCGCAGTCTGATGCCGGCTAAAGAACAAGTAACAATGGCTGAATGGTGGCTGATTTATGCCAGTATTGGCTATGTTGGCCTAAATGATGGTAATGGCCGGGAAGCATATGTTATCGGCTGTTAAAGCACAACACGTTCGTCGTTTAACATCAGCTCCATTATGCTTCTGCATATGCATGCACGGTTCAACCTCAATTTTCTTTTCACAGATTGGACCAGATGCTTGACTGTCAGCTAAGGCTGGTTCTCTAGATCATGTACATCTGTCATGAGCTACGCCCTTGATCTTTCTCTTCCGGTAGAGTGATTGCTCTTGGTTTTACGATGGATTTATTTGCATCCATGAGATGCTCTCCACGTGCGCACCGCTCACGTCTCCGATTTTCGTCATTGCTGAAGTTCACGGCATAGGGGATTTGCGTATGCCCAAACTTCTAGCTTGAATTCAACTTACGCAAAGGTGCCTTCTGCTACATTTTTGGGCACTCAAGACGCCACTTTAGTAACTGCACCTATAGCTCTAAATAAAGTGATCGACGGGGTATTCTGCTAACGTATGTGAACGTGTTTTGACATCGACGTGGCACCAAGATTAAGAGGAAAAGCAAAAATGATCCATCATGAAATCTCCTTAAACTTACCTGGAAAAACATATCTGTTTAGCCCGACGACACACAGCCGTACTTGATATTTGACTGCGCAGCCAGGTCCTGGATGTTTTTTTATGGGAAAGGGCAGCTTCAAGTTGACCATAAAAGCAGCCACGCTGGCCATGTAGAAGAAAGCCATCATCAGCGAGAACACTCAACAACTGATAGCAATGAGGCTTGTGGATCTAGACCTGGAAACATGTTGAGAAAACACACGGCTGGCAGGCATGGTGCTTCATGTATGACTGAATAACGCGTACTATAACTTACTGAGGATATAAGAGTTATGTTATTCTGTTTCCTAACTCGGTACACTAAACAATCTTGCGGATAGGAAAATCCACAAAATTCGAACGAGATGCCTTGCGCAAGTTTACACTCTAACAATTACGGCTATATACTTTCTTTCGTCGCTCAATAGCTTTGAATCGATCACAAATATTTCATCATATTCATGATTTTCTCCTGCTCGTGGTACTATAGCAATACTCACAGACAGTGGCGCAGGGTACTTTACACGTGAAGAACCTTTTTAACGCGATAGCGTTAGAGAGCTCGTGTCGCAGAAATGCCGCCGTCGGTGTTGGCACCGTTGGTTGTGAGCGAAAAATCGTCCGTGAGCGAAAAATCGAGAAAGAAGCAAATAAAATAAAGAATAAAGTTTTCGGCCCCATTGAGGATCGAACCCGGGCCGTTCGCGTTGCAAGTAGGTGTCCTACCACAAAGCCACGATGTTACATGCAGCTGCTTCGGAAAAAGACACTACATAAATGCCATGTAGTGGAAGGAGTCTCCTTCACGCATTTTGTTCGACAGGTGTCACGACGAAAACGAGCCCATTCGGCGATTTGTAGGCGCATTTGGGAGGCCATCAAACTATGTGGAAAAAGGCCGGGATACTGCAGCCATCGCCGCTAAAAACACACACGAACTTTCAAACAGCTCTGAAAATGGACAACTATGTCCATCTAGCGGAACACACATCAAGCCAACGCCCGCTTTGCAGAGGAGGCGTTGATCAAGCAAACAGCAAACGCTAGATAATGTGCTGCCATCTGTGAGGCATTGTGAGACTCTTCATGGCCTCCGAGATGGCAAGCGCGCGGCGTATATCTTAGAAGCCATGCGACTCTTGCTTTAGATCACAAACCTGTATGTAAATTCGCGCGCGCGCGCGCGTGTGTGTCTGTGTGCGTGTGTGTGTAACAATACACATGAATAAGTATGCACTTAGTGGTTGAAGTGCGCACTAGGGGCCAGATTTCGCTATTGCGTTCAACTCTTAAAGGCGAAGCTTAAGGGTCCCCCAATTTTTGTATATAGTGATAATTTAACGCAGGCCCGTTGCCAAGGGGGGGAGTCCTTGCCACCCCCCCCCCCTTGAAAATACCAAAAATAGGTAATCAAAATAGGTGTTTTTTTTTCTGAAGTAGTGAATGCTTTCAGCCAGTGGGCCTCCGCCCACCCCCGGGACAATATTCCTGGCTACGAGCCTGTGTTTCTAAATATGTGCTATGCTTTCCGTTACACTAGGCGCATTGCCCGCGAATAATTTTTTCATTATCTCGAAATTTACCTCGGGCTGGGTGCGCAACTTTGGAAGAGGAGAACCGCAGTTGCATTCCACAGTCTCCCGCGAAGCCCCAGCGCGCTTCTCGGTTTGTCCGAACCCGACGGGCGATTTTAGTCGCAATTGGGACCGTGTCTCGCCACGTGCCACTAGGCGGGGCCGTGCGTGCCGCCAGGTGCAGCATCAGCGCAGCGCCCAGGTATGCCGCCAGCAAGCAAAGCCACAAGTCTTGTACCGGCACCCTGTACCGGTCGCCGGTACAGGATGCCGATGCCGGTGTGCATGAAGGGCAACGTGAAGTCCACGGCGCGTGAGCGAGACACCGTGATGGTGAGGTCCCCGATGGCCAGTTGAGCCTCCTGCGCGTGCATTCATTCTCCATTTAGCTAAGCTTTGTGCGAGCGATGAGAATTAAGAAAACGCGTACACGCATATTATGCAGTCTGCCCTGCGAAAGTTCCTGAAGCGCCTGCGTAATGCACTCTGAGAAAGCTGCCCGCTATTGCGGATCCATACGCGCGGCTTTCGCAATTCCTACCCCTCTCATCTGCAGCTTTTCGTTCCCGGTCTCTTCCTGCGATGGCTGGTCAACCGGATTTGCATCTGACTAATCTGGCTGCTTTTCTTTCATTCCTTGTTACGGCCCACGCATTCAAGTCTTGAGTATGTAGGCATTTGAAGGTGAGGGCTCAGATTTATTTCAAAACAGAGGTCTAATTTTCAGGTGGTGATGATGATGACAATGACTGCATGGGTGCTTATGGTCAACAACAGCATGAATTAATAAATTATTTAGTCACAAAGAATGCCCAACAAGATGTCTTTCAAGACCGAAGATTACGGCAACAGCGCTTGTCTTTGTCACCGCAACAATGGCCTTCCTTAGCAGCGTGCTTAAAAATTTGAAAGGCATTTACTCTCCTGGCGAAGACAAATCCTCTGCTCGTAACGAAGGCTCCAGCAGCACTGCCTGTTTAAAAAGTTCTTGTCGAATACTGAGATATGAGATAGTGGCATTTAGATGTGAAACTTGACCGCGTAACTTGTTTTGAATTTCATTTGCTGAAGTTACCATAAGATCAAGCCACGAGGGGTTCAGCATGCCATCCTCACCACCATACTTTTTATTTTCCCGTCACGTTGCTGTGACTGACATGCTCATCACGTACAAAAATGTTCACATTAGATGAAAGATGTCGCATAATATTCTGGTAAAATCCTCTGGAATCCTCTGCGGAAATCCTCCTGTAAAGTAAAAGGTTTAAACAAGGCCAATTAGCCGCTTAGGTATAAAATTCTTCACAAAGCACTGGTTGCTAGAGTTTGTGGGGAGGTTACACCTTTTCTTGTATTTCAATTGCCCCTGCTACTGTCTTGAGCTTCGGAATAATCGCCAGAGCCTGCCCGTTAACGAGAGATTTCGTAATAAAAGGCCATCTTAGTTCTTCGTCAGTATATGCTGTTCGGAAGTGCGAAGTTGTGTGCCTGATTGCAGCGGGTGACGCATGCGCCAAACTGCGAAAAAAACATGCGTCGTCTATTTTTATGCACTATCGGCTCAGCAAAATGCAGCGTTCCCGTATAAATGTGGTTCTAACCAAACACAAGATCATTAGTGAGGTGTAAAAGTATGCTAAATAGATTTACAATGCGGACACTAACAGCGCAATTTGGAAAAGTTTCAAACTTAGCCTTTTTTTCCCGAGGGGCTAGCAATGGGTAAGCTTCCAGTCTTTATCTCGCACTCGCAGCGAGACTTTCCTTGAAAAGCAACAGAAGAAAAGACGGCGCGAAAGCTCACACGCTAATACAATAAGGGAGGATCAAAGGACTGGGTACTCCGAAGAGAGGACTGAGCTGGAATAAAAGCACAGTAAGTTAAACTAGCATTAGCTCCTTTTCAAAAGGCGAACACATGAAAGACAGACGAACTGCGAATGCAAAGACGGGGATCACTAAGACAGTAAAATCTCTTACTGGTGCGTTTGACTTTCTCGAAAGCCCTGGTAGTGGCAAGTTTCGTATCGGACCACGTGTTTTCGTTTGCGCTTAGACGACAGCGTGTGATTTCCAAGCGCAGTTTCAGGTGGTTTCCTGAAATGAACCAGCCTGAGACACAGTCGTGAAGTGGTACGTGCGAGAGCATTGTCTTGCGAGAGGATTGTTTGGCACTGACAAAGTGCGAAAAGTGCAAAAAACAGTCACAGTTTCGCTGCAACGGCGAAGCAATGAATGCGATAGTAACAAACTGGAATGTAACACGAAGAACGGAAAGCAGCTCGAAATTGCCAGCGCGTCACTCGAGCCCACAGGATGCACGAAAAGAACGCACGCAGGACGAGCGCGAACTATCATGCGTCACAGCTCGATACTTGAAGCGCACTGCTGAAACATAAACCAGGACGCACGAAACGAACGAACAGGTACACACAAGACGAGCGCGAACTAAATGTCGCAGTTGTTACTTCTTTCTGTTTGAACAGCGGGCTCCTTTCGCAAAGGTCACTTCGCTCGCTGTAGCGAGCAAAGTGACCTTCGTACGCTCTGTGACTTTAGCGCGGACATCGCGGGGAAAGCACGAGACATACAACCCCCCAATAAAGCCCCCGGCCGCCCCACATCTTTCCTCAAGATAAGCGCACGAGGGCGACCACGCCCTGTAGGGCGAAGAGCATCGGCGGTCGCAGGATCGGGGCGACGACCTTTAGAGCGCGTCTCGCGCGCACTTCGCGCCCTGTCGCTGGTGAGTAAGAAAGCTCGCTGAAGTAAATGGCGTGTAGAACTAGCTCGCCGTTAGCATGCTGAAAGACGGTGCACTTCGTGGCCGAGGCGTCTAACGCTGCGCGTCGGAATGTATTTCAGAATTATTTTTATTTGTGTCATTTATGTATATGAATATATATATATATATATATATATATATATATATATATATATATATATATATATATATATATATATATATATATATACGGTGCATGCCGGCGGTGACAGCGACGGCAAAAACCGGGGGAGACTGTCCATATAATTCCTATCGGAATAAAAAGGCATTGCTTCGGAATATGCACGACCAGAGTGTACTGGGCCGAACGCGGCAACAGTGCCAGGCATGAAATGCAAATATAAACTTCCTGTGCACGCTCTGGAGTACCTCTGTCTACAGTATATATCATGCTGCTCTGAACGATGTCGCTGTATCTATATCGGTGACGCTGTAGAAAATGATGAATCTATGCAGTTGGTGAAAATTTTCGAGCGCCGACCGATCGTTCAAAACAAAAATACAAACACGTCATGACGTCATGACAGACTACGCTGCTGTTTCAGCATCACAACTGTGCAGAGCTGCTCAACCAGACACATTCGTCAGATCTTGTCTTGCATTACATAGTGAGCACAACATACTATGTGGGTCGAATAAGAACAACAGTGTGGACCTAAGCACTTCCTATGCTATGTGCCAGTTCCGCGCGCCCTATAGCTATAATAGGCCCAACAGGTCTTCCTGACACAAGATTCCCTTAAATGTTGTCAAACCTAGAAGCTTCGTATTTCAAATCAAATAAGGTCTTGTGTGCAACCGATAGGGAGACATAGTCATCTTAACCAGGGTTAGCAGGCTCCTTATTCTAGAAACAAGAGTCATATTGTAAAACTGGACTTTAACCGAGCACTGTAATCTCGAACTTAGATACGTTAATGACCTGTGGAGTAGCGCTGGCTGTGCCGTTCAACGAAAACATTTTTAAACTTCTTTATGGACTTTGTTCTCCTTGAAATACTTTCGTTTATTAGGAGCAAAGCTTCTTACGCCCGCACCGCGCCATCGCCGTCGAAGCTTTAGGTTGCAGTGGCCAGTGATTTAAGAGGAAATGTTTAGGCTTTCAGTGGTTCGTGCTAGCGCACCAGAAATTCGAGGTTAAAAGAAATAAGCTCTGTGAACAACTGGGTATAATGGTCGTCTTCACTTTCACCACATTTATGGTGGATTGTGAAATTACAACCATTATTCTAGCGCACAACGGGCGCTTTGTCAAAGGTAGTAGCAGACGCTCTCCCCACCCGGCGCCGGCGCACGAAGAAAATGAAACGCTGTGCGCGGCGTTCCGATGGCGGCGTCGAAGCTCCCCGCCGCCTCACCGCTCGCACCCCTCTCCCTGCGCTGCGCGCGCCGCACACTCACTCGCTGAGTCGTTCCCGCCTCCGAGCGCAGCTGACGCTCTCCCCACATAACCGCCTTCACGAAAGCCAGCAGCGAGATCAGGCGTATAGTCTTTTAAAGACGATAGCAGGGACTATGACGATAGTCTTTCTTGGGGAACTTAAACGCAGAAATTTTGGTCTGTCTGTCTTTCTGTCTGTCTTTCTGTTTGTCGGCACGTCCCTCGATTCAGCCACTCGGCCAAAGTTGAACCACTTGCCCAAGGGCCAGCCGTCTTGAACTGGTACGGCTGTTCATACTTGTGAACGTTGTCGATCAAAAAGTAAATATCATGCATATCTGAGGTGCAACATCACTAGGTAAGTATTAGGTGGCGTATTCCTTTAATAGAAAATGCATACATACGTAATATTAAGGACCCTAGTTTCTTAAGCTGCGCTGAAAATGCATAAGAATGGAAGCTTGAGCGAGTTGGTATGCGTTCATCTTTGTTGAAACAGCGCTCACTAGACGACGACGAAGTAAAAGAAGGCACAGGACAGGCAGCGCCTGTCCTGTGCCTTCTTTTACTTCGTTGTCGTCTAGTGAGCGCTGTTTTAACAAAGCTGAAAATGCGACTGCGCTGAAATTTGCCTTCCTCCGTGCCCTTCGCACGAGCTCATTGTTGTGTTTCGGTTTCGGTTCTGTTGCACCGTACGAATGCCATGGGTTGGTGTTGAAAAACTTTAGTTTTGAGAAGGCCAAGAAGGTGAAAAAAAATATTTAAAAAATGAAAAAGCAGCGTTGTGGGCGGCCTTCAGGCTGCCGGTTGTGGGCGCCGCTCTGGCGTTCCTGTTTTACCCAGGCGACGTGTAAATAAAAGAGTGTGTGGAGAGTACTCGTTGAGTGCGGACGTTTCTCTGCTTCAGCGCTTCGCGCCAAACCGCGTTTTCGGGCTGGCTGGCGTCCCCGCCGGTCGCGTTGGTCACCGCCGGTCTTCGCCTGCTGCTGCGCCGGGACTACCAGCACGCAACACAGCACTCATGTTTCCCGACGTATTGCCAGATGGCGTCCATATCTCACACAGCGCCTCTTCTATCGTCTTTACACGACATTTGCAGCGAAGCACGCAGATACGCGGCCAATTTTTGCGTCCCATTTCTAAGGAGCTTCGCTCATAGGTTGTACCCGTACACGGAACAACTGCTGATTTTCGAGTGTTGTGGTGTGCATTCTCTACACTCTATCTGTGCCATAGATTGTGTAACAACATAATCATGCAGATCTGCTGCAGCATGCTAGGCGAGCCACCCGCACACACCACAAGTATTGATTTCACCACTTATCACTCCTTCTCTTTCGTGGAAACCAGTACGTGCGCTATTGTGGCAATGCAGGGCTTCAAGGACTGCCTCCGGTCACGCTGGAAATTATTGTACCAATGGCCCATGTCCTGTACTACAAGGATTTTTTCTTGTTATTAATGAAGTTTAGCATTTCTGCTTCAACCCTGGATGTATTCGTTGCTGAATGTATATTTTGGAATACGCTTTCAGCGATTTATCCGAATGAAGCATTGTCTTGCAGTCAATACCCACGTGGTTCAATAATTTTTCTGGGACTCAGATACTGTGATGACTGCAGTCTGGGTTCTTCATTACTGTGTCGTTTCTGTCACATACAAAATGTACTGCCGTTATAATGTACGAAAGACGTCGTGGGATATGAAAATGAAACGGTTTAGGCAGGATATTAAGTCAACGAATTCAAATGTGAAACGTTTACACGGAAACTTTATTCGTGAGGCATTGGGGACAGCTATACGGTGGCGGAAATGAGACAAATACCACAGAAATATGCAGGCAGATTCTAGGCAGTGCGTGGAAATAATTTTATTCGAAGCAGGCTGCGAGGAGCGGCTTAGGTCACACTGTTTCGCACTTAGCGAAGTGTTACGAGGCAGACCGAAGCATTTGTGCAAATGGAGTAGTGTTTCTGACGCAACCATATGCCGTACGAGGACTACGCCACGACTCCGAAAGGTTAATGCATACGGTGACGTAACATTAGCACACCCATGGGAGCATAGACGTCAGTTAGGTCAGCGAGCGATGGACTGTTCTGTGTGCTGGCGCGCCTATTACATGCAGTGTTCGCCGGTGCGTGGTGCAGATGTTTATTACTGTAGAATAACAGCATATGGTCACGATTAGTCATCACTAGCCGTCATCGCGCAACGCTATTCGACTGTTCACTTGCACGCAGCCGAAACTGGCCGACAGCAACATTATTTCTTAGATACGTACACTAGCAAGCACTGGCTAACGCTACCTGACAATTAGCCAACGTTATCGAGCACTACACTCTCAGAAAAAAAAAATCAAAAGAGGGTCACAGCATCGTGACTCTCTTCGGGCGTCCACTTGACCCCTTTTGGCAGGTAGAAGCAGGAAAAGAGAGTGGACATTTCGGCAGGAGTCACTAGAATCTCCTGAAGAGCATTTCGATTGGCTTCTGTGATGAAGGCGCCGTGGTATAATCCATACATAACACGCGTTGTGGCGCCGTTGTGGCTCAGCTGCTTTTCGTTCGCCAAGAAATTATTACGTAATGCAATGACCTTTCATGACGTAAATGTGAATAAGCTGCAAGTCAAGCTCAAATTCATTTTGGTTTGCACAGAAATGGTCACGTAATGTAATGACCTTTCATGAAGTAAATGACAATAAGTTGCCAGTAGAAGAATAGAGAACTGACTACTATTGCCATATGACGCGTGACATTGGCATTCTCATGATCCCCGCATCGAATATCATTGAAGGACGTAACTGAGGTTCGGTCGAGTGCTCGGATATCTTGAAAATTGTGATCTCACTCATTCTTTTTGCTGGGAAGTTATCCCCTGAAAGAATTCGGCAGACAATATTTTCGTTTGCGTCATTGTTACCTTTTTATAACGTGTGCACGCCGCAGGCCGAGGGATCGTTGATTCGTGCAATTCCTTTAGAACATTTAAAAATGCAATATGTCAAGATGATAGTGAAATATAAACAAGTATTATCACTTTCTGTAGGTTTCTAGAAAGAATTAAGAGTACCGCTTGTTGTGTGCTTTTCCTGTTATTGAGTTTTTATTCTCACAAGCGTGTCCACGCATACGTTAAAAAATGTGTTTACGCTTGCTTCTTCAGCAATAAACCACAGTTGAAGTTCAGCGCCAAGTGTTACCAATGTACGCTGGCCTATCCCATCATGGCTAACCAGCTAGAAGTATACATAAACATACCTAAAACAAATTGCTGAACACCGAGTCAGAAAGCAAAAGAATGTACTCTGAACGAAAACGGGAAACGATTCAGGAAGCTTATTGGAAAACTCTTCCGTCTGCGCTCCCCGCGAACACATAGACAACAAAGCGTGTAAACACGGGTCCTCCTCTAAAGACGCAAAGTCCATAATTAATAGCGAGCGACGTGATCCCCTTTGATGTCGTCGTTCTCCCCGGCATCCAGCGTTGCCCGCCTCCCATTGGAGGCGATTATGTAGTACACACAGCAGGCGGCATTCGCTTTTAAGCTCGGGCACGCAACGATTAACTAGCCGAGAAATCCGTAGGCTTAAAAGGGAGGTATGCTCGGTATAGAACAGGCTTCACTTCTCGCCAACCTCATTCATTACTTCCTGCAGTGGCGCATAGTGCTTCCGTAAACAATGTCGTAAAACGGCAATGGTTACTCACACATTTTTTTTTTTTGGTTCCTACTTTCAAGGACGAAATTATGGTCTGTAGCGTGTGGTTAAACGAATCACCCAGGCCGTCCTTGAAGGCGTCGTCGCTGTTCCGCAAAATTCTTTAGTATCGGTGCGGCAGTGCGGGTTATTCAACAGCCTATGCGTTTCAGGAGCGGTAACTGTGCCATGTTAATTAACCGGGACTGATTCATATCATGGTATTCGCTTGATAGGATCGATCGCGAATTTCTCGAGCCATTGTATCTCATTTTGTATTGTCTGAATCAGTAGGACTTGTAAATTAAATGCTGTTGGGCCACAATTGTACCTTGACAGTTATGTGGCTAGAATTTTAATCATAAATGAATGAATAAATGAAACAACAAACTATGTCCTGCCTGCTACACCAAAGCACTGTAGGCTACAAATGAAAACAAAAGCAAATAGGACTGACGTGAAATAAAGATTTTCAAGAAGGAAAGGAGGTAACAAAATAAAGAAATAAATATTCACTGCCGTGTAGCAAAACCACAACCGAGGGAACATGCTGGCGAATTAATTGCCTTGACAGTCGACATATTCTTACGTCAAACAGACACAGGACATCACAGTTCTTCCCTTGTGGGCAGATAAATCTTTCCGCTTATCTTTTGTGACCATAACGCCTTTCATACCCGCTTACCAGGTCCTAGGTAAAGTTCGACTAGCTCTAACCAGGAAGCTAGACCAAAAGATTTTATTTTTTGGATGTATAGTCCTTGCGCAACACAACGTATGACTCACTCTGCTGAACGAAAAGCAAAGCTGGAACATCACGTAAGGAACGGGGAGTTACTGTGCGCTAAAAGCAACACGCAACTCTATTGTGAACGAACAACTCAAACTAAATTGGGTAGAGAGTAAAGTTTTCGCACCATTCTGGCTGCTGTTTGTTCAATGTCGAACATTCGCATTCACGAATGTACAAAAAAAAGTTACTTCAGATGATAGGACGCTCCAACCATGCCTGGATACGACGACCTGCGATATGAAACTAGTGTTTGTGGTCTTCTACCTTGCACAGAAATATCCGACGCGCTGGCTTCACACTAATTGCCATGTGTTTTCTAATGTACTTTTAGTGTGATGTGTTTTCGCGTCTTCAATTTCACTTGATGCAGAGCCACCAAATAAGCACAAGAAAACTTACTCTGCCCCCTTCAACTTGCTAATTATTCAAATCATGTTAGTCAGCTGACTAATCAGAAACCTAAAGGAGAAAAAATATTTTACTTGTGCACTTTCTTTAAATTTCTGTTAACTGGCTTTCAGCTCGTTTGTGCGCCCTTATGCTCGGAATTACCTTTGTAGATCTTTTGGTTAACCCACAGAAAAGAACACATGTGTACAACATTAACCCATTAGCGCCCAGCGTACTTTACAAAGTACACTTCATTTTTCTGGAATAGAAAATACACTATCCAATATTCAAATTTTTCTGATTAGCATTTTTGACGCTAAAGGTTGCAGCAAGACACTCCTAATCGAACATATTGACTGAGGTCAATTGTTTCTGTGCTACGAGTTGTTAAACTTGTGGAAAACGAACGGCCGTCGAACGGATGTGACGACTACTACGTTTTCTCAATTAATTTAAGGTTTCACATTGTACACATTGACATAACAGATTGATTGTGCTTCAGAAAGAACAATATAATCGCGGCGAAGCGCAAGAATCAGCTGTAGTGCACAGTTTTGCTCTGAGGGCTAATAAAATGTTGGTGTACTTTTCGTAGTACACTGGGCCTTTGTGAGAGCTTACATGTGCATTGCGTTGTAGGTTGCCTCAGAGAACGAACCAGGTATTTTCTTCGGAAGAATGCTGTTTTTACGGTCATTTGAGACTCGGGAGACTGCAACAGATGCCGGCAGAGATATACGAGAGCCTCTTGGTGAAGTAATTGTCATTCCGAAACGGCTGAGGAGGAGGGGAAGGCGGCTATGCGAATGAATGCCTTCTGCCTGATGGAACGAAAGAAATCGGGAAGACTGCTTCTGTTTTGATCCGAGAAACGAGTTTCTTTTCGTAAATGGCAAATACAATAGCATAGCTGCTATGGCGATGAACTATGACAGTCGAGCCACTACGCTCTGTAAGCAGATGATCATCAACTCAAAAGAAAAACGTAGTGCCATCACGAAACATCGTCAGCAGCGAGACAAATATTGGCATGGGAGAGATTCACCTCCACAATCAAGCTGCGTATAAATACAGAATTTTCATTCGTGGGAAAAAGTGATGGAAGGCCCTATTTACACAGATCATCAACATTGCTGCACTGAATGCATAGAGGATCTGCCAACCTGCTCGAGGTTAGCAGACCCTCTATGCTTCGACTGCTGTCATTCACCTGCATACTTGCAAGACACTACCTGTGCCGTGAACCCAATAGAACTATCAAGAGGTCTTCCGTGTGCAGTGTGCCTGCCAGTCCCCTCCATCCATATGAGCATTTTCACAAGAAGATTGAAAAACGGTTGATGTTCACTGTCTGCAATAAATAGAAACGATGCTTCGAAAACTATGGTGCAACGCTTTGCATGATGAGTCGCTTCTTCGACAAGTTGCATGTGCCAAAACAAGTTTGGTATTAGTATCGAAAGGGCCAACCATGCTTGCTATTCTTGTGCCGAGCCAGCTTGCATTGCTTTCGCAAGAGCCCAGCGTACTTTCTAAAGTACAGTATCATAACTTCTGAAGGAATAGATGTAACTCTATGAAAATTGCCAGATGTTCTTGTCTACTGTAGTTAGATAAGTGCGCCAAATTTCAATTAAATTCAACGAATAGTTTTTTCTTGGGCCTTAATGGGTTAAATGAATGTGCTCAGGTGTGCAGTCACACTTTAAGCCACAAACGTAACCTGTATAACCAGCATCCAGTCACGCTTTAGGTAGCACACGTAACCAGTACTCTAAAAAGCGCTGGTCTAACGGAATACTGCCGCTCCAGGGAGAAAAGCAATTCACGTGCAGTCTGTCGCCTCACCGCGAAGCGGGGTGAGCACAGCACGTAGAAAGGTGTACAAGCCGTTTGCTGATGTTTGCCGAGAAAGCGCGCGCGCCAGCGCTCACGACCACGCCATTGATCAAAATTTGCAGTTGCTGCTCTAGCGAAGCAGCGCACCGCTCCCCGTCCCCCGGCGTCTCTCCACGATTCTTCGCCCTACGAAGGACGGGCGGGGCTTTTCATCTCTGCCTGAGGAGCAAACGACGGCAGCCTCGCAGGTGGGTTGATCTTCTCGCGTGCGGCCTCCGTGTGACGGAGTTGGCTAGCTTGTTTCATCTCTGCTTCAGCCACTTTTGTCGCCAGCGCTCGCTAACTTTTACTCGCGGGTAGAACATAGGATACGCTGAGTGATGTCGTCGATTTAGACTTTATACGGGTCGTGACGGCGAAGTCCGATGCCTGTCTAGAGTGTCCATATAATTGTCCATATAAAACTCGTCGAAAGTGTCCATATAATTGATATTGAAATAATAAACAAGGCATCAGCGCACGAGTTATCACCCATATTCGTAAGCCACCATTCCTCACGCACTATATCAGCAATTTTTTCAAGCCTGCTCTCAGCTTAACCATACCACGAGCGAGAGGTCGGCCATGCTGTGTGAAGTAAGGTAATCTGTTTCGGTGAATCCTATTTGTACTATAATTGGCATATTGCTCATTAGCCAGCGCATGATTCGACACAAAAGGGCAACGCTTGAGTGTGGTCCCAGATCACTCACTGACTGAGTGATTGTAAGTCCATTGCAGAAATATTATAGAATGAAATCGATTAGTTATTCGAAGAGGAAAAGTGTATTTCGCGAAAACCGACACTCTGAGTACTGACGCTTTGCCGACATGGCAGCACATTATTTGAACCAGCCTATGTTCACTCTCTGTATGCCGTGAGTTCTTCGCAGCGCACAGTGAATAAAACACAGAAAAGTGCGGAGCGACCAAATTTTTCACGTTCATACAGAGGTCTGCTTGAGGCGAACGGGCAATTTTCGCGTGTATGCAATCTATTGATGGGGCAGCTTCACTTCACACTTGAAACTCGGGGTCACGAGAAAATGAGATGTGCTTTGAGTGTCTTAACCTGCAGATATGATTTAACATAGCCGGTGTGCTAACGTTGTATATTGAAGTTGCTCACTCTTTTTGATGCGCCAGGGTTCTTGAAGCGTTATACTTACCAACGACAGCTGTATGCATATATAAGCAATGTTCGTCCTTACTGGTATTACTTAGTTTTTTTTCAGACTCCCATAATCTTAACCCCAGTCAGAGTTGTACGTAACACGTTACAAGTAATCGGTTACGTGTAATCACTTACATTTCTTTGCAATTTTGTAATATAATCGATTACCTTTGGAAAGTGTAACATTCTGGGTAATCCAATTACATTTTCGTGTAATCGAGTACCGGCAATCAATTACTTTTTTTTTCCAAAATCAAGTTTTAACCAGTCATCTACGGCAGTTCTCGTCCCGAAAAATATACGACCGCCCTGTAGGGACCCCCCATCCAGTCGAACGGGGGGTCCCTAAAGAGCCTATTTTTTATATTTTCTTTAGCCTTACCTACAACGCCTTACCCGAGCTCCAGCAACAGCGATGCGCGACGCTTCATAAAGGACATGGACAATAGCATCGAAGCACTGCGCAACTACGAGCTGATACGCAAGGTGCAGCTACGTTATAATACCGCTCTTCCCTCCGGCACATGCACTAAGAGTGTGTTCATAGTAGCAGCTGATCTCTTAACGAAGACACATGAAAAAAAAACTGTGACGACAACTTTGAAAAGGGGCTTCTGTTGAAATCTACGTGTAACACTATAACAGCAGAAGTCACAGTAAGCCACCCAGCCTTCACGCAAGCCTCCAACCTTCTCCCTACCATGCAAGCCGCAGTAGTTCGTTGTAGTCTCAGCAAACTTGTGTTGCTGCGTTGCGGCAATCACATTTTGAACGAAAGTAACGGAAATGTAATCGATTACATTTTTATTATTGCTTAGTTACTTTTCTGGGGCTGTAAATGACCATTGTAATCAATTACATTTAAGGAATGTAATTCTAATTGTAATCGGTTACCTATTTTCTGTAACGCGTACAAGTCTGACTTCAGTGTAGGGTAACACACCGGCTATTCTAAACTGGTTAACACACCTGCCTTTCCTCTCTCTCATATTTTCTTTCTTTCCGTCTTTTCTCACAATGCAGAACTTTCTCCTATAATGCGTAGTCGGCATATGAGTCCCCACAGGTCTTCCAAATATATCCGCCTGGATATTGTCAACTGATCGAGCCCATCACTAAGAATGCCATTTTCGCCAACCATTTTCTGGAATGTTGTAATAGTAATAAACGCAAATGTACCCTTGCCGCAATCAGGATCACCGTCATTTAGTCACTCTGCGGCACAGTTTCTGTAGAAGCGTAGGTGGACGATCAAAATGTGCTGCGTTCAAACGAAATTTCGCTGATCCAATTCAATAAAACAGTCAGACTTTGAAGGAGCCACTATAACGTACTAATTTCGGTGGCTGATGCAGGAGATTGGAGCTATACCTAGCAAGATTCAGGACCCTAATGCTCTTCGGCTCCCGGCCGCATTCGCAGATACAATTACAAGGATCGGCGGGCTTCTTGGAAGTACTGCAGGCTGTTTTCAGCCCACGCTAACTGGAATAATAAGATTAGGATAACGAGAATAAGAAATTATAACGTCACTCTCCGTTTCCACGCGTGTTTCGGTGCTTCTAGGATCTATTTTTATTGATCTCAGGCGCCGTCCTTGCTATTTACGCAGTTTCTTACACCAGAAACATGTCTTATCTCCGAGAGAAAAAAAAGAAACAGAATTTTCTGATCAGCTTGACGCTAAAGTTATCGATCTTGGCCTGGAATATACACGAAGCCACAAAAGTAGTTCCCTCATGCGCCTTCAAAGAAGCATGCGTAAAATACGCTGAAAACGCCTTGGGCCGCCGACGTGTGGAAAGTGACGCCAACACACAAACACATGAAAGCTCCGCTCCTAAGTCGACTTGAATCTTGCAACACAAAAATTTTCAGGCTCGCAGCGGCGAAGCACTGATAAGGTGAATAAGTAAAGATGCACTCTTGTGAAGCGAAGAAAACACGACTAGGCAGGTGTCGTTACGCGTTGTTCAAAATTCGCACGCGTGGGTTACTGCAAGAGTATTGCGGGCGTGGAATTTGCATGAGGTCGCGTCGTGTGTATTTGTGCTAGCTGCAGTGTTCAAGTGAGTGCAAGCGCGCTCTTTCTTCCCATTATCTCATTAGCATGCGAAGAAAGAAGTCGCCCGAAATAAGCGAACCCGACATTTGCGTTCCCATTATTGCCTTGCCCGTTAGCGTTTGGGCCATATACAAATAGCGCATTAGAATAAACCGTGTTATGCGCTTTTTTCTTTACTATACATAGCATCTGCCTTACCTTCTTAAAGAAAAAAGTAGCATTTGCGTCGCAAACGCGACGTAACTACTGCGGTAGGAACAGCTTGCAATGTGTACGAAGTTAGGCTTGCGCCTAACATGCTTGCACGAAGTTAGGCTTGTAACCTTATACGGAGCCATTGGTTCCAGCAAGCGCCCCAGCCGTTTGTGCTCCAGACACGTTCGTTCATCCCGCAGACTTGTGTTAACGGCTGAAAGACGCTGTCTGCACTTGGCAAGTTTTATTTTCTTTGCCCATATATGACAAAATATAGACGCCCGCGTTCTTTCTATTCTTATACGGCTTGTGAAATATGCGTAACTTCAGAAGAGCGGCGTGTGCTAGATCACGTACGCTTTTTCGTTCACGCGGTAAAAGAAACGCGCTCCGCTGCCTCCACCAGGAACAATGAAACGTAATTTCATTTTGTTCAGGACCTATATTTTTTTTCCTTAACGTAAGTCTTCCCACGGGCTGTTGCTAAATGCCCACGTTTTACGAAGATAAAGCGAGAAATAGTTTCGTAATAACGAGCATACTAATTCGGGATAACCCAATATGTCGGCGGAAATCCTATCCCAACTTTCAGTGAATCTTTGCATTCTAAGCTGCAAACGGTCCCCTGCGTGCGAGACTGCACACTATAGTAAGCAGCTGACACGGATGACGAAGCATTAATAGCCTTGTTCATTACTCCTAATTGCCGCAGCTTTTTTTGAGTAGCCATCTATTAATGCTTCTCTAAAGCCTACCTCGCAATATGCGCCCACAAAAATTACCTTTATTATGAGTTCATTAGAAAGTTACCGCGGAGAAATGAGCCTTCAACCAACGTCTGGCCGTATTATTTTGTGACTTTGTAGACATCGAGTAGACAGAGTGAAGCCAGGTTGGCTTACTTGCTAAGGTTTAATTCGTAAGCAGAGCGCAATAACATTTCAAACTTTTCTTGAAATTTTAATAAAAGAACATACTTGCAGGCAACCCATAAGATAAAAAAGAGAATTGATGAAGACCACCGTACCAACATCCCCTTTCTACAATTTGTACAATCATGCAACGACGAGAAATCGCGAGGGAGAGGCGGTCCTGCTTTTCGTGTCGCCTTTTCGCTGTCCGTGTTCCCCTGCCTAGTTTTGTCATTTTATTAACGCGAAAGCATTCAATGCCCCGTGAAGTTGAAAATCGGACTAGAATTCGGCTACCGTGCAGCGCTGGCGTACGATGGTAACAAAATACACGTGACCACCTGATGACGTCACGTTTTAATCTCAGTAAAAAAAATTCACAGCTTATCCACGGGCGAATGATGAAGAGCTTGGGCGAAGCTCCTGAAGCAATCATGGTTACACCGTGAGATCTTCAGTGCTTTCGCCCAGCAGTAATCAAAGCGATAGCCCAGTACATCATCAAAGGCGTGACAAACACTGTATATATTTTTACAAGAAATTTTATTAATCGTAAGTGGTAGCTAGACGTGGCTTCCGTTCCCCCTTCATTATAACGGCTTTATGGTCGGTGAAGTGATGGATCGGTGATGGGTCGTAGTGGGATGTTTGCAAAGACGAAGTAGTGGGCAGTTTGCAAAGGTCCATGTCTTCCGTTCCCCCTTCATTATAACGGTTTTATGGTCGGTGAAGTAATGGATCGGTGATGGATCATAGTGGGATGTTTGCAAAGACGACGTAGTGGGCAGTTTGCAAAGGATCGGTGATGGGAGATACTGTTCGGGAGATACTGCCCGTTACGCCTTACGCCGGACGCGTGACAAGGTTAGACTAAGAGGAGCTTCGCCCCTAAAAGCAACCTGTCCTACATCTACTTAACCGACCTAGTTTTGGGTAGTCAAGGCACAAAGCTAATAATAAAAATAACAACACTAATATCAATATTAACAATTATTATTGTTATTATCATTATTATTTTCCAAAGTCTGGCTTCAGGCATAATAATGATTGATTCAGAAATACACATACGAATGTTCTACTAATCCAGCGGTCAAGGTCGGGTGGTCGGCCAGGCCTGAGGCCTGTTGCACGTAGGTGACGACGGCGGCTTAATTGTAGACCCGTGCAAGTCCACAATAAGTGTGTGACAGTTGCATCGTGGATTGGGGCGTCGCAAAATGGGCACGATGTACCATACGGGCCGCGGTTCTTTCGCTCCCAAAGGAAGCAAAGGTATTATTATTATTATTGGGTTTTTACGCTTCTCAGCCACAACGTGTTCATTGATTAATTGTCATCAGCTGTAGTGCCTTAACGTCCCCTTAAATCTAAGTAAACGGGCGTTCTTGCAATTAGCTCCCATTGAAATTGGCCGCCGCGACTGGGAATCGAACCCGAGCTCTCGTGCTTAGGGGCGTGACACGCCTCTCGAAGTACGCAATTCCTACTGCACTCGTCAGGAACTGCGCATTTTGAGCGCAGGACGAGGTCTCGCTGCAGGGGCTGCGTTCCGTTACGCCAGCGTTTTGCTGAGTTACCCCAGGTAGGGTGCTGGAGAAGTTAACTGCTATGCTTACATGGCACAAAATTCCAATTTGTTGCTATCGCATTCACTGCTTCGCCGTCGCACTGTTACCTTGACCCTTTTTTTTTTCACATCAGGAAACAGCTCGCCCAGCAACAAGTGTTGTTGTCTACCTCTGCAGCGTATTTTATAACACAAGCATCGCTTTCCGATTACAGACATCTTAGAACGATGACTGAAGCAGCAGTGTCATTGACTCACTCGTAGAGGCGGAAAGGGACAGCTTCGTCCGAGTTCCAAAAGTGTCGAACTGCAGTCTTCCAGTGACACCTGACAAGGTGCCCTGCAATACGAAAAATATTACCATGTTTACTTTCGCTGTCTGGAAGTAACACGATTGGATATTATGCGATTGTTACCTTTAATATTTATCAACTGACATGAAATTCGCTGTTTAGGATAGAGGTCTCTAATATGGAGAGTGTTACCTTGAAAGTAGACAAGAACAGAAACAAAAAGCATATACAGTTAAAAATATGTCTATTCATCCTATCAAAAACTAATCATCCTAAACAAAAACTATAACGTGAGAAAAATGACAGGAGGTTCCTTTAAGCACAGAAAAGTTTAGGTCACGTGCCTCAAGCTCATCTCACCTAGCGGGCAACAGCGATGAATTTTCATCGCCTGCAAAGGCATTTCAAAGACGGCCTTTTTCTCATATCTATCGGCAAGTACTCAAGACAATATGACATCACGACAGAACGTCAGACTTCTCTTAAGCGAGAGCTACCACCACTGCCGTCACCACCACCGCCCAATGCATCACAATCGGAGAGCCAAAAAGACGCAGAAGCTTTGAAAGCGGCGGCGGACGGCGGGTGGCCCTCATTACCACCACTGCGCACTCATAAAGCGCTGATGCAGAATGCCCCGCAATGTGCTTCATCGTCCACAGATGATTGCCACGACAAAAGCCTACGAGTCCTCGCTGTGTTGAGGTTTCTCATGACCACGATGCGCACTCTCCTCAACGGAATGGCAACTACGTCATCTCAATTCGCTCTGTAGGTTCTGGGTTCCTTGGAGCCAGTCCTTGCAAGCCTTTTTAGAGGAGAAGGATCTTTTGCTCGGGGGTATGTCCCACAGCGATGGCCTGGTAGTCCGCACTCACACTATGCAGGCGCAACTCTCCTCCTTCCCTGTCTCCAACAGCTGCGCGTTACTCTCTCCACTTCTGTACCAGCACCTGCTTGCGCTTCTCCTGCGTTCTCGCTTCTGCTCTCGCGGCGCAGGCGCTACTCTCCTCCTCTAGTCTCCTCTCCTTCAAGTGGTAAAGCGCCGCACGCGTTCAGTCCAGCGCTTGCTTCAGTTGACTCCTCTGAAAGGCGGGCTCGACATGCCGAAATTATCTCCTGCGCAGCGCCGCGATGAGCTCCAGCGCTTGCGCGACCCCTCCCCCTCTCTCTCCACTCCTACGCTTCACCCCTCTCGCGCGCCTCTCGACCGCGTTCCCCGCTCACCCTGTGAGAATCAACGGCCAGGCTAGAGGGAAGACACGACGGGCGTAGCGTTCCTCTTCGCGTTCTACGACGCGAGGTCAGTAGCATGCCCAACGAACGCCAACGGAACGAGGATCGTGCAAGTGCTCCGGCTTCGCATCGCCTCATGGTCCCCTTTAGCGGGAGATGGTGTAATTTTTAACATCCCGGATTCTAGCCTGCTTTTAAGACAACCGCGGAGGAACCTACGACAAATGTTTCTCGGTTGTGACTGTCTGTGTGTGTGCGGTGAAGACTGATATGTGCGCTTGTATTATTTGTTCCCTCTGTCCTCCTTGCTCTCTCTATTCTTTTTTCGCCCCTTCCCCCCGTGTAGGGTAGCAAACTGGCTACAACCTGGTTAACCTCTCTGCCTTTCCTTCGCTTTTATCTCTCTCTCTGATGTACATAATAAGAAAGTTAAAAAAAGACAATGTGGGACACATACGCTCGTGCTGACGGGGCCGCGTGTATCAGGCGCCTGGTGTGGATAGTTAGGCGAAACGATACACTCGAACATAAGGATGGCTTCAATATTCCCAGAACAAACGTTTGAAATCCAAAGCACGCAGCTCTATATTGTCTTCACAATAAAAGATGCGGCAAGTCTAATTTCTAGAGCGTCTCTGCAAAGCACATGTTCCTCTTGTTTTCATCCAAATTAGGGCTACACGTCTATTGCAGCTGTGCAATAATTCTTTTCACATTTGTTGTCCTTATGTTGCTGTCTTTGGTGGGGCACGTTGCGTGAACGTTCCTATATCTAAGAAAATTTACATTAACTCTCTGTATATTCGCGTGGCTTATTTACCCTTTAAAAGCAGTTACGTAGTTCAATGCAACGCGTGGAAGGATGTATTATTGAACCCACGCATAAAAGAGACCACGGAAAATGGCGAACGCGGTATGTAACTGACGCCAGCGAGCCAGTAATTTTGCTGTAGACTCGTTTATACGCCGTATCCGCTCATTTACGTGCATCTCGTGGTAGCCGGCTTCCTATTTTTTTTCTCTTCAAGAAGCCTGCGCTGCAGTGTAGAAGGAATGTCATCCGTGCTTCTAGTCGGATTACTGCGCTGTCGACACAGCTAACCGCTAAGATACTGCTTGAGCTAAAAATCAGGGTTTGTAAACGAGTTTGCACGTTTACGCCAATTGTAGAGTTATCATGTAGTCGAGAACATGTGCGCACTGTACGTAATTTTACCCGTGATACGGTGATCAATTACGGCGCTGAATCACAGTTGCGTGCGACAAGAATGTTCTGGCTGTTTCGCGTGCCCTTTTGATGTGCTGACTATCTGTTGCATGGCCTCCGGGAAGAAAGATCGCGTTGCTCGCAGCGAGCACTACGCAAAGTTTTCCGCAAGTAAAATCGAGGAAATCTGATTAGACGCTGGAGCGCACTCGTTGCACACAGCTGCTGTCCTGGGCCACCTACTTGTTTTTCTTTCTTCGAGCATGCTGTGTGTTACTACGGGACGCAACGCTACAGTATCAGGAAAATGCCGCCAGATATTAAGAGAATAACAATATATAAAGTCCATGCAACTAGCGCGCTACACGTAGAATACTGCCCTGCTGAAGTATGTAGCAAATATTTCATCTTTCAGTCACTTTTCCTTTCTATAGTTTTTCGGTTCTAGCCTAGCAGTATCGGAATAAAGCAAACATTCTTCCTCACGCGTGGTTCACATAGCGCGCTAAATTAGATTGGAAACAGAGAAAGAACTCGAGCGCATAGATAAGAATAAGAAGCGCAAAGAAAGGGCTTCCAAAAACTGTCGGCGGTAATTAAATTTGCCTTCGTAGATTTACTAACGATCTTTCTTTTTTTCTATTTTGCTCGGACTTTCTCATCCATCGGGTAAAGCAGAGAATCAATGCCATTTCTTTTACTTAGGTCAAATGGTATATTTTCCGCTCAGCTGTAAATCTGAGCTAACGGCAAATTCAGCGGTGACGTTTATTTGCACATCCGGAAAATACGAGACTATACTGTGTCTTCATCTAATATTTCTCACTTATGAACGGGTACCGCTTGACGCGACGTGCACTGAGATCTGGCATTGTTTATGTCAAACATTGGACTGGGGCGTCCAAAATTAGAGTCTAGAGAGCACCTGCAAAAAATTAAAAAAACATATTAAACTTTACTACAGGTGAGTACTCTCACCGATCACGCTGGAACACATGGCCTGCAATATATAGATAACAAAAACCGCTGTGTCACGGAATAAATCATATACTTGGTCAATTACAAATCATAGGCTACGCAGGTCAAGTGAGAAAGAGAAAACAATTCTGAAACATTATTTTTTTCGTTATTTTTTTTTTCATTTCAGCGCGTTATAAGAGCAGAAATATTGAGTTAACAGAAACCTAGAGCTTGTTTTCCCGTTGGTGCACAATGTACCATGCAAAGCGCGCCAGCATACCTCGTTAAACAGCTTTTTTTTTCTTTCTTTTGTAATTATGTCTAGTCACTCCAGCGTTAAGAACAGCTGTAAGAAGCACATTAGAAATGGCAAGGGCCAATGACCGTGCCCGTAAACGTGTCACACGGGCAAACGAACATTCGCTGCTATTCGGCGCTGAACCCTGTTAGCATGGTCTGTCTGTCTCTCCAGATGGGGTATCACGTGTACTCTATGTAAACACCCAGAACAACGATACCTTAGGTGGTCCCTGGTAAGCCTGAGTTTGAAAGGAGGCGTGATTAAGCGCGCGCGAGCAATACGTTGGCGAAGCGGAACACAATTATCGGCGGCAGCTGGTGTATGACAACTGGCACAACAGGAAATTGTATCCGGGTTGGCTGTCCTGTGCAGGTTCGTTTTGTTGCCGCCCAACAAGGAAGACAACGACAATAGTATATTTGCACAGCATTAGGGAGGGTGAAAACACACTGCCGTTCTTACTCGTACGCATACTGAAATAGGAGAAGCATTTCTCGTTACCTGGATGCAGATCTATTGTGCTCTATAGTTGATACTAATTCACGACACGTTGCCACATTATAACAAAACGACCCGAATCGTGTATCCTAGCAATAAAGCAACACTCGCTGATAACGAAAAAAATGAAAATACAAGGCGCCGTGCGAAGAACTATTTTTTTTTTTTGGTGAACTCTTGTGTGGCGGAATGTACACACTTATTCCTTTTGCGGTGGCTATTTCGGCGAAAGCTGCATTCAATAACGTCCAAATTTACAACAATCCTGGGTGCCAATATACACGACCCTTACATATGCTTACAAACAGTCTGCTTGATGGAACTCACATTGTAGCCGCTGTTGCATTCTATCAAGCTTCCGACCGTAAAGTGCGTAGCAATTATTGAAGCCTCGAACGTGCGCGCATGAGACGAACACTTAAGTAGCGCCGGGCCAGAAGTATTCAATGATTTTATTTTGTTTAATTTGTTCTTGAAGCCTTCAAGTAAAACCAAAAGTGGTGCTGCACCGTATTTTTAACCAGGATTAAACACGCGACTGTGAACGGCGCCGATGAGACTTTGCAGTAGTACACATACTGCTGCTCATTACTATACAGAGAAAGCACCCACAGCTTTAATCTGCGTGGCGAGAGAGATGCCGTATGGCCAGGCAGCGAGCCCTGACTCGCACGTGGCTTCATGCTTGGGTTCCAAGCTTCGGCTCCTGCTGAGAGTCTGCAGGCTGCGGGTCAAAGGCAATACTGCGTCGACGGCGAAATCTGCAACCGGCTGCAAGGAATAATGCAGTGAAAAGTGAAGTTCTGGCACGAATGGTCTTTGAGCACACCACTGCTAATACGTGAATTACTGGTGAAAAAAAAAAAGAATTCGATAAAATTGAAGTTTAGAATGACGAGCGACAGTGTCACACAAACACCCACTGAATCAGTCATGTTCAAGTCACCCATCTGGCTGTTCCGCGAGCTGGTCCGCTCTTCCGCGTGCTGTGCGCGAGTGTTCAGTCCAGCGAGAACTTCTTTGCGCGTATCGCGGACTGTGCCGAGCGTGCAACCACTCGCTGTGTGGTGCCCGCTGGAACGCCCTGCCCTGACGTTAAACTCCTAAACCTCCGCGCAGTGCGCCAGCGTGCACAGAGGCGGGCACTGCGCTCTTCAAGCCCCGGTGCCTGGACAGAGTACAACCGACTGGACGCCGTGTGCCGACGCCACGCGCAACAACTGCGCCACCGCAGCTGGACAAGCGTGTGCTCCTCCCTCCGCGACCCGTGCAGGCGCCGCCGCGGTTGGCACATCATGAGCGTTATGCTCAAACCGAAGGTGTCTCGCTTCCTCGTTCTCGCCATCGCGGTGGCGCGTGGAATCACGGAGTTGCAGCTCCCAGAGCTCATTGCCTCATCCTTCGAGCTCCCTCCCGCTGCTGCCCAGACACCTGCGCGCGCCCTGAACCACACGGCCCCGCCGCTCCCGCCACCCGAACCTGCTCTTGCGGCTGCCATCCACTCCCTTTGCGAGAGGGGTTTGCGAGAGGGAATGTAGTTCATATAACTTCATCGAAAGAACTTATCATTTCAGTATTAGTCTGACAATAACATCAACTTACTTTGCCAGTCAGTCCTTCCATATAGGCTCGTACCGCTGAAAGCCACACCATGGCCGCACGTCACCCGCAACAGTGAGACAATGTAACGCTCAATCTTGGCGTTTTTAGCTTCTGATTTCGGTAATCGAAGGTGCAAATATGGCCTCGCTTCAGTCAGGTATGATAGAAACTCCATTTCAACGGTCATTAGATATTTCGTAATTGAATATCCACGTTCATCGCAGCGATCGTGGTGCACAGAGTACAGCTCTAAGCCTAAATGTCGTTCGGCTAGGATGAACTACTGCGGCTGTATATTACGCGGAACGTAAACAAAGATGACGGAAAATATGTTCAAACGGGTGACTAAAACTAAAATGTTCCGTGTGCAGTTCAGATAAACATTGTTATCTACATAGGTATGACGAACTGTTTAGCGAGTCAGTGCGATCGCCGCAATACATCGGCGGTATACGCTAATATTTTTTGCGGCAAAACGTGCCAGATAGACGTTCTGATCCTAGGCAGTACATAACAAACAAATTAACTATCTTTTGTTAGGTTCTGGCGAGCACGAAGAAACTGCAATCTGTGTTTCTGAACGAGAAAAATGAAAATACTGGCTACCGGAAGTAGCTATAGCATGAACAAAGAAGAGACTGACTCAAGTCTTCCAGTTGTTGCGCAGCGGTAACGTGTCAGACTCAGGATGTACTGTGCGTCGAGGTGGTGGATTCGACTCTCGCTCACTCGTTTTTTTTTTTTTTTTTTGAGGTGTCTTCTTTGTTTTGTCGCAGTGCTCGTGTTTCAGCCCTAATTAAGATTTGGGCATGACCACAGCATTTCAAAATGATTCAAAAGCCCGATTTCGGCCCGTTACGGGTGTCCCAGTGTGCAGCGCGCCAGCGTCCAGCGTGCCTCGTGCCAGCGTGCCAGCGTCCCGGTACCCAGAGCCACACTGGCCCAATAATCATGTATGGCACTGGGACAGTGCCACTGGGTTTTCCAATAGGGAGGTTTTAGAAAGCGGACGGTCGCCAATGCATCTACGGACAAAACCCAGCGCAAAAGCTGTTTCGCATCTAAAAAGAAAAGGTGAAGAGAGTGGCAACCACGGCCAGTTATGCGGAGGGCGGTGAAGCAGGCAAGTAGGGGGCGAGAAGATGAAGAACAAGGAAGGGAGCGGAATGGTGGGGTTCTATTACAAACGACTGCTGCACTGAAATCCTGAGCATAAAGAGACCTAATAAGAAACAAATATCATTCATCATCATCGACGGAGAGTGGGACAGGACAGGGGAATCCCCTCTTCCCCCAGCCTCACCCGGCCTTTTAATAAAGTTTATTCATTCATTCGTTCATTCATTCATTCATTCATTCATTCATTCATTCATTCATTCAGTCCTCCGTGACCCACTATAGTGATAGTGCCCTAGTAGTCGTCACGTATATATATATATATATATATATATATATATATATATATATATATATATATATATATATATATATATATATATATATATATATATAAATAAAGGGAATGAAGAAAGAAACTACGACTTTCGTTGGTTTGGCACTGTATATTTTCACTAACGTTTCGTCTGGTGGACCAGACTGTGACAAAGTCTGGTCCACCAGACGAAACGTTAGTGAAAATATACAGTGCCAAACCAACGAAAGTCGTAGTTTCTTTCTTCATTCCTTATTCTATCGGGGTCCGCGTGATTCTTTTCCCACTACCATATATATATATATATTGTGGGCACTAGTTATGTGCTTCTTTCTCATCTGTGCATTATCATAATCATCATCATCCGTTTGTCTCTCTGTCCTCATCGTCACCGTGTGTCATTGTCATCATCATCGAGTGTGCGCGCGCTCGGCCCATTCTCTTCCGAGGACTTGAGCTGAATAAACGTCGCGTCAACCAAGACGTCATACGTGGTGGAGGTGGATTTTCGGTCCTCGGTCCTCTCCCAGCCCGCGCTCTACCCCTGGAGCTTCGTTCAGGCCGCCGCTTGCCCCTACTGTCCGGCACCATGTCGCAGAACGAGCCTGCCGGCGCTGATGCCATCTCTACCCCTCCGCCGCACGCCGTGCCTCCTGTTATCATACAGGGCCACCACCGTGACCCGCCGCTCTTCGCTGGTCTTCGTGGAGAAGACGTCGAGGACTGGCTCGATGACTACGACCGCGTGAGTGCCGCTAATCGATGGGACGAGGCCGCCAAACTGCGTTACGTCCCCTTCTACCTAACCGGCGTTGCGAAGACTTGGTACTTTAACCACGTCGTTGACTTACCCGACTGGGCGACCTTCCAGCGGCAGCTCCGCCATGTTTTTGGCACACCGGCCATTCGGTCCGCCGTCGCGAAGAGGACCCTCGATACTCGCCAACAACATCCCGGCGAGTCGTACACATCGTACATCGAGGAAGTCCTTGCGCTATGCCGGCGTGTCAATTCGTCCATGCCGGAATCAGACAAAGTACGCCACATCTTGAAGGGCATAGGGGCTGTTGCCTTTAATGCCCTCGCTGCTCAGAACCCAACTACCATAGCTGACGTCGTCACCACTTGTCAGCGCCTCGATGCCCTGGACTCGGTTCGTCTACAACCAGACATTGGCGAACACCCTCCTACGTCTCATAAACATCTCCGTGACCTCATAAGAGACATTATACGGGAAGAACTACAATCGATGGGCTTCTCACCTGCTTCACCGTGTTCTGCACAGTCTTCTGGACCGGTCTTGCGTGACATCATCCGGGAGGAACTCACATCCATGACCTCCCCTGCGCAGGTACAGCCACCTGCTTATCGGCCGATACCAACCTACGCCCAAGTTGCTGCCGCGTCTCCCAGCGACGTAAACACGTTACCGCTACCATACTCGTCGATTGCTGCCGCGCCCCCGGTCAACTTCCGTTCGGTGCCGCCTGACCCTTCACCTGCCCACCTGACCGCACTATCTCCGGGTGCTTCGAACGCCTTCTACTCACCACCATGGCGTTCTACCCGCCCAGTATGCTACTACTGCGGGTTTCGCGGCCACATATCTCGCTTCTGCCGAAAGCGCCAACACGATGAGCGTCGAGGTTATGACATGCGTGAACGAGATTTTTCCACTGGTGTCTCTTATGGTCAGCGTTACTCGTCGCCCCCGCACCGGTCTCCGTCCCCTCCCGCGTCGAATCCACCACGGAACAGCCGATCCGCACGACGCCGCTCACCCTCGCCCTTTCACCGCTCCTCTTCTCCACTTCGGCCTGCCTCATTCGCCACCGATAATCAGTCGGAAAACTAGGTGATGCAGTTTTTGGAGGACAAACTGCATTCCAAATTAGGACTGAAATTCCTCCATCAGGCCCGTGCAACATGGTTTTTGTGGTAGTGGAAGGAGTGCATGTCGGTGCTTTGGTGGACACGGGTGCGACATTTTCTGTTATACGTGCTGATTTGTGTCAACGTTTGAACAAAGTGATGACGCCTTACGATGGACCCACGCTGGTCGCTGCCCAGGGGAACACCATTCACCCTTCCGCTTTTTGTACTGCTCGTGTTTTTATCGACGGTATCCGTCATCATATCCAGTTTGCTGTCCTGTCCCGTTGCTCTCACGAACTAATTTTAGGGTGGGATTTTCTGTCATCTGCTTCCGCGGCTATTTGTTGTGGACAACGCGTCGTCCACCTCACTGACACCGACTACATGCTCAACGACGACACCCAGAAGCCACTTCGTCTGATCGCTGCGGAAGACACCGAACTGCCGCCACTCCAAGAACAGATTGTCACCATTACGTCCAACGACATCGACCAAGGCGACGTGTTGGTCTCGCCTTCATCACTTTGCGCTCGTAAAGGCATAGTTATTCCGTCCGGTGTCGTTCGTTTTAGCAATGGATCGGCCCTCATCACAGCCGTAAATTCTACATCGGAGAAGATTCTCCTGGCACAGAACACCACGGTGGCCCGTGTTGCCGACCACGAGCCTGTCTTCGTCATGCCACTGCAAGCCGTCTCATCCAAAGACCCTTCGATCGGGGAGCATGCTTCTTCCTCCGCCTTTACCGCCGCCATCAGCAATGACTTGACAGCTTCACAGACGCAGCAGCTGCTTGCTTTGCTAAAGAAACACGCAAGTTCTTTCGATGTTTACTCGTCTACGTTGGGCCGCACTACCACTACAGCGCATCGAATTCAGACTGTCGGGACATCTATTGTACACCGCCGGCCCTACCGCGTGTCTCTTGCCGAGAGAAAAATTATAGAAGAAAACGTTGCCGACATGCTCAAACGTGAGGTAATACGTCCCTCATCTAGCCCTTGGTCATCTCCTGTTGTTTTGGTCCGCAAAAAGGATGGCTCTGTGCGCTTTTGCGTGGATTACCGCGCGCTCAATAAGATCACCCGCAAGGACGTGTACCCCATGCCTCGCATTGACGACGCCCTTGATTCCTTACAAGGCGCGGAATACTTTTCAAGCCTCGACTTGCGTTCAGGATACTGGCAAATTCCCATGCATGAAGGCGATAAAGAGAAAACAGCGTTCGCAACCCCCGACGGGCTATACGAATTCAACGTGATGCCTTTCGGGCTGTGCAACGCGCCCGCGACTTTTGAGCGCATGATTGACACCGTGCTACGCGGCCTCAAATGGAAAACTTGCCTTTGCTACCTGGACGACATTGTTATCTTTTCGTCAACGTTTTCTCAGCACCTGCAACGCTTGGATGAAGTTTTGACGTGCCTTGCCGGCGCTGGTCTCCAACTCAACACAAAGAAATGCTGTTTTGCCAGCAAATCTATCAAGGTCTTGGGACACGTCGTTAGCAAAGAGGGAATTCGGCCAGACCCTGACAAGATTGCTGCAGTCCTTCGCTTTCCGCGCCCCGAAAGACCGAAGGAGTTGCGGAGTTTCCTTGGCCTCGCCTCCTATTTTCGTCGGTTTATCCAGAACTTCGCCTCAATAGCTGCTCCACTACACCAGCTACTTGCTTCCGACGTCCCCTTTCGGTGGTCTGAAGAATGTCAAACAGCATTCGACCTGTTAAAGGGCGCCCTCACGTCAGAACCTGTTCTCTGCCATTTTGACGAAGCCGCACCGACTATCCTGCATACAGACGCTAGCGGCCGCGGTATAGGTGCCGTTCTTCTGCAACGCGACGCCTCTTCACAAGAGAGAGTGGTTGCATATGCCAGTCGCGTACTCACCGCTGCCGAGAAGAACTACACGATAACTGAACAGGAGTGCTTGGCTGTGGTTTGGTCGGTGCAGAAGTTCCGTCCCTATCTCCACGGCCGTCACTTCACAATTGTTACGGACCACCACGCCTTATGCTGGCTTTCTACTCTGAAGAACTTGTCCGGACGCTTGGGTCGGTGGATTCTCCGCCTGCAGGAATATGACTTCGACATAATTTACAAGTCTGGTAGAAAACATCAAGACGCCGACGCACTTTCTCGCTGCCCGCTTCCTACTACCCAGATCAGCGTTAGCGAGACCTCGGCCGTCACTTCTACCGCAGTTCCTACGCTCGCCTCAATAGGCCGTCTATTCTCGGACGACAATTCAACATTTCGCTCCCGCCAGATGTCCGATCCATACTGCAGGCGTATTATGGACCAACTTTCGGGAGCCTCCCATCCACCTAATGCGCGACTTCGTCGTCAACTCCTGCAATTTAAGCTGGGAAATGGCGTTCTCTACCGCCACATTTACCATCCTGACGGTCAACGCTGGGTTCCTGTGCAACCACGCGCTCTTCGACTACATGTGCTTAAAGCCTTCCACGATGATTTGACTGCTGGCCATCTTGGTTTTCGAAAAACTCTGGACCGCATTCGATGTCGTTTCTACTGGCCTGGCATTTCTACTAGTGTAGCGCGGTACGTCGGTTCCTGCTTCCCATGCCAGCGCCGTAAACTCCCGACATCTGCACCTGCCGGGCCTCTACAGCCAATTCCGTGCCCCACAATGCCATTCGAGGTTGTAGGTGTCGACCTTTACGGGCCTCTTCCCGTCACATCTACTGGCAAAAGATGGATAGTGACCGCCGTAGACCACTTGACGCGCTACGCTGAGACAACCTCTGTGATTACTGGCTCGGCTGCGGAAGTTGCGGACTTCGTTCTTCACGCCATAATACTGCGTCATGGGGCTCCTCGTATACTGCTTAGCGACCGTGGAAGGGTGTTCCTGTCACAAATGTTAAATGAAGTACTGCGCGCTTTCGGAACTACTCACAAGACAGCTTCAAGCTACCACCCTCAGACCAATGGTCTCACCGAGAGATTTCATCGTACTCTTGCTGACATGATAGCTGTCTACATCCAACCAGACCACAAAAACTGGGATACCCTGCTACCATTCCTCACCTTCGCCTACAACACGGCCGTTCAGCGCACAACCGGCTACTCGCCGTTCTACCTCGTTTACGGACGTCCCCCTGCTACCTTTCTCGACGTTTCCCTCTTCAAGAGCGAAGACTTCAAGAGTGAAGACTACATTTCTCGATTGGCCCAGTCCCGCCATCATGCTCGCATCAACACGGAAGCGAGACAACAAGAGCGGAAGATAATTTACGACGCATCCCATCGCGTTGTATCTTTCCGACCTGGTGACGAGGTACTGCTTTTAACTCCTATTCGCACACCTGGTCTCTGTGACAAATTTCAACCACGCTTCATCGGGCCGTACATAGTTTTGGAACAGACTTCGCCTGTCAATTATCGTGTTACACCACTCGTCATCCCAACAGACCGCCGTTACCGCAGCACCGAGATTGTACACGTTGCTCGCATGAAACCCTTCACGCGACGGTCCTCGTCACCTTGACTTGCAGCGGCCAGGATGTCCGCTTACACGTGGGGGAAATTAGTGTGGGCACTAGTTATGTGCTTCTTTCTCATCTGTGCATTATCATAATCATCATCATCCGTTTGTCTCTCTGTCCTCATCGTCACCGTGTGTCATTGTCATCATCATCGAGTGTGCGCGCGCTCGGCCCATTCTCTTCCGAGGACTTGAGCTGAATAAACGTCGCGTCAACCAAGACGTCATAATATATATATATATATATATATATCGGGGTCCGCGTGATTCTTTTCCCACTACCATATATATATATATATATATATATATATATATATATATATATATATATATATATATATATATATATATATATAGTAGTGGGAAAAGAATCACGCGGACCCCGATAGAATAAGGAATGAAGAAAGAAACTACGACTTTCGTTGATTCGGCACTGTATATACAGTGCCGAATCAACGAAAGTCGTAGTTTCTTTCTACATTCCTTACATATATATATATTGTGGGCATTTATTATGCACATCTTCTTCATGTGTACATTATCACCATCATGATGCATTTGGTTATGCATCCTCATCTTCGTCGTGTATCATCATCACCAGTGTGGGCTGATCGTGCCTGTTCGCTGCCGGGTCTTCGGGCCAAATAAACGTCTGCCCTACCAAGACCTCATACGTGGTGGAGGTTGCTTCTGGATCCCCCGTCCTCTACTCGTCCGCTCTACCTCCTGGAGCTTCGCTCAGGTCGCCGTTTGCGCCAGCTGTGCAGCAATATGTCACAGCACGAGCAGGTCGCTGCTGCTGCCGTCCCCACTCTGGCACCGCAAGCCACGCCTTCACACGTCGTAAGCAGCCCCCAGCGCGAACCTCATCTCTTCGCTGGTCTGCGCGGAGAAGATGTGGAGGACTGGCTGGACGATTTCGAGCGTGTCAGTTCTGCTAATCGGTGGGACGACACGTACAACCTAACTCACGTCTCCTTCTACCTTACCGGTGTGGCGAAGACGTGGTTCTTCAACCACTTGATTGACATCCCCGACTGGGCTACGTTCAAAGAACAGCTGCGCCAAGTCTTTGGCACACCGGCCGTTCGGTCGGCTCTCGCCAAGAAAACCCTCGAGGCTCGGAAACAACATCACGGCGAGTCGTACACGTCCTACATCGAGGATGTTCTTGCGCTCTGCCGACGTGTCAATCCATCAATGTCAGAGTCGGACAGGGTACGCCACATTCTCAAGGGCATTACAACCGTCGCATTCAATGCTCTTGCCATCAAGAATCCGGCTACCGTTGCTGAAGTTGTCACAACGTGTCAGCGCCTCGACGAACTCGAGTCTGTTCGCCTCCCACCGGACAGTGACGAAACACGTTCTACAACGGACGCAGACCTACGAGGCATGATAAGGGCACTGATACGTGACGAATTGCGATCCATGGGATTCTCAGTGCCTACACTGTGTCCCAGTCAGCCTTCCGGCACGGCCTTGCGTGATGTCATCAGGGAGGAGCTAGCGTCCTTGACTCACTCGGCGCACATTCAACCCGCTGCGTCTCGCCTCCTACCAACATTCGCGCAAGTTGCTGCCACACCTCTAGGGAACGCCAACTCGACGTTACAGCCATCAACATACGCGTCGGTTGCTGCCGCGCCCCCTGCGAGCTTCCCGTCACCGCCGGCTGAGCCCTCCTCTGCCCATCTGACTGCGCTATCACCCGGTGCCCCAAACCCTGCCTACTACCCGCCTTGGCGATCATCTCGCCCTACGTGCTACTATTGCGGCTATCGCGGCCACATCTCACGCTTTTGCCGCAAGCGCCAGCAAGATGAGCGTCGAGGATACGACATGTGCGAGCGTGACTTCCCCGGAGGAGCCTTTTACCAAGGCCGCCGTTATTCTTCACCTCCACGTCGATCACCATCTCCGCCCGCATCGAGTGAAGTGCGCAATAGTTATCGGCCAACCAGACGCCGTTCACCTTCGCCCTTCCGTCGCTCCTCGTCTCCGCTTCGGCCTGCCTCCCTCACCTCTGACCACCGTCCGGAAAACTAAGCGATGCAGTTTTTGGAGGAAAAACTGCATTCACACACAGGACTGAAATTCCTCCAGCACGCCCTTGCAATATGATTTCTGTAATAGTTGAAGGAGTGCACGTCGATGCCTTGGTGGACACTGGTGCTACGTTTTCTGTTCTTCGTGCTGATTTGTGTGCCCGTCTCAGGAAAGTGATGACGCCTTACGATGGACCTACACTGGTTGCAGCCCAGGGGAACACAATTCGCCCTTCCGCTCTGTGTACTGCCCGCGTACTAATCGATGACATTCTTCACCACATAGAGTTCGCTGTGCTGTACCCGTGCTCTCACCAACTCATTTTAGGATGGGATTTTCTGTCGTCTGCTTCCGCGGCTATTTGTTGTGGCCAACGTGTCGTCCACCTTACCGGCACAGACTACTCGCTCGGCGACGACATCTACAAGCCACTTCGCCTCGTCGCTGCTACAGATACCGAGCTGCCACCACGTGAACAGCGAATCGTAACGGTTGTGTCCAACGACGTCGACTCTGGTGACGTGTTGGTCACCCCGTCACCCCGCTGCCTTAGTAAAGGCATAGCTCTTGCATCGGGTGTCGTTCGCTTCCACAATGGTTCAGCTCTCGTCGCCGCCACGAACGCAACATCGGAAAAGATTTTACTTCCGCGGGGCACCACGGTAGCCTGCGTTGCCGATCCGGAGCCTGTATGCGTCGTGCCCCTTACGCCTGTCTGCTCCAAAGGCCACTCTACTGCTGATCGTACTTCTTCCTCCGCCCTTACAGCAGTCATCAGCAGTGACTTGACAGATTCGCAGAAGCAGCAGCTGGTTGCTTTGTTGAACAAGCACGCAACCTCTTTCGATGCCTATTCGTCCACCTTGGGCCAAACTACCGCTGCAGCACATCGCATTCAGACCGACGGAACATCGATTGTGCACCGCCGCCCGTACCGCGTGTCTCTAGCCGAGCGAAAAATCATCGAAGAAAACGTAGCCGACATGCTGCAACGGGACATAATCCGCCCCTCAGCCAGCCCTTGGTCGTCTCCCGTTGTTCTGGTGCGGAAAAAGGATGGTTCAGTACGCTTTTGCGTCGATTACCGGGCGCTCAATAAGATCACTAGGAAGGACGTATACCCTATGCCACGGATTGACGACGCCCTTGATTCCCTACAAGGCGCGGAATACTTTTCGAGCCTCGACTTGCGTTCCGGCTACTGGCAAATCCCCATGCACGAAGATGACAAAGAAAAAACAGCGTTTGCCACTCCGGACGGCCTATATGAATTCAACGTGATGCCTTTCGGGCTATGCAACGCACCCGCGACTTTTGAGCGTATGATTGACACCGTGCTGCGTGGCCTGAAATGGAAGACTTGCCTGTGCTACCTAGATGACATTGTTGTCTTTTCATCAACGTTTTCTCAACACCTGCAACGCTTGGATGAAGTTCTGACGTGCCTTGCGGGCGCTGGTCTTCAAATTAACACCAAGAAATGCCATTTCGCCAGCAAGTCCATTAAAGTCCTCGGTCATGTCGTGAGCAAGGACGGAATACGCCCTGACCCCGACAAAACCGCTGCGGTGCTTCGCTTTCCTCGCCCTGAGAAACCTAAAGACTTGCGAAGTTTCCTTGGCCTCGCGTCTTACTTTCGTCGATTTATACGAAACTTTGCCTCCATAGCTGCACCACTACACAAGCTACTTGTCTCCGGTACGCCCTTTGAGTGGTCTCAGGAATGTGAGTCTGCTTTTGACATGTTGAAGGATGCCCTCACGACCGATCCTGTTCTTTCCCATTTTGACGAGGCTGCTCCGACTCTCCTGCACACAGACGCTAGCGGCCGCGGTTTAGGCGCCGTTCTTCTGCAGCGCGACAACTCTTCGCGAGAGCGAGTCGTTGCATACGCCAGCCGCGTACTCTCTCCAGCCGAGAGGAACTACACGATCACCGAGCAGGAATGTCTGGCCGTCATCTGGTCGGTGCAGAAGTTTCGTCCCTATCTGCACGGCCGTCATTTTACTATTGTTACTGACCACCACGCGTTATGTTGGCTTTCCACACTCAAGAACTTATCGGGACGCCTCGGTCGCTGGATTCTGCGTCTTCAGGAGTATGAGTTCGATATCATCTACAAGTGTGGCAAAAAACATCAAGACGCCGACGCTCTCTCTCGCTGCCCGCTACCTGCGGCCCCGCTCAGCGCTTCCGCAACCGCCTCACATACTAAACACTGCGAGCCCACTTTTACATCGGTCCCCTCTCTGGCCTCTATAGACCACCTGCCTCCGGACAACGACCAAGAATTTGCCTCTCGCCAGCTAGCTGACCCGTACTGTCGACGGATCATGGGCCATCTCTCTGGAACTTCCTGTCCACTTAACGCGCGGCTACGTCGCCAACTCTCGCAATTTAAGCTCGACAACTCCGTGCTGTACCGCCGAATTTACCATCCTGACGGTCAGCGCTGGGTGGCCGTTCTACCTCGCTCCCTCCGCTCTCACGTCCTCACAGCCTTCCACGATGATCCGACTGCAGGTCATCTCGGTTTTCATAAAACCTACGACCGCCTTAGAAGTCGTTTTTACTGGCCTGGCATTACTACTAGCGTAGCCAGGTACGTCGGGTCCTGCACTATCTGTCAGAGTCGAAAACTCCCAACATCTGGTCCTGCCGGTAAACTGCAGCCTCTTCCGTGTCCCGCGACACCATTTGAAGTTGTAGGTGTCGATCTTTTCGGCCCCCTTCCAGTCACTGCCGCCGGCAAACGATGGATCGTGACAGCTGTGGACCATTTGACCCGCTACGCTGAGACATCTTCTGTGGCTACTGGTTCTGCTTCTGAAGTTGCCGATTTCGTTCTCCAAGCCATTATACTCCGCCATGGCGCTCCGCGTGTTCTGATCAGTGACCGTGGAAAGGCTTTCCTCTCTCAACTATTGAACGAACTTCTCCGATCCTCCGGCACCACTCACAAGACCGCTTCCAGCTACCATCCTCAGACTAACGGCCTGACCGAGCGATTTCATCGCACACTTGCTGATATGATCTCCGCCTATATTCAACCAGACCACAAAAACTGGGACGCGATTTTACCATTCGTCACTTTGGCCTATAACACAGCCATTCAGCGGACAACCGGCTATTCACCGTTTTACCTGGTTTACGGACGTTCCCCTACTTCCCTTCTGGACGTTTCTTTCTTTACCTCCAACGTAAATCCGTCGCCATCCTCTGCCGAGGAATACGTTTCACGACTCGCCCAGTGCCGCCAGCGTGCTCGCCTGAATACCGAAGCCAGACAGCAAGACAGGAAGATTGTTTATGATGAAGCGCATCGTGCTGTCTCTTTCCGACCCGGTGACGAGGTCCTGCTCTTGACGCCTCTTCGCACACCTGGTTTGTGTGAGAAGTTTCAGCCACGGTTTATCGGGCCGTACACAGTTCTGGAACAGACTTCACCTGTGAATTATCGCGTGACGCCACTTGTAACCCCAGCAGACCGCCGTTACCGTACTACCGAGATTGTCCACGTCTCCCGCATCAAGCCCTTCATACGACGTTCCTCCTCTCCTTGACCTCCAGCGGCCAGGCTGGCCGCTTTCACGTGGGGGGAATTAGTGTGGGCATTTATTATGCACATCTTCTTCATGTGTACATTATCACCATCATGATGCATTTGGTTATGCATCCTCATCTTCGTCGTGTATCATCATCACCAGTGTGGGCTGATCGTGCCTGTTCGCTGCCGGGTCTTCGGGCCAAATAAACGTCTGCCCTACCAAGACCTCATAATATATATATATATATATATATATATATATATATATATATATATATATATATATATATATATATATATAGAGAGAGAGAGAGAGAGAGAGAGAGAGAGATAGATAGATAGATAGATAGATAGATAGATAGATAGATAGATAGATAGATAGATAGATAGATAGATAGATAGATAGATAGATAGATAGATAGATAGTGTGTGCTTGTGTGAGCAATATCAGACGCGGCAAAGTTCCGGGCGTATAGTAGTTGCTCGGACTTGATACCTGACGAACGCATTAAAAGAACTTAGGTAATTCGTGAATAACGTTCTTTTTGGCATCCTGTTGTGTGTGCTATTACAACCACACAGTTCCAACTTCAGTGACTTGCTAGTATACACTCGAAAAGTAACCCAGGGAGATCAAATATGAGCCAGGTAGAATCAACTGCTCAGGCGAAGTACAGCCATGTTTGTTGGTTTTGTTTGAGTTTCTTGACCTAGGCTAATCAAGAAAGAAAACAGAAAATGCAAGCATCGCGGCTGTCGCGTCTTTCCCTACTTCTGGCATCGAGCATTGCGATGAGACACAGCCGCGAGATGGGTGCAGGAAATAAACACGGAGAAGTAAACATGCACTTCGAGAAAAGACAAACACAGGAGAAGTCGCTTCGCTCGTCGAGAGATGAAGACCACTCGCCACAGAAACCACGTCGCTATGCTCGCGTTGTGTTGTTCCCAGTAAGACATTGCTTTTTTTTTTCACTGCTGCAATCCTCACTTCCGCATTCCTTACTTCGTGTTCCATGGTCATTTCTGCAGTCCTTCCACTATCTTTTTTTATATAGCCAAGCTTTCGTTGAAAGGTTCAATGAGGTTTCAAAAGAATTTACGTTCACCTAAAAGCACCATTCTTAAAGATAAAATTGACAAAAAAGGCCAGGAAGGTAGAACAATAATATAAAAGGCTTCATTAGCTTGAAAGAAAAGTTCATCAGGGAGCCGTAACAAACATGAGGGCATCTTATTGCTTGTTTAATGTAATTATGAACCCCTACGCGCATGATACCAGCGCAGGTAAATGTTCAACTGTTCACAAATGTCGACTAATCCTTAGCTAACAATGCCTAGTGCCGGCTATTGCTAGTAACTTTAGATAATGTTGTCTACTGTTGGCTAAAGTAAGTTTTTGTTGTTGTAAAATTGGGGTGGAAAAATGTGTGTGTAACGTTTCGAGGAGCGCTAGCTGTTGTACAGATATTCTTACGACTGCGCAAAGTCGACACTGTGATAAATAACATAAATGAACAAAATGCAAGGACGACAGATGTCGCGCTCAATGTCTGCTGCCCATCTTTTCTTCCTAACTATTTTTAAATGTGGCATCGACAGATCGCACCTTCAGCATTTGATAAATATGTACTTCTACGTCTGTGCCTCACTGCAATATCGCACACTAAAATGGCTAGCCCCCCCCCCCCCCCAAAAAAAAATTCTCTCCAAATGTTGTCTAATAGTAACTTCTGGTGGATAATGCGGCCAGTAACATTCATAGCTTCGAAAGTGTCGTCGGGAGACGGTACATGTTAAACATTCAGACAGAGCTTGAACCCAGATACAAAGCGATGAAAGCGCACAAAACAGGCGTATGAACCCTGTCTTCGCTCATTGCGTTGTATTTCACTTTAAGTGAATTTTGTGAAATGATTAGCAGGTCTCGCGGCAGCACTTTTCAACTCGCGGTCTCGCAGGCTGAAACACTTTTTTTGGCGTCTCATTGCTGCGTGCGAAGCTTTGCTGTAGCAGAGTTAAAATAACAGCTACGCTCGGAAACCCGGAGTTACTTTTCTTCACTTGGGCTAAATGAAGACATCCTTTGAAAGAACACTGCTCGCCACTTGTCTTCCACTTTTAAGCGAGCGTTTTTTATGGTGCAATGACGCCGTTTGTTCTCTTTTCTACTTTATTCAAGAGGCGGCTGTTCTACAATCGGTAATTCCTTAAACAGCATCTTGACAGTAACAGGGAGCAACTCGGTTGTAGGCTAATAAACTGTGACGGAGAGACGCCCCTTTAGAAAAGGCAGCAGTTCAAAATATATCGCGACACAAAGATTAGTAGTTCAAGTGATTCGCAGCCAATGAATGTGGACTTCGGTTGCGTTTATACATCAAAGATACGCCACGCCTCCTACCCAATTCTTAGACCAAGAGACACTTTTTACGTACACCGAAATCGTCCACAAACGCTGCAAAATCAGCGTTATCAAGCGTTATATAGGGTATTTCCAAGGCGATTCTAGGAGACTTCGTACGCAAATTGCATGCCAGTGCTGGCCTTCCACCCAGAGTCAACATCAGAAGTGCAAAGCTTTGCGATTCGTACAATCATCATCATCACGATGAAGGGTAGCACCGTCAAGGGACGAAGGGTAGCACAACACAAGCGCTGCGTTTTGTTGGGTTACCCTTCTTCGTCCCGTCCGTTTGCGTGCTGTTTTTGCCATGAAAAACACCCTTCGATGTCAAAATTCATGGCATGGAACGGTTTGTATTCACGTAGGCATTACAAACAACAAGCGGGTTTTCCAGGCCACATAAAGGACTGAACTAACACTGCAACGAAGAAAAAAAAAAGATACCTCTGTCAAAAAGCTTAGTTCGGTGCTGCTTCTGTGAGTGCCCACCTCATTATCGCAAGGGTGTCCGAAGAATTTAGCACAAACAAATACTATACTGGCCTACTGCGCTGAAGAGAATGTTTGCCCATCATCATTTCCTCTGATTCCCACGTGAGCATCGATCACCCATTCCTTTTTTTCTTCGCTCACACCCACTGCTCTTCTATCACTGCCTTGACCTCAAACTGTTAAAAGTACCCTACCGCTATCTGGATGGAGCCAAAGTGCGTGAAGAGCCTCAAGAGTCGAGCAGACGTCATCGTGATTTATTTGGATTTATTCGATGATATTAGAAACACCGGGAAATTTTCGTCATCGGCTTTTCTCAAACAGTTGATTGTCACGTGCAAGTAGCGATTTTGCTTAACAATTGAAACAACAAGTAGACACACATACATTGGCGAACCCTTAGAGGCAGCAAGCTTGAATCATTACGATGTGTAGTCATCAGGGCATGGAACGCGCCATATTGTGGGCAGATAGATAAAGCGGTTGTTTAAATGAAACCTAAAGTATTGCAAATACGGGGGATAAATACAGTATGAACTTGCTGACAAATACATACAATAAAGTTCCGCATCAGCACTGGCTCAAGTGATACAACATTAATAGAACATAGGAACAGAAATGCCTAAGTAGAAACAGCAGATGTCGTTATAAAATGCAATAAGACTTTGAGACCTGCATTTAAATATTAGAAATCATTTCTCCGTTTTAGTAAATGTATTTTCCCTACACTTGACCATACTTCAAAAAGGTTCAACCAAGCGTCACATGTCACCGCTGGTTGAAACTTTCATATTCGTGCCTATTAACAATCACTTACCAATGAATATTTTTGCCGACAGATCAAGGGTATTTTTGTTCTCCAAAGACGCAAAGCGATTTTAAATCGGCACTTGTGTCGTTGTATTTGTAATAAGTCGAATGTTTTCAAATAGTGGCACATTTGTATTTACTACTGATAATTTGTCCCACAGTGGGTATACAGATTGGCACGGCGAAATTATGCGGTCTGCGCCTTAGGTTTGGTCTCCACCAATTTGATAAATTACACCTCGCTATGTTTTTCATACCTCTGCCGACTACTCAACGCGATATGTCAGCAATTGCAATAATAAATTTTGAATTGTGATATGCAAGACGTGATATGCAAAACCCCAAGCTGGAGTATTTGAGGTATTAATAAATAAATAAAAATAAATAAGTATCGTGCTAGTCTTATGTACGAAAGAATGGGCATTTTAACTGAGCGATAATGATGGGCTTAAGCCGGCCTAGTCTTTACGTCACACTCAGTGAACATCGTGCCAAACAATTTTGACAAACAGCGATGTTGGACTCATTAAAGAGCCGACGTACGAGCTTAACTGTTTCGCAAACGTGAAAAATTAGAATGTCATGTGTTCATTCTCTGGACGAGGCTTACTTCATTAAAGTTTTCGCGTTTCGCATCTGCATGTTGCTGAGCCTTGGTAACTTGTCCTTTATGCGGACAGGCGTGAAGCGCTCGAGTTCTGCTCCTCAACCAAATAAAAAAAAGGAACTGCTTAGAACTGGTTAAAATGTGCTCTTCCGGTTACTCTTATGGCAGTTCCCGTATCCTTTTCGGTAAAACTTCCCGCAACATAGTAATTTGCTCTGTGCCCCCACATTTCCGACCGCAGCGAGACATCCCGACGTCCAGACAGCCCCGAATAGACCGACTGCTAAATAATTCGCATCCTGTTTGCCAGGGAGCACCGTGAATTAGACACGTAATTGCGAACGGGCCCTGCCTACCCGGACCATTTAGCGACAGAATCCTGGCTGCACACGTGCGTAGCTGAAGCATACAGCCCACATTTGGAGATGGTTCGTGCCACTTGGCTTCAATACAAATACATTGCGTGTGGAGGTAGCGCTGAAATGCAGTGCTCTTTCCACCTACTCTGCACCTTGTAGCATTATTGGCTTTTGGAAAGTCTCCGTAATGAAATACAAAACAAACTGAACTAACCAAGTATAATCTACGATTGTTCAATGAGGCAATACGAACGCGTACTACAGTGCAGAGTTGCCGGCATTTACAAAACTAGGTGCCGTTTCCTCCTGTGAGCCTGAATTTTAAAGACTGCTTTTGGCACTTTAAAAGCGTTCTCATGATCCTAAGCTTGTGTGGCGCGCCTGATAACATCCACACTTGGAAACAGTGCATTGGTGTAATCCCAACTGCCAAGATGAGCCTATGAAGTGTGCAGACGGTAAATGATATCTTTGGAACTGGAAGGGTGGGCGTTCAGAGGCTAACTTCACGAGACCTTCTGATCTTGAATACATTCAAGACCTCACACAGGGCGACATCCTATGACATCCCAAAATGCACTATAAAATTCGACTGTTAGGCCATCGTTTCCCAGTGCGGAACCTCTGTGGAGGTGACGCATTGCTATCGTTAGTTCTTCCGGGGTTATGGGGGCAACTAAACTGCAATACTCCTCGGGGGAAAGCTGTGGGAGATTGCTTAGAAACGGATGGCTACAAAGCGAATCCAAGTCGAGATGTAATTCACTCATCCCCATGCTTTCAGAATGTACACAAAACCTAGCTACGTCCTGTTTGCTCAAGTTGCCGCGGTCTTCCATCCAACCGACTCGGATACTACTGACGTAATTAAGCACCTCCGGGTGAGAACTGGGTAGATGTCTGGCCTGGTAAGAACTAGCCGTGGTGGACGTCAGCGTCCTTAGTCGTGCTAATCTTAACTTTAAGTCATTAGCATAGGTCTTCATAAGTAGAGAGGTGGGTCCCCCTCTTTCGACTATCCGGATGCGCTGAAGCGTTGCTCTCACCAGACCAGAGTAACGATGTTTCAACTTTTTACCCTCGTCGGCACAGATGTCACGCCACACCTGCTCGAGAGCGTCCCAACTACGGTCGCCTGTAGAGGCTGCCACACGGTTGCGTAGACTGGCCCTCGCCGTCTCGTCACTAAAGAGTCTATTTTCGACTCGCCACGGATGGCGGTATGGCGACCTGTCTTTAACCTCTAAAGTCACTACCACCGGCCTGTGGTCAGAGATGCCTAGAGCGTACGAGGGTGGATCAACCGTCTGACAGTCCACGACTGCTGACTGTAGTGACGGTGTCACATATGCGCGGTCCAGGCGCGCCTGCGTACTGGTACGCGACCAAGTATGCTGGAAGGTGTGCCCGTGGCGCAGTACATAAGCGTCTGCGAGGTTCAATTGTTTTACTATTTTCCTTAGTTCTAGACTATACTTGTCTTTTTTCTCTACCCGGGCCTATTCTATCATTTAAATTATTCAAAACGCCATTGAAGTCCCCTATTACGATAGGGGACTTCAAATGCCAGGGAGCACCGTGAATTAGACACGTAATTGCGAACGGGCCCTGCCTACCCGGACCATTTAGCGACAGAATCCTGGCTGCACACGTGCGTAGCAGAAGCATACAGCCCTCATTTGGAGATGGTTCGTGCCAATTGGCTTCAATACAAATACATTGCGTGTGGAGGTAGCACTGAAATGAAGTACTCTTTCCACCTACTCTGCACCTTGTAGCATTATTGGCTTTTGGAAAGTCTCCGTAATGAAATTCAACAAAACAAACTGAACTAACCAAGTATAATCTACGATTGTTCAATGAGGCAATACGAATGCGTACTACAGTGCAGAGTTGCCGGCATTTACAAAACTAGGTGCCGTTTCCGCCTGTGAGCCTGAATTTTAAAGACTGCTTTTGGAACTTTAAAAGCGTTCTCATAATCCTAAGCTTATGTGGCGCGCCTGATAACATCCACACTTGGAAACAGTGCATTGGTGTAATCCCAACTTCCAAGATGAGCCTATGAAGTGTGCAGACGGTGAATGATATCTTTGGAACTGGAAGGGAGGGCGTTCAGAGGCTAACTTCACGAGACCTTCTGATCTCTGAAGGTGGACGACCAGCGAAGCTGCACGTTAAGAAGGGTTCCATGTGCCTTCGTTGCTGCTACATTTACTTGAAGCGATAGATGTGCAGGAAAGAAAATACGGCAGATCCCATGCACGAGTCTCACGAGTTCATATGCTACGACGTCTTCTGGAGGCGGCATATCGTCACCTGCTGCGACGACCCTTGTCGCAGGCGAGCCCAGGCACGCAGGTGGCACACGTCCCGCGTGCGGCCTCCACACGAAGACAAGGCCTTCGTAAGGCCTCGAGCAGAACACGGCCTGCCGCTGTCTCAGGTAGTGGCGGCGTTCAGGAACCGGTTGTCCCTGTCTCGCACGCCGACACAGCAGCAGGCACGCCTGGTATCCAGAACACCAGGCAGGTACCTCGGCTCCAGGGCCTCCACAGGAACAGGCAGGAGGAGCTCCAGGGACAGCGCCCTGGTCCGGCGTGTTCTTCGAACAGCTTCCTTCCTCTGCGCGTTCCACACGCGCTTCTATTTGGTAGGTTGGTCGGTCGGTCGGTCGGTCGGTTGGTCGGTCGGTCGGTCGGTCGGTCGGTCGGTCGGTTGGCTGGTTCCTCAGTACCTTGGTGCAACCCACTCCGGGGGGTAGGCCAAGGCACCCGTGTCTTCTTTTCTTCTTTTTCTTCTCGTGCCGCCGCCGCGCGTGCCACCTGCCCCTCGTTCACCTTTTCTCCGTCGTCTTCATAGTCGCACAAAAGTCCTCAAAATTCCACAGAATGTTCACAAACACGCAATTTCACTTATACATTCGTCCATTCACTACAACTACTAAGTGGTACCAACGGTACAAATTATACATGGCTACTGTTTTTCGGTGGATTGTGTATTCGAACATTCTCTTCATGTTAAAATTAATTATTTGCGCAACCGCCCTACGGATGCCTGTAAAGGGTGCACCTCCACGTGTTGGTTGTTCGGCGGGAAACACAATTAACAAAAGAGGTATGTTTGCAAATACGAAGGCCTGTGATTGCGACCTCACGTCTGCATCAAGAAGATGCCGCAGATTAATGTAAACTAAAACTTTAATATAATAGAATGACTTTGGCGGTGCTAGTGGGCCGAAAGCTCATAGATTTTGGCTAGGTAACTCTTTCCTTGAAGAGACTCCACGACAAAAGTTTTTCAAGCAAAGTTTGCTACGACTCACAGACTTCTGTGGCGGCATTGTTCGCGAGAAGCCCGGCGCCGGATAGCGTAGAGAAATGTGGCCCTCGAAGATGCGGTGCTCGCATTCGCATTCGTAGCTCCGTTTTGCAAAAAACTGATTGTCTCTCGATCGCGAGCTTGTAGGCGATCAGCCGGTTCTGATGACAACCTGTTCTTTTATTGGAGTAAATTGCAATTTCACGTTGCCACAATTCATTGTTGCCTGGATATTAGCGCATGACCGTCGTTTTTGCATATAGTAACTGAACTGTAGCGCTGCTAAGCACGTAGATGAAGGTTCAATTGCTGGCATCTAGGAAGGAAAAAGTCAGGGGGATGCGTTGCGCAGTGCCATGTACAGAAAGAAAGAAATGTACTACGTCAGGCGCGCACACGCGAAGCTTTGCTTGCCCCCCCTTTTACTGATACAGCAAGGACTCCTGATTCTTTTTTTTTGGGGGGGGGGGGCGGTAATAGTGTGGAATTAAAGAGCAGATTCGGCTGTAAACACACTACACGAGAAGACGAATACACGAAAAGTGTCAGCTATCAACTGGAATAAATTGTTTCGCTCTTGATTATATCGTGAAATGAACTATTATTATAGCTAATAAAATACTTAACCAGATTGATGAGTGCTGATGCTTTTACTGTGCGGGCAATATCCAAAATGAAGTGGTAGCAACAGAAGCTGTTTGAAATCGATGACAATAGTGCTCAAAGAAGTGGCAAACATGTGGTTTGTAGTACTCATGCGAGGTACGGAACTTAATTGAAGTGTTATCGACGACAGATCTAAAATCGCAGCAATCCATCCGAGTGTTGCAGCGCTTCCATTATAATTTTTGTTACACGATGTTTGTTATTAAAATAATAAATCATATCACGCCTCTCCTAATAATGTTTGCATTCCTGATTAATGAGATGACGTTATTGCACAAATGGAATGCGCAAGAATTGAAAGCTGTGCCGGCTCTTCAGATACACGCCTCCAGCGCTCGCTTGTCCAAGTTACGCTTGAAAGGCTATGGGCTTCTCTAAGCATGTTCTATCTCCCAGCCATATTTCGTGGTTCCGGGATGGAGAGGGCGTGTTTCTAATGGGCAACAGGGCGGGGTGTAAAAACATCATTATTGCATTAACGCCTGGATTTTCTACGCATTGGGCCAAGGCCGTAAATAAGAATAGGCTGGAGAAAACAGGAAGACAGTAATAAAGAAATGCACCAGTGCCAAAAATTTTACTAAATTTATTATATTGCTTGGCAAATTCCCCTCGTGCAGGGAACGGTAAACAGAATACGCTATACAAGAAAGGCGGAAGAAGAGAGAATGACAAACAGCGTAGAATGGGCCTAGAGGCGATAAATTTTCGCCACTTCGAGCGGAGGGGAAGAGCAATCGACGCTGGTGTGCCGTCGGCAGCAATGCGTTTTTCGCGGCTGGCTAGGGCGATTCTGTTGACTACGTGAACCGCGAGCATGGGACCACGTCACTTGTAAATTACTGCGCTCTGCCGGCGTTTACTTGAAGCAGCACCACCGGGGAGGCCAACCGACGGTTGAGGCGTTTATTGTGCGATGACTAAGCTAAGAAAACAATGCTCTCCAGCGACTTCAATCACGGTGTAGTAATAGCGAGGTGAAAAAGAAAAAAAACAAGGGGCAGGAGTACAACACATTACGGTGAAGAATAAAATAATTATGGATCTGCATGAAGCAACATAAAAGGCAAAAAAACATTGCATTTACTTCAACCTTCCATTGTTCATGAAACTCAAGGCACGTTGATAAGTTGTTGGCAGTCCACCTGTTCGCAAGACTGCTTGCGAAAACCAGGGGACAAGCTTTGCGCAGCGCCAGCATATGAATATTTCAGCGCGTTTAGTTTTCCACAGAAAGCCATTATGTGCCGCCGCTCGTGTGGCTGTTACTCGTTCGGTCGTTGTATGTGCAGTAACGTAGCAATACGTATGCCATTATACAACGTAGCGCAAAACAACGCGGACAAAGTGGCAACATACACAGCGCTGTGCATGTTGCCACTTTACTTTGTCCGTGTTGTTTTGCGCTACGTTTAATAGCGGTATATTACCAACTAGCCCAGCAAGACATCCTTCTGAAATACGTATACAAGGCAAAAATTCTGTATTCTCACGAAAAAAGAAAAAAGAACCGAGTTGCCAAATGTAAGGAGAGTGAGAAGAAGAAATCCATAAATGCACTAAGGAAGGGCTAAGGGAGGTTATAAGAAAGTAGTATGGAGTGATCGTAGTTTGTATAAACATGAGAGAGCGTGAGAGAAAATATATGATCACTATAACCTGTGTAGATGTCAGAATTTTTGTATTCTTTTTTTTTTGCATAGTCAGACTTACGAGAGCAATAAACCCGAGTATTCAAAATGACGAATCCGCTCGAAACTCACGAAAAAATTGAGGTACTAACGAAAGGCGGACGACTAGTTCATGTCGGCTAGTTCATCTCACCCGCCCTTCGCTACACTGCAAACGGGTTTGAGCCTTTTAGGGAGTTTCGGGCTCGACGCATAACGTGCATCTAAAAGGTACTACGCAAAACCCCCTTCAAAAGGAGGTTCAAAAGGAGGTTTTATTTACATCCTTTAAGGGAGTGATTAGACGGAACTAAGGAGGTAAATTTGTGTTTTTATTGAACTCATTTTGAGGGCTTGAACGGAGCGAATTGGAAGTTTTTCTGGTTCTTTTGAGAGCTTTTAAAGCCTCCTTTTGGAGGTAAAGTTGGTGTTTTAATGTAAGCCATTTTGGGGGCTTGAACAGAGCGCATTGAGAGTTTTTCTGCTTCTTTTGAGAGCTTTTAAAGCCTCCTTTTATACGAGGCCGTAGAGCGGTCGCGAAATAAAAAAAAAGTATATTTTATATTACGTTTACCGGCCAATTTCCGCTACTAGGACATAATAGAAAACGGACCCCAAAGTATTTATGCACAATCATGACATTTGCATACAAGTACGCACGACACAGGAATCGAACTCGCGACCACACGCACTCAAAGCAAGCACTATAACCATTACACCACAGCGCCACCACTTGCAAGCTTGCTTTTTTTCGTGGGCTTATATATGTACCAATGTACGTACAAAGCGGCTGGTAACCCGTCGGCACAACTTCGAACTTCTGATCTTGTACCATCGGCGTGTGTTTGCTCTTGCGGAAGGTCAATACATAATTTGTGGGGCGTCATGCAGGCCGAGCCGATCGACGTAAACACCCTCGGCTCCGAATTCTCCGGTTCACCGTGTCGTGCCGCTAGAAAAATTATAAACGTGTGCCCTCTTCGCTCGCGCTAAATTCGTGAATACCAGCGTGACAAAGGTATCTTCAGATGAGCGAACGTATGTGCATTCCATGAGCGTATGCTGTGGAGCAATTTTCGTTATTTCTGCAGCCGCGAACTGTGCGCGTCCAGATGCGGCAGCGTGTTATGAGCGGTTCGAAGACCGCCTGCGTTCTCATATGAAAGTTACACACGCAGAGGCCCGACTTAGAAGAACATTGTAACGCGCCTACATTAAGTGCATTTAATGCGCGCGTACTGCGGCGAGCTGCACGCAGGGGCAGCAGCGCGCTCTGAGCAGCTGAACAAAAATCTGTTTCAGGAATTGGCGCTTATTCGCAATGCACCCTTTAGCGCGGACCGCCTGCGTTCGCATATGAAAATTACACACGCAGAAAATTCCAGAGTTACAAGGACATTGTAACGCGCCTACATAAAGTGCGTTGAATGCGCGCGTACAGCCGCGAGCAGCGCCTTCTGAGCAGCTGAACGCTTATCTATTTCCGCAATTAGCGCTTATTCGCAATGCACTCTTTAGCACGGCATTCAGTGATTCTCTATAACACATATTCAGTATTTGTTTGCTTTCATACTCGGATACTATCTACATTTCTTACTAATTAGCTTTTATTGGTAAGCATCACGCCACCGCGTTAAAGCGAATGCCTAACGCGTGCCCCAAGGTCAAGGTCAACCTCCCCAGTTTACCAGTGACAGGTCTCCCACAAAAGAAAAAAGTTAATGTACTTGCACTTCTCTCTTGTAAACGTCCATGTGTACTTGGCCCTCCCCTCAGACAGATGATGCAGTAACCATTAAAAAAAAAGCATTACCCTCTTCCTCAATGGAACAGCTGTTCTTGAGAAAATATGGTTCTGTTGAATGACTTCACCACAGCAGCAGAGAGGTTGGCTTGTTTGCAATTCAGAATTTCACAATCGTAACACAGAAACACGAGGACTGTAGCAAATATGCAGAAAACTGGAAAAACTATCATATGTGCACTCCCTCGTCCACCTGCACACTACGTTAAACTTTATTTATACAAGAGCAACCTTCAATTATGCTACTATTGATAAAAGATCACCCAATCTACGTTAGAACACAGTGATGACTTTATGTCTTTCTGTTGCCTATCTTCTACAACGTGTCATAATCTGTGAATCATCTGTTCAATGTGTTTGGTAATAAAACACAAGCAGTTACATTGAGCAGGCAGTGTTTCAGCAATTTGTTTTGCAAGCACAAATTCATTTCTTCAATTTGCATGCACGACAAGTAGTCATACTTCAACTGATACAAGAACCAGTGGTTGCAACATTTTTTTGGAATCAGAACAGCAGCAGTTCTCGTGTCAGTGTAAGGATATAGGTATATATTTCCATCGTCGTGCACAGAACCTACTCCCAAAACTGAACACGTGGAACAACATATACAGTACAGCCTAAGCACTATACATAATTCACAGCAGTAAAGCAATACGAAAGTAGGGTGTAAAATCTCATCATGATGCGCACTAACGTGTGCACTTCACCGTGCCAGTATGTAAGTACAATCCAAAAAAATAAGCTACCCAAGGAACTTGGTGTCAGCCTACACACGAAGGCAACTAATTAGTACAATATGGCTAGCATCACTTTTGCGAAATACGAAACCGTGTAGACAGGCAGTTGTACAGTTCTTTATTTCATTAGTTTGCCCTATGGCATCAAAACATGTCGCACATAATTTTCGAGTTGAGTTTCCTACAAAAAAGCCTGAAATAGACCTGTGGTGTTGACTGTAAGTCCACTTACCAAGGTGCATAAAAGCATTCAGCAATGCCCACAAAATTCCAAGGTTGCCTTCATATGTTGCTGTACATATTTACTCACAGATACCTGGAAGCCATCGTAAATTTCTGGAAGTGTGCTTGGGAACTTGTCGGCATAATCACATGAGTGCAATGTACCAATACTTCTAACATGCATAACAAGTACAACCATGCTTCAATGTTTTTATGCCAGCTAGTGCCATCTGTAACTCAAAAGTTCATCCTTAATTCCTCACTTGATGGCTTACGCATAATTACCACATTGAAAATAATCCAAGCACCATGGCGGCAACGTCAACTTGCAATTAGGCTATCACAGGCACTAAATACAAAAATTCCTGTAAATAGTGACTGGTCGCTTTGCACACTGGATCCTAGGACTTGATATGCCATGAGGATGAATAAAAATTGACCACACATATATAGAGACTGTGAAACAGTCAGGAGTTCATTTCATAGGTAAGGAAAACGTGAAAACGAAATCAGAACACATAGCAACAAAGGGGACGGAACGACACACTACTAACAACTGAAGTTGAACATGTGCTTGGCTTTTTTAGTCATGCGTGTTTATATCTTTCTGTGGTTTTGATTACACTTCAGTTACTAGTAGCATACTGTCCTGTCTGCCCCCTTCATTCCTCTATGGATGTGTGATTGTTTTGTAATTTTTTCGTACTGTGTGTTTACATCTTTCTGTGGTTTCGATTAAACTTCAGTTGCTAGTAGCGCGTCATCGTGTCCCCTTCATTTCTCTGTGCTGTGATTTTTTTTGCACCCCCCTCTTTAACTATGAATATACACCAACTCGCCCAACTGCCCCTGTTAAGACTTATGTTTGCTGAATAACACTGGGTCCACTCAGCGTATTTTTAAACAATGCGAAATTTTCAAATGCACACGATATCAGAAAGGTTGCACGCAGTATTGCGCATAACACTCTGCATCAATACCAGTGTTGGCCTAAATGTGGTAAGATGTACGAGCTGTTCGACATAGTGTAAGTTTGAAGAAAGGGCACCTGCCGCCATCAAGACACACCAGCACTTGACCCCACCCAAGCTACACCAATGCTCTCCTGCTCACCAGGCCAACACGTTACGCCGCCTTGCACCCCAAGACAAAATCCTGCCGACACTCATGGCCACAATACACTTGACTTGAACACAGACTGGTGGGCAAGCAACACTTGCTGCTTTGCCAGAAGTGTGTTCCTGAAAATTACACAAAAAAGAAGTCCACTAAGATTTCTGTATACATAAAAATGAATGTCTTGCCGAAGATTCGCACTTGACTATCCTTATTGCAGACATTTTGTCAAAACACGAAATAAATACAAAATTGAGATGCTGCTAAGTACTTCCTTGTGAGCGTTTCACTTCGTGTGCAAAGGGCGAAAAACAAACGGATGTGAAAAAAATGCGAAACACCACCAGAAGTGCACTCTTGCCATGTTTATCATTATGTGGGTAGTTTTTGATGTCAGTAAAGTTATCACTATAAGTACACTTTAAAAGGGTTGTGAATGTTAGCAAGGTCTTGATTAACTGCACCTACTCTGTTTAGGAGTGAAGATTGGGCAACTTGGCACTGAACCATGGCAAAAATAAACAGCGCACTTCTAGTGAGGATACACTAAGGCCTGGGCACAATAACAGCGCTTTCACCTTGTCAAATTGTGTCAACAGTCATGATACTATGTATTGACCTTGAAAACTATGGCAACATAATGCAAAACAGCAAATTAACGAGATGGAATAAACAAGATGATTCAACAATCTGGTTCAACAGACTCAACAGCTGACTTATATCAATGCGATTAAATTAGCCTTGCACATCTCATAATGGCTAAGAATATGCACATGTAACCTTGGCAAATTCCACTGTTGATACGTGACCAATGAAGTTGCATTCCTTCCATGCCGTTGAATGGCCGTTCCTTCTTTTCTGTTTTCACTGTTTTCTGATTTTGATTGTTTTCACTAGCGTAAATGTCCACCCTTTTTGATTTTGTCACTTTCCAGATGGCGTAGGTGTTTTGCCTTTGAATGTGCACGCGTCTTCTGCTTTGCCTTTCCTGTTTCTTTTTGTATGCGTATATGTTTTGCCTTTGAACGTGCACACGTTTCTGCTGCTCTGTCTCTCTTTTTGCTCTACTGGGCCTTGTACACTTCTCAAGCTACCACTGTCGCTTTTCACTTGAGGCCCATTTCCTGTATTTTGCTGGAATAAACATTTATCCATTCATTCAATACCATAAAACGCATGTGCTTCACAATACACACTGCACTTAGCAGATGTCTGTCACATGATATGGCCGTCATTGTATAGCTTTAACATGATTTATTCGTTCTAGCTAAATGAATCCAAGCTAATGATGTTAATGTACCTTGATATGCTATTTCACTGTTCCTTGATGCATATGTATGAAGGTACAGTGCTTATGTACCTTAATATGCTATTTCAGGAGACGGGCAGAGTGCGCAATGCAAAATTGTTGCCGAAAAGTCTTTTCACTCCCTGACAATCTGTGCTTCGGTGGGTTCTCACAGTTGCATGGCGGGAGAAAGATGTCCAGGGTAGTTGACTGCACCCAAGGTAGATGCTGCAAAATGAGAGCGCACGGTCTTGTCACATGTCAATGTGCGCAAATTGACACGATGATGAAGGATTAAAACAAACAAATGAAGTTGGAGAAAAGAATAAATCGAAAACAAAGTTGTCCTTTATGCACATTCCATCGTGTGACAATGTGATAACCGTGGCCTTTTGCTCTAATGTATATTCCCTGAAGGCATCATGCCTCATTCATGCTTTATCGCAGGCAAGAAAATTATATCGTGCAAACAACTTTATCAGGGCGCACTCCTGGGTCCATTGACTGGTCGTATGAAGCATGAGTGATATTCACCGAAGTTCCAAAACATGCATCACACATCATTGCTATCTGAGTTTAACGACTTAGATGCGAAGCATTTGTTAAACACTTCTACGACTTTGAACGGATCTATCTACCTATCTATCTAGCCGCCTACGACTCATAGCTCGTGTGGGTGCTTCATTAATGGGATGTATGCCAAAATTCGTGTGGCATGACACGACTGCATGAAGAACATGAATGATGGGTCTTAACTTGAAAATCATTATATGCATTTCATTAACGACATGATTTACACGTCACTCTCTTGGTTCTCTTGCGACTGTTTCGTTAACTTGATATTTACCAAAATAGGTATGGCGTCACAAGAGTGTATGACGCACATAAACGACAGTTTCTAACTTGCAAATCATGACACGCTTGTCATGTATGGCGTTATTTTGACAACATGGTCTCGGGGGCGCTAGTGGCCGTTTCGCCTGCTCCATTTACACCAAAACTGGTATTGTGCTGTGTGACTGCACGTCCAACATAAATGACCGCTGGCAACATGAAAATAATGAGATGCATGTCATGTACACACGCCACGCTCATGGTGCGCTCGCGGCCGGTTCGCTAGCTTGACATACACCTAAATTGATATAGCGTGGCGTGTTTGTGCGACGAACATAAATGACATATAGTAACATGAAAATAACGACATGTATGTCATTTACGGCATGGAACGTGGTGCACTCGCGTCCGGTTCTCTAACTTGATATCATACCAAGATTGGCATAGCCTGACGTGACTGTATGACGTACATACATAAATGACAGCTGGTAACATGGAAACAACGACATGCGTGTAATGTACGGCGTGGGTTACATGCCACGCTCATGGTGCGGGCATTTCGCAAGCTTGACATGCCGATTTTCTTTCTTTTCTTTCTTTTTTTTTTGCTTTTCATTGCACTTTTCAAGCGACGCAATGTGCAGATGGTCATCTACAGGTGCATAGGCGACGATAAGGGCTCGCAAAGAGAGAGAACATCAGTATTACTTACCATTTTTGTTCCTGAATGTGCCGAGCACGCAGGGTGCCCATCATCTGCTTGGTAATGCACAGCGGCACGCTCGCTTGAGTCGACAGGCCGTCGCGATTATCCCACTCGCAGCACAGCATGTCGCACTGTCGTCAATCCACGCATATCACATCCAGCGGCGAGAACACGGTGAGGCTGCAGGCACAAAACGCGCACACACGACCGACACAGCTGATCACTTGAGAAGTGGTGTTGAACAAGGCCTAAGCCGGCCTTGCCCAGCTACGACGATCGCGCCGCCGCAGGAACGACTCCCTCCTCACTACTCCTCACGTTTCTTTCTTTTTTTCTGTTTTTTTTTTTCTTCGCGCGCGCATGCGGCGCGAAGCTTTGTCCCATTTGACTTCGGTAGCGCCTCGTCTGGCTTGCTTTTGACCTGGCGGGGGCGGGCCGAGTAGGCTGCAGCCGCCAAGGCCAAAGGGATTGCTCGCTTCCTCTCCAGCCGTTCGGAGGGTCTCGTATATCTCTTTCTCTGGGCTATCTGTGCAAGGGATTTTTAGTGTGCTGAAGCATGCCGCCTCTTTCTTTTACTTCTTTCCCCCGCACAGCTGCATGCATGCCCGCCAGCACTGAAGGCATTATGGAAAGCTTCGGAAAAAAAAGGGAAAACATGCCAGAGGAAATGAGATGGGAGTTTTTTGTTCCTCTAACTCCATTCGACGAATGGCGTCAGTCAGATAGTGAATTTACCTCCTTTCTTCCACATATTTTCTTAACGAAGTAAAATTGAGGACGCAGAACTTTATTGCACCCACCTCATTACACCCTAAGGTAGTACTGTCCAGATGGAGGAAGTATTAAGGGGGATTGTAGCCCTTAAAACGCCCAATTCGGCTAGTTTGCGTTTGCAGTGTAAGTCTGGTAGTTGCTCGCGCAACACAGAGCATGAAGAGTACTAGATAACAACTTGCACCAGCTTCCATTTCCGCTTTATATCCGAATAATCTCGCCTGCAAAAGGAAAGCACATTTTTCAGCTACATGGTCAAGTTGCAGATGGGGCATTCTTTAGTGAACTCGGAGCAGTCCTACATAAATAAATGTGGTGTCTCGTGAAACCGAAAAACCTGTATTCAGTCTAAAACTGGAGGAGCCTACAACAAAGCAAATCACCGCAAAAAGCAGTTACCAGCGATGCCGCCTGGGTACGCGTAGAAATTATATAAATGGGAATTAGACCGCTTAGACCGCTTAACATTTGCAACACACACACACACACACACACACACACACACACACACACACACACACACACACACACACACACACACACACACACACACGCACACACACACACACACACACGCACACACACACACACACACACACACACACGAAGACACGCACATACGATGGCGTCCGCAATATCGTACGGACAGATGAACGGAGCCCGATGTTCATTCTTTCCCCCTTTATGTCAGATGCGATCAAAACCGCGAAATCGCGCCTTCGCATTGACCGTCTAAGGCGCAGCCGAAATCGGCCATCTCGCAAGCAGCAGCGCCCATATACTACAGTGCGGCTACTTTATGCAGGCGCATGCCTTCATGGCTTTCGTTCGTAAACGTCGTGATGGTCGCCGTCGCTGTGGTCTGGGTCGTTTACTGCTGGAGGGGATGACGACACTGGCCCGCGTAAAAAACCATTAGTGGCACAAAGATCGATTGGCAGCGAGCCATCGTGGTGGCCGTCTAATAGAGCATCTACTAAATGATGGTTCTCTGAACCTTTTCCCCCGCTCTTACCATTAACGACATTTTGCCACAAAGCGCTGACCGCGGAGCGCTCCGGATCGTGCACGCCTTTCATGACAATCTTGCGGCGGCGCTATTGTTGTGGAGAGAGTGATTGAGAGAAGGAAGGTGACACAACAGGAAGCCTAGAAGGGGCAAGGCTGCTGCAAGGCTGCACTATATAGGGGACGTTAACACAAGCAGAAATCATTGTGTGAGAGCTCACTCGGACACAATAACACGCTCAAACGGACCGCTACAGGCAGACTCGGGGAGACGGTTCTCCGTGCTGCCAATCGGGCGACGAAGACCGAAGTGAAAAAGAAACTCAGGATATGGCAGATGAGGGTTAACAAGGATTGTCGCTACTCTCTTCTTATCTCTAACCATAAATTCGGCGGTGTCGGTAGCACGATCTGTCTCCTTCCGTGTCTGCTCTACTTCCTTGATTTCTTTCGTTCGGTGAATATGCGTTTTCATTTTATTTTCGCTTGTTGTGATTTCAATTTTTGGGGGGGATCTCTTTCTTTAAGAGCTCAGGGAATGACGGCAGTTTAACGGCGCTACGTTCGATGTAGCCAGTAGTCGTTGGACTTGCTCGCTAACGATCTAGAAAAAATAAAGGTTCACAGTGCGAGATTCTTTTCTTTCGTTACTTCATCGTTTTCATTCCACATTTACTGGACATGCACGATCATTCAGCGGAACTGGTGCATCAGAAAAAAATGCATAGTTATGAAAAGCCTAACACAGTCACAAAAGCTGCTTAAAACAAACGTAAGAGAATGCTGCCATTGAAACTAGAGATAGTATATTTTATGTATTCCCGTACCATCGAAATAAACCAACATCCCGACAACACTGGCACAACAACAAGCAAAAATCGTAGCTATTAATTGCTTGGAAGTAATTAGGAGCTAATTACTCTCTTTAGGTCTACGTACTAAAGCATGTTGCCAAAACGGAAGCGGATGCAGGCGCAGGGAAATGTTAACTACGCGTCTCGTTTACAAAATAACGTGCGTTCAAACATGTACCTAAACTTTAACAGGAAAGTGTTTTATGCCGGAGTCCACCAAAACTCTCACGACGGATTTCCGTGACGGAAATACGTCGGCAATATGCACATGATCACAAAGCAGAGAAAAGGTTCCGTAAAGGGGACACGAAACCACGACCTCTTGGTCCGCGATGATATGTGACGAAAGCTCCAGCCACTGCGCCACGGTTACACATGCTGGAGGCTTTAGGAATGCGTCTTTTATATCTCGTACTTTGCTCTAACACTGATCTTGGTTCGCGGGGTGGTACCGCCGTCTGGAAGTGGTTGAGCGAAGGAATCCATGGCTTCCACGATTAGCTCCGGCAGCGCGTCATTGCACCGTCGCTATCGTCGTCCCATTCGGCGCGTTTCCAAACGAAGTGTAATTTTGTCAACGCCTTACACCGCGAGATGGTGGCCTTAGCCCAAGCCTCGTAGTGTACCTCGATGCGTGCGGAGAAAGCGCGCATAAAGGCACCCTAAAGCCTCGCTCATAACATCCATCTATATTAATAAATAGTTCTGTGACGCTCGCCTGGCTCCGCGTTCCCCGCTCGAACCGCGAGAAATTACAGCCAGACTAGAGGGGTGACACGATGCGCGTCGTGTTTCTTGCCCGGACGTGGTGTGATCTTTCTGTTAGCACTTTAACATTTCTGTTAACTCTTTAACTTTAGCGTCCAATAACCGACGCTCTTGTGGCTGTCGCACCTCTTTCTCTGATTACGTTCTCCCTGTGCGAATTGAACGGCCTGAGCAACCCTAGAAACGGCACGTTGCCGCAGCCAATCTCGGAGGCCACGAGACTGGCTGCGAAACAGCCGCGGCCGGCCTTCTCTATCCCGGTTGTGGCCGTTTTTAAAAAGCTTGCAGCGCAAGCATGTAAACGCTGAAGGAGAGGCGGCACAGTGAAAAAGGGAAGGCAAAGAGCACTTTCCGTTGTTGACTGTGTCGTCTTTCCTTCAGCACTTACGTGCTTGCGCTGCTTGCGCTCTTTAAAAAATCACAGCATATCCACGTGGTGAATGATGATGAGTGGGGCGAAGCGAACTCGCGCTGCAGCACGGCGATGGCATTGGCGCGAGCGTGGTCCTTCTTGATGGATGATATTGTGACTAGATTGCTTGAGAACCGCAATCTGTTGCACACACCGTAACTATGGCCGAAACTGTTATTGAGGAAGTCCCGCTGGAAGCGCGCGTCGGCGCCTTCGGGCAGAGCCTGATGCGTTTTGCAGCCACTTCACGTGCTCGCACAGCCTCGGGCTCTGCCTGCCGGTACGCGCGCTTTCTCGCCGCTTCACGGTCCTTCACGTTTTGAAGATCCGATTCGCGCCGCAGCCATGCAGCTTCGGCCTCGCGGGCTCGAACGGCGGGGTCTCCACGCCGCAGCCGTGCAGCTTGTCGAGCAGCTTCGGCCTCGCGGGCTCGAACGGCGGGGTCGTCGCGCCGCTGCCGTGCAGCTTGTCGAGCAGCTTCGGCCTCGCGGGCTCGAACGGCGGGGTCTCCGCGCCGCAGTCGTGCAGCTTGTCGAGCAGCTTCGGCCTCGCGGTCTCGAACGGCGGGGTCTTCTCGCCGCAGCCATGCAGCTTGTCGAGTAGCTTCAGATTCGCGGGCTCGAACGGCGGAATCTGCTTCGCGGCGTCGACGTGCAGCTTCGGCCTCGCGGGCTCTCACCTCACGATTCTGTCTGCGAGCGCGCGCTGCCGCCGCCTTCCGTGCCCTCCGTTCCGCAGCCTTGTCTTCCATCTGGCGACTCCGAGCTAAAGAGAAAGCGTGCCAAGAGGGAGCCTCATGGCGCGTTACTTCTGAAATGTTGTCTTCGGGTGTCGTTGAAAACACGAGACGTAGTAACGAAGAAAGAACGCCACACAGGCGAACACGCAACGAGAGTGTCACTCGTCAACGTCGTCTTCTTCTTCTACTGCATACCAGAACGCGCGCAGTAAAGAAGAAATTAAGAATGCCACACAGGCGAACACGCACGATAGTCTCACTCGTCAATGTCGTCTTCTTCTTCGACTGCATACCAGAACGCACGCTTTTGACGAGCTAGAGGTGGCTACTACAACGCTACAAACAAAGGGAGGTTGGACAGACCCACGGCATAAGGAGCTTCGCCCCTAAAATGTGCTTCAACCAACTAACCCAAATCATTGTTGTTCATTATGATGCAGCACTTGGCTTCAACTCCCCAAAACAGCGACACCACCCCACGCCAGAGAATGTCATAATGAAAGGAAGAAGGTGTAAAAGATATAACGCGCATTTCTAAAGGCTCGTGTGTAGGCTTCTGTGGCGCAGTAGGTAAAACACCCGGCTACTTTTGTGGCCGACCGAGACCCAGGCAGCACACAACGTCGGGCCGATATTGGTTTTACGGCGGCTGTGCGCGGCCCCACCTCGGGCCAGCATTGCCAGCCTGGCGCCGATATCGGCGGAGCCGGTGAATTTTGCCGGCAAAATTGGGCCGGTTTTGCCACCTTTCAGCCGATGTTGGTCTTTCACCGGCAACATTGGGCCGAGTTATCCAGCCTTCTGCCGTCTGCCCGGCGACATCGGCTTAGCCAATTTTTTTCACCGGCAACATTGGGCCGAGTTTGCCGGCGTTTTGCTGTTGTGCCGCCGATATCGGCTTAGCCGATGGCTTTCACCGGCAACATTGGGCCGAGTTTGCCGCCGTTTTGCCGTACTTTCGCCGACATCGGCCGAGCCGATAGTTTTCACCGGCAACATTGGGCCGAGCATGCCGTCATTCTGCCGTGCTTCAGCTGACATCGGCGGAGCCGATGGCTTATCGACGATGTTGGAACTTTCTTGTCTCCCTTCCGACAGTTATACATGCCCTGTTGAGAACGTCCTCCCGCGTCGCGGCGCTCCAAAAGTCCTCGACACCGACAGACGTACGGCTTTTACGGCAGAGCTAACGCAAACCATCTTGAAATAGAGCAACACAAGTCACCGACGGACATCACCCGCAGGCGAATGGCCTCACCGAGCGGCTAAATGAAACCCTCACCGACATGCTGGCAATGTACTGTACGTCGAACACATGACATGGGACGCCATAATATCTTCCGCACATAACCTGAAGTTAACGCGGCAGTGTAAGAAACGGCGCACATATGACGCCGTTCAAACTAGTTCACGGAAGCCCCTCAACGACGCTGGACGCCGTGTTGCCGGCCGTCAGTGACGAGAAAACCTCGACGTTGCGCTCTACCTTTAGCGCGACGAAGAAGCCCGGCAGCTCGCCCGCCTAGGATACAATCGTAATGCAATAGAGCATTAGGCGCTTGAATATTTGTAGCTTAAGCTGCAGAATACCGCTACATGGATTGCTGTACTTGCACAAATAACAAAGTTCAAATATTGTACCGTGCTAATGCCGCACGTACGACTCGGGGCGCGAAGCATCGCCGACTGAATAGCTTGCATTCTCTTATTAGCTTCTGCTATGACAATGACAAACAACTATCACTAGCACAGTCACTTTTCTACCAAAAAAGGTGGTCTTTAGAAGAATAACTAGATGGCCACTTCGTTGACCAGTTGTTCAACGCTATCAAAAATGTTGAAACGTTATAACACATGCCATTACCTTCATGGACCAAATTCGAAGTACTCCTGTTTCGTAAATGTTTTTTCCACTGGTCGGCCGACTTCACTAATGTATCCAGCATCAAAATTCACCCAAACATTCCCGCACGAATGCTTTTAGCGGAAGAAGTTTTATGTGAATACTAATTCTGTACATAAATCGAGCCTGTCATCATATTTATAGCGCTATATCCTTTCAGCCGCTGAATGTGTGGCGCCAGCGCTCATATGCTACACGGACAGTTTCCGATCTCTGTGTTTACACATATTTACTCACGCGCGTGTTTGGGTCAAGCGTAACAAGCGCATTTGCTTCAGTGATGAAAAATAGTAAAATAGTAAAATAGTAAAAATAGGAAAATAGTAAAAAGCTCAGCAAGGCGTGTTGCTGAGCTAGTTGGTTCATTACTTGAGAAAAATAGGTATGCAGCAAAAAAGACCGGCCGATGTGAAGACACGTTTTGTCGTTTGAATGTTTACAAATCAGCTAGCCCGCTGACCATCTTTAACGAACTGACAAACACGTGTTTGCCACGTGTTTGTCAGTTCGCATTTGCATTTCGTTGCCGTTCATTTTGTGACATACATGTCTTTTTCAAGTAAAAATCTCGCTCAACGTTTGCTTCCCACGTGCTTTCAGAAACAGTCGCATAAAATTATTATTATGGCATGTGAAATAGGATGAAAAATGCGGCTCCAACGTGGTGTGCGCAAAGTTTTCATGTAGCGACATGTGGCAAAAAGTGATGCTTTGAAAATTCGACGAACGTCTGGGGGGATCGCACAACATTGTGGTAGGCTGAGCCGTGCTTTCAAGAAGGGAGAATTCGCATTTTTTTTTTCGTCTTCTTCAACCTCTACCCCCCTTCCCCCTCCCTCCCTTCCCCTCTTTCAGCGTCATTGTCGCGAAACTCGCTTGACTAGGCAGGGTAGGGAAGCCGTCCCGGCGGAGGGACAATCGTAGCTGCGGGAGCAGGTTTTTTTCACTCCGACCAGCAGAATTCTTCAAGACGTGCGGTATGTGGACATGTGTGGTGGAAAGTCAAAATCGTGCACGAGACGGATACGCGGCAGGATTCCGGCATTGTTTTCGGCAGAGATCACCGCAGCGAGAAACCAGTGGCCCCCTGCTTCCATGTTGATCTCGCTCACCTCATATAAGGCCGCGTGTTCACTGCTGTTGCGTGTCATCAGATTTTTGTTCTCTTCTTATCGCGTATTCTCTATTGACCATCGTGTTTTGTGTATTCTGATATGGTGCGCTTGCATTTTTTATTCGCTCGTGTTTTTAGCGATCGAACGGGCACACGTGAGTGGTTTTTATGCACGATTCCTTTCTGTTACACTTTACCTTTAGATTAGGAATGCGTGCGTGTCTATCTTGTTTAGATGTAGAGTTCATGGGATCTTGTGGTACCGCTCGCAATGATTCTCGCGTCGCGTGGAGCAGTTTATCCATCTTTTCGGCCCTTAAGATATCACTGGAAAAATTGCAATTCCCGCTTAAAGGATAACGCTAATTTAATTGCCAGTCATATGTTGCGAATGCCTACCGTTCCTTGGTGAACTTAATAAACGTGGGGGGGGGGGGTGCTCCCCCGCTCGTAATTAGCTCACGCTTGTACACAATCTTCTAGTCTAGTTGCCACTCTTAATCTCGCTGTTTCGGCAAGCCGCCTAACATTATCTTTGTTTTCTTCGGGTCCGTCTTTAATCCTACTTTAATGCTGCCTTCGTTTACATCTCCAGAATTTTTTTTCGTGATTCGGCACCGTCGTTACTCAAAAGCGCGATACCGTCCGCAAAACGCAAGTAGCTAAGATATTCTTCGTTAATCCTTATTCCTATTTTTGTCCGTTCTAGTTCTTTCAATATTTATAGTGAATGTGCCGCGCATAACGTTGAAGAGATTGTAAGTCTTCGCATAGGCGTGCGCACAGTGGGGCAGGGGGGCGGCCGTCCCCCGTAGTCACCTAACAAGAGGTGGGCGCAAAGTCTGCCAAACACATTGACTTAATAGGGAGAGGGGGGGCGCCGCGATGAAGCTTCGACCCCACCCCCCCCCATCTGAAGGGGAACCCTGCTCACGCCTATGATTTTGCGCCTGATCCCATTCTCGATTAGGACTGTCCTGCTTTTTTTGAGGAATACGGTGGCTGTGGGGTTGTTTTAGATGTTGGCTACGGTATCTATAGATGTTTAGCTATTCCTTTATGGCATAATTATTCCGGAACCGCTGGCGTGTGTTCATATCTGTGAATAAATTTGTGTTTATCACCTTGCAAATGTGTTGCTCCTTAATTTCTCAGACGCATGCGTAGTTGGTGCAGCAGGCCTTTCATCAATTTAGATTTGTTTGAGACAATATTGACTTTCGTTCTCGGCCTTGCACGGTTCGACAGAATTGTGGGTCTTAATCGCACACTAAGACATCAGTGGATCAGTCGTTCTTATTAGGAAGCATTTTTCGAATATGGCACCAATGGCAGTCGATGAATGTCGTTGGGCCGCGAATAGTCTATTTTAGCGCTGCTGACTTACAGTACAGTAACCACAGTAATACTTAACTGCCGTGGTCGGCACGCAGCCATTTTACTTGATAACACGTGTATCAGCCTGCCTGATCAAGTTACTTTACGCATCGAGCAACTACCGCCGGTGTCTCCATATAAACTAGCTACGTGCCGACCACGACGGTACAGTACTACCGTACTTAATTAACGCAAGGTAAGCCACCACTGCTAAAACATAATAACGGGTGTAAACGGTCACGCCGGCGGCTACCCGACGTCGGCGGGGCCGACACCGCGCCAGCATCGGCTAGCATACATAGGCCCAAAGACGGCTTGCCATCATCGTCTGAATAGCGGCAGGCCCGTCTCAGACCGACGCTGGCTAGCCCACGTCGGCCCGAAGCCGGCAAGCCCGCATCGGCCCAAAGGCGGCTAGCCGACGTCGGGCCGATGCGGGTGAAAGTAGCGCGAGCGTGATTTGCCGACGTGGGGCCAATATTGCTGCCGTCATTTGCCGACGTTGGACCGAGATCGGTCCAATGGCGGCGTGCTGCCTGGGGAGAGGTCGCGGATTCGACTCCCAGATCATCCAAATGAGCAGAACTATGTTTTGTTTTGTTCTTTCTTTCTCATTCCTCGTCTGCATTTTACCGACGTCACATCCATGGCGGAAATGATATCAGTGACGGAAATCACGGAAATGACGGAAATGATGTCAGTCTTGGTGAACCCCGACATAAAACACTTTCGTGTTACAATAAAAAAGTGAAGTGCTCTCTGTAACTAGAGCGAATGAGAAGAAGAATAAAAAGTAAACAATAAATTTAAAAAACGAATTCAAATAAACTTTAGAAATAGACAAATAAAAATAAAGAGCATTCTGGAACTGTATTTACACACATGTGTCTTTCAAATTACCTTTCTCAGTGTATCGCCCAATAAAAGCAGGCATGGCGTTGAACTCACGTTTTTCCCTAGGAAGTATCGTAATCGTCGGTCACTTTTTACTTCGAAAATAAGCGGTTTCCCTGCTTCTATAAGATGGTTTGTGTATGTGGTTACTCCATTCAAATATACAGCACCCGGACCTACATTTGTGCCTCTTGCGAGAGGTGATGGAGGACAGAAATTTAACCATAATAATAAATTACAGCATACTCGTATAGATCCTGCGGTGTTGCTTTAGTATATTATACTCATATTAGGAAAACTAATACGCTAGCGTAGTGATGACGTCAGCTGCTCTTGAATTGTGGGAGGCCTGAACTTGAAGGCAAGAAGAGAGGAACTCCGATTCAATTGATTACGTAGATGCATATATAGGTTATTGCATACGCCGCTGAAGGTGTTCGCGATTAGAACGAAACAAGAACTACGCATACAACTGTGTGTTGGGCACGCCACTATGAGACGCCACTATGAGAACAAATAAGCACTATAGTGTCCTTCAGACGATGCTGTCACCCACTAAGAAAACAAAGATCGCCTGGACTTCTTATGTTCCAAAATGAAGTAGCTGCCTGTTCATTGAACGTCAAGAAGTGGGATGATCTGCAAGATCTACTGTCCCGCGTATCCTACAAATAGCGTGGTGCTATGAAGCGGGTACATGCAGTATGACCAGCCCAGCGATTTCAGACATACGCACACAAAAAGAAACTTTTTCACGGATCTCAACCGTAACAAATGACTTCAGCAGTCAGACGGAACAAAGAGCGCAGCTAAAGCGAAGGCTGAATCTGCGCTATTTTGTACTTGGAGGAATTCCGATGTCTCCATTTTTCCAGTGAAGATGGAAGGAACAGCACAAGAACGAAACTCTTTCCGAAATTCGCCGACTCGCGTCTGATCTCCACCCTATATAGTAAACAAAGATATATGAAGAATAAGAAACTGCATTTCTAAACGGCAAAGCATAAAAAAATGGGAAGGGAAAGATGAAAGCCCATGTGAGCTGGAAAAACACATACAGACCCGACTTTGCCTCCTTTCCTCTTCTCTATTTTTTCTTACTTGGCAAAGCCACCTGACGCCGAGTGAGGCGTGGTCGGCGGCAAGACGAACAGCCGTGACCACGGTGCGATATCATGCACTGGAGTCGCGAAGTGCGTTCCGGCAAACAGGCCGGAGTCTTGGAGGCCATACTGTGTACTGTACAAACCGTTTGCCTCGGGCCAAATGCCGAGCTTATACAGCGTTTGTAACCAGTCACCGTACACAGCCCCAGCGAACATTTGCTTTGTTTCTTTATTGTTTTGCATTACCTTTGTTTTAGCAAAGCGCTGCCAAATTATGCCGTTCTGCTATAGAGTGCCAGAGCGTTACGAGCGCTGTATGTTTATATTCTGATAAGCATTGACCGTCTGGACATGCGACTGTATATTGACAGGGTACCCAATCCTGTCCAGCTGCCCGATGGCTGTGCGGTGTAAACGAGTCGGAACTGGCGATTTGACGCTTCGGACAAAGCAGGCTGGGCACGACACAGAAATAAACAGAAATGGACGGACTGCACTTTTCCATACTTTCTTTTTCCATCTCTAGTATTTCTTGCCGGGCAGAAAAGCTTTCAGGAACACGTTGAAGGCGCCCCAAGTTTTATGAATCCCGCAGCTGTCGCGAGGTATCGTACTGGCTGTCTCAGTATACAAGCATGCTTATGCGAGCGTTTCGAGTTGGGAGCGTGTTTGGTTCGCACTGTGTAACGCTAACTATGATGAGAGGATGTGGTTGCGCCTATGAGTGTGTGTATGCTTCACTTCCTGAAAAACAAACCAAAAACGTAAAACAAGGCATTCTGGATATTTTACTGGAGGAACGCTTAACTCTAGCGCTTAAACTGGTCAAAAGCAGTTATCGACAAGACAGGACTGTAACTTTTATATCACCTTGCAGAAGAGTTTCAAGCGGAAAGCGTACGGAAGGAAGTGTTAAAGTCAAAGCGAAAAGTACTGAAATAGAGAATAGTAATCAGTGATCAGCGATGAAATATCACATCCAAATGCTGTCAATATTTTTCATGGAACCTGAACGATCGTATAACAAGGATTCTCTGTAGTAATTTTCGTAGGAAACTCTATGAAATGCATGTATTTGTGTCGCACACAAATTATAAAATATGTACTTGTTTTACAAATTACAAAGAAACGCTAAAATTAGGCTTTGCATTTTGTAGTAGAGTTACAATTGTTTCTGTGTGTGTGTGTGTGTGTGTGTGTGTGTGTGTGTGTGTGTGTGTGTGTGTGTGTGTGTGTGTGTGTGTGTGTGTGTGTGTGTGTGTGTGTGTGTGTGTGTGTGTGTGTGTGTGTGTTGCTCGGGGCGACGTCGCAGAAATACAGGTAGACACGCCGCAAAAGAAGGAACACAGCAACGCATGTGCAATTGGGTATGAAAATAATCTCTATCTCTCTCTCTCTATAGCTTTCTCTCTCTCTTGGTGATCCACTGGTGAGTAGTTGGATTTCCTCCTCCCGGCCCTCCTCCTCACGTCCACTGCCCTTTACCACCGTCTTGCTAGGCTGTACAATTCAAGGCCACCATATGCTCTGCTCGCGTGCGTGGATAGACGAGTGGTTAGGACGCATGCCTTCGGATCGAGGGTTTTTGTCTTTCTTTATGTCTTTCTTTCCGCCTCTCTGTTTGTTTGCTCCTTTCTTTCTTTCTCTCTCTCTCTCTGTACTCGTTCTCAGGGTTATTACAGGCCACGCTGTAGCCGGCGGCACATACCCGTTCATGATGATGATACTTTTCGGATGAGCTGCACACAGAAATTAGGCTAGCTTTAAAGAGCTTCGCTGTCGAAAGAAAGAAGTTTTGGCGCGAGATATTTTAGACTTGCGAAGCTTTCAAAGCTTTGTTATCTATCCGGCGTCTACACTTTTGCGATTGCACTCGCGAGAACGGTCTCTGCAGGAGAATTTTCGTGAGGACAGTAGTGATACCTTTCACAGAGCTTCATTTTTAAACAGCGCACACACACAAGACACAAGGAAGGACTGACGACACGAGCCCTGATACTCAACTCCCTTGTGTCTTCGTGTTTGTTGCTCGCACAACGAAACGACTTTTTGAACCTCTGTTAACGTATTTGATGGTATCCTATGCACCACTAGGAAATTGCGATCGGTGAAAGGTCGAAATAAATTCTATCGCACTGTTTTATATGCAATAGAGTGTTGCCGCGGACAGCCTTGTTTGGCTTTTACGAATGGGTATCTTTAATTGTGCTTGAATAGGCAATTTGTACACTACTATGCAACACCTGTGAACATGAAGGAACAATCGGACAGGAGCTGTGTGTAGAGTTCTGCTCAACACAATGTCTCGGGGTATGTCATTGACGACAGCACTAAGCCAAAAAGACTCCAGAACATTTGATAAAAATGAGTCTTGAAAACTGGTTACATCCAGCTATGCCGCCGAAGCCATATTCGAGCGCTGTGTTGCCGTTTTTCGGAAGGCACTGATATTTCAGATGGCGATTTGGCACAAAGAAGTAAGCGTTCTATATTGATGCAAGGATTAGAGCGTACAGCTATTGGACATTCAATGTTGAACATGGATGTCACCATCCACCCAAAATGAGGAGTAGGAAAGAAAAGAAATGCCTGGAGGTGCACAAGACGCTCGACCGATTTGCTACCCCACCTGTCGATTAGAAGACTAAAATCATTAACTAAGCCAGGTCGAAATTAAAAACAGTATCCAGGTCCGAGTCGCTTCTGACCCACATCACGCAATGCCGTGGTGCGAGCCTCTTTTCCTCCAGAAATTGTTTATGGTGTATTTGGTTGCACTGGGGTCATTCCATGCCAAATCATCCAGCGTTTTTTAGACCATCACAAATATGGCTGAAAACATTTCCACGTTTCTTTTGAAGTTTGAAACTCGCTCTGCTCGTTTATTTCTGTTGCCAAAAATTTTCACGCCTATTTGTGAGAGAATGTAGTTTTGCACCGACTGAGCTAAAGGGCATCAAACAACAATTTTTTTCAAAGGACGTTTATGGGATGCACTCGATAAAATGATAATTCCGGCAAGCTAATGAAGTGATGTAACTGTAAACATTATGACTTATTTATGTATTTCGATTCTTCGAGGGCTTTTCGCACGAGCAAAATTGAATAAAGTTGCAAAGATTGATGTTTTCTTTTCCAGGAACAAGGCAAACTAAAAGGGTACAAATAAATTATATATTGGTGGCCTGTTCGACATATTACAAAAGAAAAATAATTTAGTCGCTGAAGGTGTAGCAGATCGTCTGAAAAAAATTGCGAATATCACTTTTTTTTGGAAAAGCTCTGTAATCAGCGTCAAAAAACTTGCCTTGGTGGTCGGACTTAAAATATGCACGATACTTCATTTGAAAGCACTATGTATTAGCTGAAGATAGGGAAAGCTACAAAGGGGTATTATATTTTTAACTTAAGAAATACGTTTTTGAAATTTTGTATCTCCACCAGCTTTTCGCCGACGTAACTCGAGCGGCATGAAGCACTCGCAACGGCAATCTTCAGCCCATGCCCACTCATCTGGGATGCAGACGTCAAACATGGTGCTGTCTAAGCAATGAAAAATGAAATGGGGTTATAATCTGCGTTTCATTGCCAACAGAGGTGCGCTTCAACGAATGAGGCCAGTGTATGGTGACTTCGAGATGAGCCATCTAGCTTGAGAGATTTACAATCACAACATGCCACTTTCCTCAGCAAGTTCTGCAAACACAATAGATGCGTTTTAGAGGCTTAATAAAAATATTTAATCATATGCAGTAAATAAGCAAGATAGAGCGCTAGTACCATTCACGCAATACAGTGATAAGCATTGTCGTAATCAGGGCTGGGCAATATCGTGATACAAGAGTATCGCGATAGTATTTCAGAGATACTTTTGAGTATCTGTATTACTGTATCGAGATACATTTCAAAAATGTATTTGTATCTCAGTAGTGAAATACATTTACGATGTATCGCCTGTATCGCGATACTATGCAGGACACGGGTATCTCGTTACATTGTTTTTTTGTGTCGGAAATGAGTTGAGGCTTGTTTCCAATGGTGGAATGGCGTTTTTTTTGTTCCAAGACAAGCAAATGCGCGCCGCCGGTCACCGACAGATAGGACGGCGATGGTGTCCCCTCAAGCACAGAATGGTCCATGTGGTAAAGCGCGCGACGCCGCAGACGGCAGAATCGCGGGGGCAGTGTTGTCGGCCTCTCCCGACGAAAGTCGCTGTCTCTCAAGGTCAGTGCAGCACGTCTAATTTTTTTCGGGTGCCAAGCCATTACATCGCGACCCCCCGCGCGGATACCGCCTTGGAACAGGCTTTGCAATGCTTCGCGTGCGTTCAGTTCACTTCCAAAGGCAGTTCCCGTAGTCGCGGCGGAAGTGACTAGAAGATGGCTAACTTTGACGCGCTTTCAGCCACCTCTCCAATGCCAGGGTGCGTTCCTAATTGATTACATGCGTGAAACGGTCTTTGTGGTAGCAGGCTCCCCCACCGCCGGAGCCGACTTCGCCTGTTGCTGCTTTCTGAAATGGGTGCTGGTAGCGTCGGTGGTGGTGACAGCTTCATTGAAGCTGACAGGGTCAGACGGCTTACGATTCCGAAGATGGGGACAGACTTCGGATTCTGAACAGTCAGAACAACCCGAGTGAGGGCGGAAGCGTTTCAGTATCTAGATGATCCGAGAATAGATATCGCCACGCTGCAGGGCAATCCGGCTATGAAGGCGATATTTATTCACTATAACACGAATTTGTGCTCGCCTTCAGCGGTAGGCAGACTTTTTTTCTTTGGTAAGTCTTGTGCTGAGGCTGAACCGACGCTGTTAGAAAACAGCCTATTTGAGAAGCCTACACAGCAAACTTCTCAGCAGAGCAGATCTTCAAAATAAATGTGTGCTTGTTCTCAATTCACTGGGGTTCATTAGTGATTCGAGTGATTTGCTTAAAGTGTGCTATTTCTAGCATAGCTTAGTTTGTTCGCCAAGTATATCGATTTCGGTGGCCAGTCCTTGTTGCTGTTGCTGTGAAATAGTGTATTTTTATTGCAATTGATACTTGTAATTATGTCATTATCACTAATTATGTACTTTGTCTACCCCCTCCCCTGCAATGTCTTAATGGCGCTGAGGGTACTGTAATAAATAAATGAATGAACTGAACGCTTCCATGCGCTGTAACTTTAATTACAACATTACGCTGCACTAATAAGTGTCTTTGCGTAGTATGAGCATCCTTCAAATAAAAAAATTATTCCAGTATCTGTATCGCTGTAACGGTATCCCGGAATACTTTCTTCGTCTTATTGCAAAAGTATCTCCGAAATATCCCGTTACGTTAAATGCAAATGTATCTCAGTATCTGTATTTTAGGCTTCCAGTTCATGTATTTCGATATCTGTATTCCGGAATACTTTTCTGAGTATCTCTGCCCAGCCCTGGTCGTAATACAAATGCTTATTCTTTTTTCCTGCTTTTAGGAGAGCACCCTGTTACCGGAGATCCAAAGACTGTTCATAAGGCTAAACAAGTGAAGAACCCCTTTATATTAAGAACTAATACCCTAGCCTTATGACAGTCTTCTTTACGTTGTCAGTAACATATTGTTATTGTATACTCTCACATTTCTAACGGATGGATGACTCATCTGGGAGTCATCACCAGTGGCGCAGCCATGAGAGGGGGAGGTGTTCAGCCCCCCCCCCCACCCTATTCCCCAGAAATTTTTGTTTTGCATGTACATATTACTCGCACACATACAAGCGCACGCATGAACATACATAAAGTATAGCCTAGACCCCCCCCCCCCATCTCCCCAACCTCACTCGAAAGGAATTTCTGGCTACACTACTCGTCACCATACTCTGGCCTCATTTCTTGTAGCGCACCTCTGTTGGCAACGAAACGCAGATAATAACTCCATTTTCTTTTCCATTGCTTAGACAGCACGATGTTTGACGTCTGCATCCCAGGTCAGTGGGCATGGGCTGAAGATTGCCGTTGCGAGTGCTTCATGCCGCTTGAGTTGCGCCGGCGAAAAGCTGGTGGAGGTACAAACTTTCAAAAGCACATTTCTGAAGTAAAAACAAAAGTACCCTTTTGTAACTTTGCTTATGTTTAACAAATATATAGAGGGTTCAAATGAAGTATCGTGCATATTTGAAGTCCGAGCAGCAAGGCATGTTTTTGACGCTGAATGCAGAGCTTATCTCAAAAATGTGAAATCCGCAATTTTTTGTCAGACGATCTGCTACACCTTCAGCGACTAATTTATTTTTCTCTTGTAGTATGTCGAACAGGCCACCAGTATAAAATTTATTTCTACCCTTTGAGTTTGCCTTGTTCCTGAAAAAAATATCAAACTTTGCAACTTTATTCAACTTTGCTCGTGCGAAAAGCCCTCGAAGAATCGATATACATAATAAGTCATAATTTTTACAGTTACATAACTTCATTAGCTTGCCGGAAACATCATTTTATCGAGTGCATCCCATAAACGTCCTTTGAAAAAAAATTGTTGTTTGATGCCCGTTAGCTCAGTCGGCGCAAAACTACAGACTCTCACAAATAGGAGGGAAAATTTTTGGCAACAGAAATAAACGAGCAGAGCGAGTTTCGAACTTCAAGAAAAACGTGGAAATTTTTTCAGCCATTTATGAGATGGTCGGAAAAACGCTGGACGATTTGGCATGGAATGACCCACAGAGTACGACAAAAAGAAAAGAACCTCGCGTTCGGTGACGAAACCGAATCCATCTCGCCAATATAGCGGTGTGAATGAGAGATTAGCCAGTAAGGCGTTCTCAAGTTATATGATATTTGTTTCATTTTTTTACTTTATTCCGATAAAATTAAAGGAGCTAATGTCGCTGCAGAATCGGTATTACTAGTAATTTTCACCTAATAGTAAAGATAATAAAACATGGTTTAACATAGAGGGCCACATGGTAGGTCTCAAAGTTCTGGCGCTTTCCGTACCAAACAAACCCGAACGTATAAAGAAAATATGTTCTAGGAACAGCCGGTATGAGAGAACATATGCATTAGAGAAGGATATGGCTTGTAAAGCACGTGCCGCTTCATTCCCACTACTCGTGATGTTTTCGTTCGCCTACATACGATAAAGAGGATGAATGAAATAACGTGGCTATTACGTTCATACATCCATTACATAGGATGCACCCATTACACAAGATATATGCAATAAGTAGGATACATTCAATAGTGTTCTTTATGCACGGTTGGATATTATACCCCGCTATAGAAAGACACACACACACACACACACACACACGCGCGCGCGCGCACGCACGCAGACACACACACACACACACACACACACACACACACACACACACACACACACACACACACACACACACACACACACACACACACACACACACACACACACACACACAAACACACACAAACACACACACACACACACACACACACACTATCCTAAGGAATCGTAATTTTGTGGTAAACGTGCTTTGATCACAGCGTAAATGCCAGCTCCACAAAGACCGCAGAGGCAACGCGCCATTGTTGAAGAACGATCAAAGGGGCATATAAAGGAATGCATCTTCTTTTCTGAAGTGCTTTTTCTCATCTCTATTTCTATCGACACTCAGGCAACGTGCCTTGGGAAGGAAATGCCGAGCAGGACGTGAGTATATATCCAATGCAGGCTGCCAGTCTGTAGAACGCACGAACGCTCTTCAGTACACGCGTGGACGGGGACGGCATGCAAGCGCCTATGAAATATTGGAGCCTTTTCTGAGCTTTGTACGGGAAATAGTTGAACGGGTAAAACGCGTTTTGTATAACGTGTTTATTTATTACCATACTCTCGTTCCGTCTTATATGTTCTTATCCCCACGTTTGCTGTACGGAACGTTCTTTGCTGGCGTGCGTGAGGTGTCGCGGAAACCGCCGTCTTTAGCGCTTTGTGTTTACTACATAGCAAGGTCGAGTGTAAATGTTACACCTCACGGGCATCAAGTTTTATTTGTCAAGGCGCCCAAATAAAGGAAAGCGCTGCCCGTGATCTTCGCCAGTGCCCTCTTCTTTCGCAGCCAAGTTTGGTAAAGTGTCTGTGCCTGTGACCTTTCAACTGTCTGATTTGATTTCCCACTTTAGCGTTGTTTACACCAGGAATTGATGAGGAAAGTGTATTTCAAAAGATATGAAGGAGAAAGATTTTGACGATGTCATGGAACATGTAAACGTCGAAGCTCTCGTTATGGGGGCTGAACATATCAGTAAACACAAGAAACAGTGTAGCGGAAAAGAAATCACGTCCTTCTTAATCCACAGTGGCAAGTACTAAAATTACTTGTTTTCCCTAAGTTTTATAAGCTGAGAGTATATAGTGTTTCTGTAAGAAACGAAGTGCTTGTGTGTGATTCAACGTGGTGCTCTTCGGGTGAGCCGGCGAACCATATCAACGGAAATGGATCCAGTTTCCTTATGTTCTAGTCACCGGGTAGTGTCAATGGCACAACTGAGAAGGGAATACAAGTGAGAAAAGTTTACTTATTTTTAAAAGCTCTGAGGAAATTGAGAATGAGGTTATTTAACCTAAACACATGCGTGCGAATCATGACCGAATGTATATATCATACGAGATCACAAGTGCAAAATTTTTACCCATCAAAAATAAAGAGAGCGTACAAAGTAGTTTCGGCAAAAGGGAGAATTAAAAAAATTCACGCCCTGGGTGGAGCGATAAACTAGATATCACGCACTAACTTGCTGAGTACGTTTTCGTTCTTTCACACAGTGTGGGTATGCGTCACAACTCCAGCAGGTATGTGTAACCGGAATTGGGCAAGCCCCACTACCGACTACAGCAGGTGCCGATGCCAGGAGCCGGGAAATAGGAGAGAGGCGAACGTTAAACGAAAACTCTGCTCGGCGTAGTAGAGAGGCGATGAGAAGTGGTGAGGAGGAACAGAAGAGATAAATAAAACGAAATAACTTTTTTTTTTGTTGAGGCGGCATTCGAGCCCGGGCACCCACGGTCCGAACGCGAGCGTCGTAACGAATCGGCTATCCAGGCACGCTAGCAAAGCAAGAATTTATGGGAACCATATGATTGCGTTGCTATGGGCGAGAGAACGATAAAAAGATAGAGAGAAAGAGAAAGAAAGATAGAAGTAATGAAGGACAACAAAGAAGAGATAAATAAATAGAGAGACATATAAAGATAGAAAAAGAAATAGAAAGAGAGGCAAAGAAAGAGAGAGAAAGAAAAATTCGGCAGATCCCACGTACCGTGGGAGTCGATGTTATGCGAAGCATGCGGCGCGAAGGTGACTGTGGCGTAATTTCTTTTACTGAGCGACACGTTACAAAATGATGCTAAAGATCTGTATAAATTTTATACGCACACATATATGTTGAAGAGCTGCATATGTGTTATATAACAAGTTGTTTACGGTTGGGTAACGCTGCCAATGGCAACGTGGGTATTACCAACTACAGAAGCGGTAAGCTGATATGTAGTGCTTATACTTGTACCTTATGATGGAGAACGTACGCACGTTTCAGGAACCCGTGTGCATGTGCGCAAGAAGTTCTTGAGAGTTCTTGAACAAGGTCATCATCACCGTGGGCAATGAGTACCAGCAGCTGGTCATGACTTGTTATAGGATCTGATAGTAATCGTGGTGATTAGGGGTCCAGGTGTAGTGAAGTATGTGGTATAGTACAGCTGTTGGACATTGTGGATGCCTCAGTCATTTAGTCGACAAACTTTCTGTCGATAAAGCCAGCGACATGTCGCAACCTGAAGCCACCCTTCGCGTTGGTGAGGTATTTTCCGTCGAGGCTGGTAGGCCTGGATAGTGCTACGTAAACCAACATCAGCGGATGGTGCTTGTCGTATTCGTAGACTACCTGGGCGTATACACCCATTATGTTTATTAGACTGCTATAAAAGCGGAGCCAACACTAAAACCACAGACGTTAATCTGATATGACGCTTGTATCGTAGGTGTATCATGTAGTGTTTATTGCTATATTGGATAGCAAGCACCACAACCACAATTGACGTTGCACCGTTATTACGCCTGCGTAGGCTGTATTTCCTAAAGAGTTTATAGACCTGGCATGGCTCAGTGGTAGGATAGCTGATTGCCACGCAGAATGCTTGGGTTCGATTCGTGCTGGGATCCTGATTTTCATTCTTTCCATTCGTCGAGTCAACGCTGCCGATGTTGGTTTTCCCTAATGCTTTAGTATTTATGTTACCGATATCTGTTCTCGCCGTTCCTGGGTAGATATAAACTGTCAATCACCTGTGGCGCATGCCCGTACACCGCGGCCCGTGGTAAACGGGTATGTGCCACACGTGTCTAGTGAAAGGGTTTGACGACGTACGCGGCAGAATTTTCACGTTATTCATGTTATGACCCGAAAATCATATTCGTCAAATCCTCTCACCCTCCCATGCCAATTTTGGTCTACACCAAGGTAAGGAGACGATCATGAGAGCACTCAGACGTAGGCGGCTAGATAGATAGATAGATAGATAGATAGATAGATACGTAGATAGAAACGCTCCAAGTGCGAAAGGTTCGCTAAGAAATGATTCGCATTTAAAAGCATAGCATAGCCATGTATATTACACTATAGCAAGGGTGTGGGAAAGGGAAGTGAATGTGAGGGAAAGGAGAAGGATAAGTCTTCTAGCTCCGCTGCTTCCAGTCTGCGCACGGCTAGTCGTAGCTGCCCCAATTAATTTTTTTTTGCACAATCATATAGCCCTAACATTTAGGTGCACTTTATCTCGAGAAACAGGGCAATATGACTTTAAAACGCGCTGTCTTGCTCTCTGATTTCAAACAGTGAACAAAATATGGCAATCTGGTTTTCATAACGACGACGCTTTTCTTCCAGACCGGGTCAGAGAAATATAATGGAATGTGAGAGTAAGAAATAATTCAATTGGGTTATCACGATTCGGAGATCTATTCTGCGTAAATAACACAAAAAATGTGCGAGAGTTCGCAGAACGACCTCGCAGATATTAAAGACATACGATGTCCTCAAACATAAAAAAGCTAAATGTCAATACCGAAATTGTCACTTATTCATTCGTTATTTATTTCTTACAAGCGAGTGCAGCAATGCCTTAGCACAAATGGAGCCAAAATTTAGAATCGGCTTCGTCGTCACTTCTAGCGCTCTCTTTTTCAGCAAAGATGGATAAAGGCCGCCGCCGGAAGCGTCGCGCAAAAGGGGACAAGGAGTCATTGGAGGATGACATTCCCGAGCTTCCTATATTTAATCGACGAGACGAAAGTCGGCGATGAGTCACACATACCCAGCTTGGATAAAATATCCTCCTCTTTCCAAGGTTTCTCCTTTTCCGCGATCTCATTAAAACATTTTTATATCCTTTTTTTTGCCCCCTTTCATCATGAATGACCACGGTGAGTGGTCGATTATTGGAATTTTTTTCTCTCGATGAAAGTTGGCGGCGGGACGGGCGCCACGGGACACACCCGGGCCGAAAAGATCGATTGTCCAGATCTCGAGTCCGGTGTCGACGATTCCTAAACTTTCTTTTCTGAGCTTAAGCCTATACTTCATTTTTCTTCTGTCGACAGCAGGGCGCCTTGAAATTATCTTTACTGGGTCGCATGTTTATTGGCGCCCACGAGACGCCAGGAAGTGTTATTGATTAACATTTTGGACTTAAGTGTGACTTTTACCCTTTCAAAGGTCGTTGTTTTATTCTAAAGCAAATGCTCTGTTTGAATTGGCGAAATATAAATCAAGTGATTTATATGGGAATAAATTATACAAAAGAAAGTTACCATCGGCGACATTACAAACAACCGACCACGGCGGTCGAGTGGTTGCTGACTAGGAGCTTGCGGGGTCGAATACATCGAATCTGGCTGCACTTCGATGGAGGCGAAATGCTAGAAGCCCGTATGCTGAGATCAACGTGCAAGCTAGGAACACCAGGCGGTCTAAACGATCGCAGTCCTCCACTACGGCATCCCTCATAATCATACTGTCGTTGTGGGACGTAACAGTCCAACAGTTGTGGATATTATAAACAGAATAACGTGAAGTCTGTTATTATTGCCACGTGAGGTGGTACCATAATTATGTCGTTTCCTGTGATGCAAGACGGTCCCTAATGCAAACTGGAAAGTTATCGAAATTTTGCACTGACCGTAACCTTCAACGGATATAATACATCATAACTCGAAAGCATAATATTTTTAAAATTCAGTGGAATCGATGCAAACACTGAAGAGGTGTTTTATACAAGCAGCAAACGTCGCTGAAAGGAATGCATCTGCCAAGAAGACGAATGTGTACTCTGAATTCTAAGATAATAATACGGCACATTATATACAGCAAAATACAGTGTGTGAATTTGCACGGCAATCAATGGATTTCTCGCAATGTGCCTCCATAAAATTCGCGATGAACGCGCTCTTTTTTCCAAAAGGTTTATCAGGACACCGTGAGAAAGCAGTGTGTTACTCTGTGTTTGTTTCTTTTAGAATGCGTGTGTGATGTTCTCTATTCTTTTTTCTGCTACTGCATGCAGGAGGAGCTCAACCAAGAAACATAAGTCTAAAAATATCGTCCTGTTAAATCACACAGCCAGGCCTGTACAGCCGTTTCTTGCGTTGTTCAGTAGATGCAGCAATAAACAAGCAGCACAAAACTTCCTTCTTTGTTCGCTTTCTGAAACGCGAAAACGTTGTTCTACGCGGCGTTAAAAAGTAAACATTGGTACCAAAAAAAAAACTTAATTATACAGATGCTGCCTAGATGCTCCCGCCCCACCCCTCCCCAACCCTATGTGCTTTCTGTGCCCAAAAATAATCGTTTCGGCACAGAAGCGGTTGCTGCGCCCACTACGCGTGAGAAGGCGAGTGCGTATGGAAGAGAACGGAAAACAACAGCGGGGAAACCTTTTGTTTCAGCCGTCGGTATTTACTTTTAGCAGTGGCCCTGTGCACAGGTGGTTGCGAGCGCACGCAATGAATAGCGCTGTGCATTGCGCGAGTATTTCGCAGAAAGCATGCATGCTCTAGGTGGCCACATTGTTTGCAAATGGCGAAACGTTAACCTGCCTTTGCAGCAGCGTACGCACGCTTCGGCACGCAATGCAGTGCGGTATTGTCAATGGCTCCTTCTAGCTTCGGGTTGCTGCACAATTAACGCGATGGCGTTAAAGAGCTCGTTTCCCAGAAATTCTAGTGTCGGCGTCGGTGTCGGCGCCGTTAATTGTCAGCGAAAAATCATCATCTTGTCCGTGACCGAAAAATAGAGATGCAAATAAAATGAACAATAAAAGTTCTGTTTGTGTGAGAATCGAACCCAGGCCGTCTGCGTGGCAAGCCGGTGTTCTACCACAGAGCCACGCTTTGGAAAAGGATAGAACACTATATGATCATCATGTAGTGGAAGGAGCCTCGCTAACGCGTGTAATATTGCGTGACAGAAGCGTAGAATCGCGCCAGGCGTCAAAACATGTGAATTGCTGAACTAGTGGGTGTTTTAAAGGCCCACCCATTACAAAGCGCTGATACGTACTTAATCATCATGAGCTGCAAAAGCATGAACAAACTGAGCAGCTGCGTAGGTTCGCGTGTTGCCTTCAGAATGCGTAGTGGGCCCTTCGCTGATTAGCAAAAGGAATAATTATGGCGTAGTAGCCACTTAACAACTGTCTTGCAGTAGGCATTCTGGTACAGCTTGAAACGGCCATTGTTACACGCACAGTCGTTCGTTTCCTAACAGCGCGGTTGAGGCATGCACCCAGTACCGAAGCAAGGCTAGCATTTGAGAAGGCGATGCGCACGGTGCCCGATTACGCTATGCGTTCTACTCTTGAAGGCGAACATAAAGCGTCCTCCAAGTTTTTATGTTTTAGTGTTTGCACTTCCTTGAGCTCAACATTCTTGAAGTGATAATATTTTACTTGATGTTCGGGCATGGTAATGCTCATACCTTCGGTGGAAGAATCAGTATATTTAGGAAATAAAGGTTGATAAAATTTCGCAAAAAACAACGGGTTGAGCGAAACTCGGCAGAGAAACGATAAGGAAACAGAAAGGCGGACTAGTCGGTTTGACTTGGATATAGAACTTCGTCAACAATATGTGGTAATATTCTGTTTCGTGAACTTTTTTTTTCTGTATATTAAGAAACGTGTACACCTTTCCTCTTGTGCGAGGGTCACGTGATGATTCTTCCGGGCAGATATGTGCTGTAATAGGAATAACATTCAGCTGTTAGTCTGCGCAGGTCTAAGTGCCCCTGTTTATTTTGTCATTCTTATGCGCTAATACGTTCACAAGGAAAAGAATCTATCACGGCTGTATGCATTTCTCGATCAGTGCTGTTAAAATATTTCTTTTATTTTGTCATCATCCTGTTTAGCAGCTATAGCACGTTCTTACGTCACAACGGTGAGACCTCTTCTAGTTAATCATATCCCGATTATTTTCAAAAGAAAATAAAGAAAGTGTTGCAATTAACAAAATTGCTTTAGTCTTTTCCACAAACTACGTGAGCTGAAAAGTACGCACAGTTAAAACGCATAAAAATGTAAACAAGGACGGAACGAACATGAAGGCTAGGAAAGGGCCTTTTTTTGCAGTTTTATAAAATATATGCTTTCATTTCGAACGTTCAATCAAGGGAACTTAGAACTGGGTGAACTTCGGAATCTTAGTCGTGCATACGACGAAAATGAGAAAATCAATTAACGTTGATTAAGGAACAGGGAGTCCTGCTTTTGCATGCACCGTACGAGAACGTGAGTCACGTCATGGATAACTCCTAAGCTCGGTTTTTTTTTTCGGGACAGGACAATCAGGCTGTGTCGACAAAGTAAATAGCGTGCTTGGAAACGTACGTATCACACAAAATCCTGCTATTGAAACCAAAGTGTGCTACTAGTCTTTTCAGCAATTATTCAGCAATTCATCAATTAAGTTCAGCAATTTAACACGAACTATATTGCGTTGCACTGCAGAATAAGCGGCTGCCGCTCAAAGATAACCGAAATTATCGTCGTCATGGCGGAATCTTGTACCTCCTCGCACGACAATATAACCTTGGACTCTCTCACTTGCGAGTGAAGTGGCAACTTCTGGCTGAATCAACTGCCTGATATTTACTGTATTTGTTTCGTAGCACTCGGTCAATCGATAGTTTCAAGCTTGAGGTTCATATTCGCCACGGTAAAGGTCCTATCCGGAAATCGGCCAGCCGTGGGTATGTGGGGTGCGTTTTCTTATCAGTATGTTTACTGATATAGCTGCACAAATGAAGCCTGATTGAGTATCGCATGCGTATCTTAAGTCGCATTTGAAAGCAATATTAAGATCGTTAGAATGAGGTATATATGTTGGTAGGCCTATAGTGAAGAGCGTACCTGTGCTCATTGACCAGTGTGACAGTGCAACATTCTCCGCAAGCGTTCACGTTTAATTTGTTGTTGAGCAGCCTGTGATTGGGAACGGATCATTTGGTAACATTCGTCGTTCCGAATTAGCGGTTACCGTTGCGCTGCCAATCACGAGGTTGCTGTATGAAATACCAGCCGCAGCGTCGCTCAAAAGTATCCATGTTCTGTACACTGGGTACATGTTAAGGAACCCTGACTGTGCAAATTAATCCAGAGCTTGCGATTATAGGGCGTCCATCATAATGAAATCGTAGTTACCACACGTAATACGTAAGAACTTAGCTTGTAATAGGCGCCAAATCTTGGAAAACGTTTTCGCCACTAACTCCAGTTTGTGGCCAGCCATCTGAATGAAGATTTTTTAAACTTATTTACAGAGGCTTACATAAACTTTGGAAATGCGATCGACTTATGAATGATGTGCGTGAAAAAACGCAGAGACCATACTTTGCTTGTTACGATAGTGCGATGTCGTGTGATGACGTCTTATGCTGCCGTCATTCCGTCATAACTTTTTGCACCACTTGTGTTGCCGCCGCCGATGTCTATGGTGAATATTCGTGTTTGACGGGCCATCTAAGGCATTGGACTTAAAACTTCTGTAGTGCCTGTGTGCAAATCGACAAGAAAAAAAAATCAGTAGTGACATTATAGTAATTGCGAAGGAAAAAATAGACAAGAAAAAAAAAACAATCAGTGGTGACCTTACAGTAACTACGAGCGAAATGTGTTATTGTTCCATTTATTTACATTTATTTACCTCGAAAGACAACAGTGGCGATTACTAGCTTTGAGTAAAATTCATAGTTGGGCGTGTTGGTCCATATTCATCGCAAAATTACTCTGTGTCCTCTTCTGTACTCGGGTCTTTTCTGCGCGCTGAAACTTTTGCGTTTAATACTACCCTGCAAAGCTGCTATTACGCGAGTGAGTACACTATCCGATGCATTTTTATTCTCACATTGACACTCATAATGCTAACGCCCAAACAATGCTAACGGATTGCAGTGTCAAGCACGGTTCTGCTAAGATGAATCTATTACAAGGTCCAAAAGAGAAAGCGTGTGCAGACCAAACGTATAAATTGACAGCAAATGCCGTCGTTCTTAATCAGGTTAGGTAGTCCTCCTTACGAGCATAAATACGCCCCTGGTTCATATCAGGTGTGCACATTGCAATCTCGTTGCATTTGCAAGGGCAACTCTGTGGTTACAGAGTCCGGTTAGAAAAATCGTATATCGATCAATCCGGCACTGCCGCGATTGATCTTCTGGATGTGGCGCAAGACGTCGAATGCAGAGCACAGGAAGTTGCTTCCACCGATGGTAACGGCGCTCAGCTGTGTGCGCCTTTACGTGGGTCTTTAGAGAACTCACGAAATACAAGGAAGAAAAAGTAAGCAGTGTTGTCTACTATTCATGGCATCACCATGCGGAAGAGGCCGGTAAGTACATGAGGGGATACAGGAACCAGCGCCTGTATACCTAAGAATATATGTCCGAATTGTGCTTAGTTTGTTACTGCGGAGGTGCGGGTCTCCGCAGGGGAATAGTGTAATATACCGCGAGGCAGAATTCACAGAGTTTGTTGTCTCTGCGACTATACGGCGACAGAATCACTTTGGTGACGGTACCGCAAAAACACAATAAGTTATAGTCAGAATTAATCACCTCAATCTGCAGAGATGATGGGAAGAGCGCAACCTGAGACAGTAACAATGGAGAGATACGCATACTCAGCGTTATAACTCGATAGTTTGTGCGTCTCTTTTTTTGTTGTACACTTAAAAACTCCGCTGCTTACTTTAGTAATGCGTCTGTACCAAATGTTTCCACTTGAGTACGCTAATTTATAAATACTACGTATACACCAAGGTCATGAAAAATGTTCTGTGATCCCGTCATAATGACTTACCCGGTAGCACAATCGTGAATGTTGGCCATTTTCACTGCCGGACAGTAATGTCCGTGTGTATACACTGTTACGCGAAAACACCGTTGCACAATCGCCTTATATTAATCATGGTCACCGCTGTCTTCACAAACTCGACCAGCACATACACGTAAATATAGTACCAACCATGCGAATGTGCAGTACAGGCTTACTGCATATATTACGACTAGATGGGGCGTTCACTCGTTCTTACCTACACCTTATCGGCCGTGCAGACAGACGAAATTGCGAGGAATGTGCTTCTCCTGTGACCACTGATCACCTCTCCTGCATCTTCCCGCGATATGCCATGCAGAGATGATCACTGACAACCCTGTCGTTGAATTTAGTCAATCAGCAATTATACAAAAAAGTTCGGTTTGGACCTTCGCGTGATTCTCGTTATCGGCTGAATACACGTGTATTACCAACGCTCCCAACAATTTTTACACTGCAAGCAAATGGGCAAAAATTTATGGATACCTTTGGCATTCAAAGTGTTGTTACATCAGCACCTTCATCCTCATAATCAACCTTTTCTCTTTTAGGGGCGAAGCTCCTTAAGGCGGCACCCGTTCGTCCCTCGTCGTGGTCGTAGTAGTGAGTAACAAGTCTTACGCTTTGACCTCCAAGGTGGTGCCGGTGGGAGATTTCTCCTGTGCGTTGCTGAACAATAAAAAGTTCGCAGCGTGCGCGTTAACTAAAAGCCGAATTCTTCTGTCTCTCATTCCCCATTTGCAGCCATTGGCATGTTCCAGTAGGAAACGTTAGTAGAAGTAGAAGTGTAAGTGTTAGCTAAAAGCCGACTTCTTCTGTCTCTCACTGCCATTAGCAGCCATTGTTTACCTCCAAGGTAGTGCCTGGTGAGATTTCTCCTGTGCGTGATTAAACAATAAAAATTTTGTTCAAAACGCCGTTGATTGATGAAATAAACCAACGAAAGACGCCAGATGTTTTGTAAAAGCAGAACGAAAGAACGCCAGATGTTTTTCTTAAAGTGTAGTAGTAGTAGTTGTATTTAGCCACCTCGCCCGATCGTCAACGGGCGAGGTGGACCGGCAACGGCGCGAGGACCCTGCCGTACGAGAGTTAAATCACACTAAAAGACATACTTTGCGGGCGATACACTCTAGTGAGCTTTCAACTTTTCGTCTTAATGTACATGATAAAGAAATTATTTCTACGAAAAACGCAAGGCACACCTTGAGCAATATGTTTGGTTTTGGGACGCTAAATGGAACCATGAGGCGATGCGAAGCCGGAGCACTTGCACGATCGCGTTCCGTTGGCTTTCGTTGGGCATGCTACCGACCTCGCGTCGTGGAACGCGCGTCCTGTCTTCCCTCTAGCCTTGCCTTTAATTCGCACAGGGCGAGCGGGGAATGCGGTCGCTCTTGGCGCTCTTTCGCTCGGGAGCGGACTTCTTCCTTGCATTTCACCGATCACAGGTGATAATGAAGGGACCACGTAAACCAACAGTACAATAAATGTTTGATGTTTAATATATACACGATGTTTCACACTCTTTATATTATGTACTGGGCGCATTTCCCGGAAGAGTTTCACGGTTTACAGATGATTCCCTCCGTAGCTTCGCCCCACTCATCATCATTCACCCCGTGGATATGCTGTGATTTTTTTTCTCTTTACAGCTATTCCCCCTTCCCGACGGTGAGTAGCAGGTGAGAACATTATTTCAGGCCGACTACTCGGCATAATAAACCTCTCACTCTCTTTCTTAAAGATATTTATGAGAACTCACTCATAAATTACATAAGTTATAAATAAAGTATGTGTTCCTTAGACTAGCTTATTCGGCAATTTTAGGAAGCGTCTGGCAAGTGCATCCTAGATTGGTAGCATAAGCTTGGATATGTAGACCAAGGGTTTTAAGGGAGTGGCGTGACCGGCCCTCCTTTGTCAAATTGTTCATACATACATATGCAATACGCCCGCCTTTTTGAACATTTCAGTACAATCGAACACCATATCTTTGTGGTCCATCCTGCATACTTTTTTTGTTACCATAAACAAGAAAAGTCACATTATATTATTGAGCAAGTGTACAAATTACAAAGTTACATTGCATGTCCCTAGTTATGTCTCATTAATATTCGGAAACTCCTTCTTGCTCAGGGAATGTGAACGTAGAAGACTTCGAGGTGAGACATTTGTTTATATACCCAACAGAAATTTTATTGATTTATAATCTGCGCTATTAGTATTATGTCCCCGATTCATATAGTACATTGGCGTGCAATCTAGCACACATATGCTGCTCAAGAATACATCAAAACTCTGTCAAATGCAAGCGGAATTGCTAAAGGCAGGAAAATGTATGCTATTGTATTCTGTTCAATTACTTTGTTTATACTGTTACCCAGTTAGTATCGCTTTATTCAGGTACAAATTCTTGTACTTGCTTTTCGCGTGTCTTCACTGTGCTAGCCGCCGTTCTGCAGTGTTCTATATTAAACTCTTCTTTCGTAGACGACTCACGAGGCCCCACAGACACACGCCGAAGGTTAGTGCAGTTTATCTACGCTTTGATTTGCACAACACAGATATTGTGATTATAGATATCCTACTCTATTCAGTATATCCAGCGCAAATGACCTCATTACGAGTGCTAATGTAATACTGTCATTTCGTTCCTCTTTCGTTTGTCCTATACCGTTTGCAATCGTCATGCTTCTCAAACAACAAGCAAACCTTAAAAGAAATTCCAAGAGGCTCAACCTTTTTATTAGACACGTATTCACAAGCCAACCTTATACTTATATCTAAGTGTCCTTATATTCTGTCTGGCGCTAGGCGCGCCATGGCCAAGAAAATAACTAGCAGGGCAAAATATAACGATCAGGATGCTCTGTCAATACTCACCGAACTTGTTTACGAAGCACATTAGGGGCGTAAAAGTGAGAACGGAAGCCAGAGCTAATATTATATCTTACTTCGTGAATGGGGGTCACACCCATGATCGTTTAGTCCTGCTTTGAACTCTGGGACTGCACGAATAGCGAAAGAATATGGCGCAAGATCAAAACAAGTTTACCATAACGAACACCACGTAAACGGTGGCCGCCCGTACATTTCTCATATTTCTACAATTTTTTCTTATGCTCCTTCCTTCCGCGTACTGACTTCCGGGTGCGCCCATCAGGCACAGCGCTTATGTCACGGCCGTCATCAGCTCACCGAGACGCCTGACACGGGGGAATGTCTCGGTTATACGTTGAAGTTCAGGTCTCCCTACAGCTCCCACGAAAACTGCTCGTGAACGCGAAGGTCATGTCTATGGAATGGTAAGTATATGGGGAGGAAAATGCTCGGAAACGCAGGGGGGAAAAATGTACTCCGTCCAAGAACGCGGAAAGGGAGATAACGACGCCGTTTCCGGTCCAGCTCAGCGTAAAGAAAGCCGTCTGTCATATTCACGTTGCTAGCTTCGTAGCCATAAATATTGGACGGATGAGGAAGCAGATAGCCGTCGCCCGACTTCCCGTCAGCCCTCTATGCGAGACGAATGGCTCGGAAGAAAGGGAGAGAAAAGATTAGGGGAGATCATGGAAGGTGGGGAAGAGATAGAGATGATTCTCGCAACTTGTCTTGGAGAGCAGCGTAGACGCTGAATGGCGATGGTCGCGGATACCTTCTTCTGAGAATCTTGGACTGCACACGGACTATAGAGACAGCGAGAGAGAGATTCAGAGGCAAGGAAAAAGGCCGGAGTGTTATGCCGGAATACTGTTTTCATATGCTAAACTACACTGGGGAACGGCGGAGGGAATTCCTGATATTGAGCAGAGAGAGAAAGTGAGGAGCACAGACACAGCATCACACAAGCGTGAATGCATATTCAGCAGCATGGCAGACACCTATTCGTTCATAAAGGGACGAGAACGTTCGATATGCAGTGTGCAGCAAGGTAAGTCAACGGGAATACGGAGTCCGTGCATTCGAAATGTATACGCCGACTTCAAGTACGTTAAGCATACTCCATATTACAAGAACGGCATAAATACGAGGAAAAGAGATGTACACACGAAAGGGATATACATGAGAGACGAGAAGACGAAACTATAAGAAGTATACCTCATTTCTCTCTCTCTCTCTCACTCTGGCCACCGTGCATACGTTAGGAGCCGCCACAGTCGCGCGCTGCCTTCAGCGCCAAAGCGGTCACGGCAGCAGATTTGGCGGGATAAGGGAGCAGACGGCGCAGGCCGCGGCAAGCCACTGCGCCGTGCTTTTATGATTCGCTTGATTCGTGTTCTTTACCGTTTGCTTTCAAAAGATGTCAAATTGTTAGCAGCTGTCAGAGAACGTAACGTTAGCGCGTGTGCTTGTTTTCGCCAGGCCTCGTGTATCCTCAGGCGAACGCGGCAATGTAAAATGCACGAGCTGGGGGAGGACAACGGAGGTGACGAGCCCGTTGAGCGAAACTGCGCACGTGTAACGCGGGCCGCCTCGCTCACTAAAAAATCACAGCTGATTGCCTTGGGGTTAACGCGACAGCGAACTCAGCGGCAGCTTGAAACTGGCGATACCTGCAATTGCACTGTCACGGCCGCTGAATGAAAAAAAAAACGCTTTCCAGCGAACGGCCATGGCACTGCATTTGCTGCGCCGACTTCTCTAAATGGAAACTGGTAATAACGCGTACACGAAGAATTCCTGTAGGTCTTATTGCACCCAACAACGCAGCAATTATTCCTGGGGTTCAGCATTCATGCGAGTAGCGCAGCCGCCACCAAAATGAACTCCCCGCGAAAATGCCTCGCGCCGTCACAGCGGGAACGTAGAGCGAGCAGGGGTGCAATCGCGAAGCGATGTTTTATGCCATATTATTCTTATCGCCCACCACCTGCGGCTGACTGATCGCGTTGGTAACGTGGACGGACCGTCGCTCTGTTCACCGGCCAAGCGCGAAAAGCACGAAAAGTATAGTCATCGTAAAAGGAATCGTTCCTCGATTTCACCGCATTGCGAGCGCGTGAGAGCATCCCGCCAAATCTGCGCTTCTTGCCGCTAGGGAGGCCTTCGCTCGGGCAGCGGAGTTACGTCTGCACGGAGCCTATATACGTATATCCTATGGCACCAGCGCATTGATGCAAAGAAGAGTGGTACTCTCATCAGCGCGTGATCGTGTCTGAGCGCTAAATGAAATTTGGTGGATACAAATGGCAACAACGCGAGCAATGGACAAGGCCACAAGCGAAATCCAAATCTAAAAAGGACGCAGCGGCAATGTGAATTACAAGACCGTAAACTTCAGCGTGGCTGACACAGAAAATACGCGCACATATATATAGAACATTACCTTTCAAAATGCGCACCGCAAGCCATGGAAGGAGAAGTAAGCGCGTGTGCAACCGAACGTGAATATCACTTTATATGCCGACTCAGCATTGTATCTTTTCGACGTAGCAGCGGAAACACGTTGGCGCCTTGAGATGTTGCCGACGCATTTCAAGCGTTTAAGCCACTTACACGCGCTATATCCTCTCGAATCACACTAAAAGAGAGAAGGCGCACCAAAGAATAGATATCTTGTACGAGTATATTTGAACGTGTGCGATTATCTGCGTGTCGAGATGCACGCCTGCCTCACGCATACACATAAATGGAGAGCTTTGGTGTGTTGGCTCTGAAGGTCTACATGGCATGTCTTCGTGTACGAATGATGGGACGTGTGTATGTACTTGTACAGCAATAAGTGCATATGGGCTCCGTGTGCCTTGCTCCCTCGGATGAATTGCCATATATATATATATATATATATATATATATATATATATATATATATATATATATATATATATATATATATATATATATATATACAGGTTCGGTCCCTGCCCGCGGCAAGCTATCTTTTCGTGCACTTTTCTTTCTTCACAATTACCTTACATTTATTACTAAAAAAAACATCCCCTATACTTTCCTTGGCATTATTGTCTGATAGTTCTCATTAACATTGTGTATAACAAAGAAAACGAGCCCTTGAAATTAACACTTCTTTCCTTTACATATATATATATATATATATATATATATATATATATATATATATATATATATATATATATATCGGATTTATTAAGTAAACATACAGTCATTTTGTGCGCATCGGCTGTGGTTGATGTAGTTATTATGCTTCTCTTTCTCTTTTTCTTCCCTGACGTCCTTGTGAACTCCCTTTCATCTGAACACCTGACAAATTCGACTAGCTTTACATTTCCTGCTGACCCGCCGCGGTGGTCTTGTGGTCATGGTGCTCGACTGCTGGCCGAGAGGTCACGGCATCGAATCCCGGTGGAGGCGATGGAGGCAAAATGCTAAAGGCCCGCGTGCGTAGGTTTAGGTCCACGTTAAAGAATTTCAGGTGCTCATCACTGACATCATTCGATGACGCAAACACGTGGCATCGTCGCTTACTTACTGTTGTGTTGATTCCCGAAGTATGGGGCAGCACAAGGTGAGGTGCAGCAAGTTTCGGCGGGTATCGGAATAATCTAATCGACTAACCACGTCAAAATATTTTATTGAGTGTCTCATGAAATCAGAGACTTTCGCCTCTGCTCTTTCTATAGCGTTGTCTGATGGGAAACGCATTTTTTTTTACAGGTACAGCGTATCACTGCGAAGAATGAACAGCCCGCACAGGATTATCCCTTAAATGTAAACATTTCGACAGAAGTCTGTCTGGCTGGGTAGAAGAATTAAGAAGTTGAAATACCTCCAGCCACAAATTCTTGGAGGAAACCCGACGTTTCGAGACCGGCTTGGTCTCTTCTTCAGGGGTGACTGTGCTGATCAGGGGGGCTTCGTCGCAGCTTGTTTTTGGCTCCGCCTTTCTTTTTCCCTCACATTCCGGAGGCCGTGCACGTAGATCGGAGGCATTGTTCCGAGGGACCGGTTCACATTCGCAGGTGTGTTCTGGATGTGCCACGACTCGAGTAAGAGCCTCCTTCCCAGATTCCTTTCCGTTTCTATGATGGCAGCGCCCTCGAAGTCAATTTTGTGGTCGTGCTTCTCGCAATGCTCTGCAAGGGCACTGCGTTGCATTTCCATCTTTCTGACGTCGTTTTTGTGTTGGCGCATTCTTTCCTGGAAGCACTTACTCTCGCCTATGTAGCTCGCTGGACAGTCAGCACATGACACTTTGTAGACCACGCCCTGGTGTTGCTCCCGGGATGGTCGATCTTTCGGCCGCGGTAGTAAGCGAGCGAGCGTTGAGGCCGGCTTGTGAACCACCGTGACCCCAGCTTTTCCGAGAACCCTGGCGAGCTGTTCGCTAGTTCCCGGAACATACGGGATGACGACTCGTTGGGCTGGTTTCTTCGATACCATTGTATCCGGTGGGGTGGCCAGCGTGGGAGGAGGGTCGCGTGTGTCGTTCGCAGGTGCGTCTCCGCGGTGGGGAAGCTGATCTCTCGGCATGCGGCGTGCCACACGGCGGATGAAAGCTGTCGTGTATCCGTTCTTTCTTAACTCGGCCACGATCCTCTCTTCTTCTCTCTTTCTCTCTCCTTCTGATGTGCAAATGGCTCTTGCTCGTGAAAAGAGTGCCGACACCACGGAAGCTTTGTGGGCAGTGGGGTGACTCGAGGTGAAATGCAAATACCTGCCGGTGTGCGTTGGTTTTCTGTACACCGAGAAGGTCATGCGTTCGCCTTGTCGTCGTACTAAAACATCGAGGAACGGTAGCGCTCCGTCTTGCTCTCTTTCCACCGTAAACTGGATTGCTTGGTCGACGGAGTTAAGATGTTCGAGGAAGCTGTCTACCGCTGTTCTCTTTATGATGCAGAAGCAGTCGTCCACATACCTCACAAATACTTTTGGCCTTTCAATAAAGGAACGCAGTGCCGCCTCTTCTACGTGCTCCATTGCGAGGTTCGCAGCTGTAACGGAGACGGCTGCTCCCATCGCGGTCCCGTTGGCCTGTCTGTAGAAGTCCCCGTTGACACTAAAGTATGTTCCTTTGAGGCAGTACTCCAGTAGGCGGCACAGCTCATCGGTGCTCAGGCAGGTTCTTTCACTCAGGAGTTCGTCGTCATTCAAAGCTGCTTTTCAAAGCTTTTTTTTCAAAGCTTTTTTTTCTGCAAAGACATGGTAAGTTCTTTGAGATCGGTGATATCCGCGCTGTAGCAATATTTTGAAAAGAAGACGGTTGATCCTTCCGTCATAGGAATCGGAATAACACGAAAGTAAAGAGTGCCTTTACAGAAGTAACTGAATGTTTACTGTACATTGATGTAAGAGAGTTTGTAGAATGTAAATTGATGTCTGGCAGCTATAGCATCGTTTAACATGTATGCAGCCACTTTTATGATTGGTGGTACATCTCCATCCCGACGAGTAACGTACATGTTAAATGATAAAAGAAACCCTTGTGGTAGCTGTAGTAGTTAACCGTGAAAGCGTAATCAGACAACGAGGAGTGATAGCCAGAAGAGCGTCGCATATTGGACGCAGAACTTGGTCGCCATCCGCGGCATGTTAAAATGTGATTGAACACGACGGCCGGACTAGAGGGAAACGCAAAGCGCGTCGTGCTGCCCCGGTAACCCGGCCGCGATTTTTCTCGGGGTGAGCGCTTCAGCGGGGAACGCGGTGTTACAGCTAGGTGAGGCAGGCGCGCGTCGCAGAGCTATTTTTGGTTTGGATTAACGTGATGCTATGAGCGAGGCCCACGATTTTACGACGCTTGCGCTAAGATCGCCACCTTGCGGTGTGTTAAGGCCTTCACAAATTGAACTTGTATTGAAAACGCGCCGAATGGGACGGACGTGTAACACGTTGCAGGTGCTAATCGTGGAGGCCAAAGTAATGAAGAATTGTTTTACTTTACCGCTCCCAGAGGGCAAGACCACACCGCCGACCGGGAGATTGGTATATATAAAAGGGGCGTTTGTAAAGCCTCTAGAGTCTGTGGCCGTGGCGCAGTGGATAGCGTGCCCGACATCTGTTGTTGCGGACCGAGCGGTCGTGGTTTCGATGCCCGTTGATGGAACTTTTTTTCTTTGCCATCTTATTGTGTAAATTTTTTCGACGTCACTTCCGTGACGGAAATACGTCACTGAAATCTTGGTCGACCCCGGCATAAAACTTTTTCGTGTTAAAAAAAGAAAATAACTAGTTGTCATCGCTGTGGATGCTTGGAATGCTGACACGTTTCTCTGCTTCCTATTTTGTTGCTGTGGTGTTTTGCATTCAGCGCAGTCATTTTTGTAAAGTGCTTTCCTAAACCTGATGTCAAATGTTTTTGGAACAAATTGGCATGACACCAACAACCGAGATGTATTTTCATATCGATATTTCTTGGGTTTCATCGATCACAGTTCCTTCAACAGTCAGAATGATCTCCAGTATGTGACACGCGAATAGTGCGCTTCCGTCCTTTCTGTGTACAAACTTTTTTTTACCTATCAGCTGGGAAATAAGGTGAAGCATTGTCGTCTTCAATAAGAAGCGGCTTAATAAGACCAACAGACAACGAATAATCACTTTTAAGCACACAGATTGATATTATTTTCAAGTTTGGTTTGAGCATACACACTGTTTTTTATTTGAATTGAAACAAGCTTTCTTCACGTAAAAATAACACCGATAGCGAAACCACGAAATAAAACGGTTGCTAACTGCAAGAAATCTAAACGTAGAGGAATATTTTTGTCTACGCATGCTGATGCCGCCCACCTGTTGGAGGTAACATTTTTCTAGGTTGTGCGTTTTTAAAACTGTATTTATATATTCTATTAAATCGACCTCATGGTTTCCGCGTTTCATTTCAGTATTTTTACGAGCTTTACTATTTGCTATTCAACCTGTGTATTAAGTTCGTGGCCGCAGGAGCACCCCAAGCCCGCCTTTAGGCCAATAAATAAATAAATAAATGAAACAACAACAGCCTTCTTCGCAGCGATGTCTCTTAGGGTGAGAAAATAAGCGTTCGACGAGCGCCATGTCATCGGCTCCTCTAAGAGCGGTTTGACCTCAAGGCTTACGAGCGAGAGTGTTGGCAATGACGTGGAAAGGGCAAGCGGCAATCCGGGAGCCTCGAAGGCGCAGTTCCTGGAAATGGGAGACGGCAGCAGCTTGACGTGAGTAAACAGTCGAGAGACCCAATGCCTTCCGACGCGTCCTCTCGCGTCCTGTTGCGGCGGCGCTGTGGCTGTTGATGTTTCGAAATGTTTTCCAACGCGCAGGAACAGTTCGCGCAAATAACACGCGGCCATAGGTGTGACGCCGTCGCTAGAGAAACAACGAGCACTTTCGTGGCAGTTACGGTCAGGATAACTTGAGCTGCCCCTTTTAACGCGATAGCGTTAAAGAGCTCGTGTCGCAGAAATTCCGCCGTCGGTGCCGGCGCCGTTGGTTGTGAGCGAAAAATCATCATCTTGTCCGTGACCGAAAAATCGCAAAAGCTGCAAATAAAATAAATAACAAAAATGTTGGGTCCGAGTGAGAATCGAACCCAGGCCGTCTGCGTGGCAAGCAGGTGTTCTACCACACTGCCAAGCCTCTGCTTGGAGGTGCACTGAAAGTAACTTTCATGCTTCAAAAAAATACCCCTCCTGTATACAGGTGTCACAGTACGAGATGTAATATGGAAGTAATATTGCGTGGTACAAGCGTACATTGCCATCGGGCGTCACACCACGTCAATATCACAACGACTTGGTGGTTTAAAGACAGCCACCCATTACAAAAGGCGCACACATTACTGCGCGTGTTCCCTTAAGACCACGCAGTGGGTGCATCGCAGCTTCGAAAAAGGTTCTCGTGCATAATTGCTCCTGGTTTAAAGCATGCTAGCCATTACATAAGGCACACACCTTAGTGCGCGCATTCTGTTAAACACTCGTAGTGTTCGAAGTGCGCACTAGGGGCAGGATATTGCTATCGCGTTCAACTCTTCAAGGCGAAGCTTAAGCGTCCCCCAATTTTTGCATTAGTGTCAGGTTCATTAAAAGTAGGAACAAAAGAAGCGAGCGCACTTCTTTCCGCAATAGGTTACTAGAGAGTAAGAGAGAGTGAAACAGATGATATTTTGGTCGAAATTCAGCATTACGACATACGTATAGTATAGTAGGTGCTGTACATTTGCGCTGAAAACAAGATCCTCTTAAAGAAGTGAAAAAATACATCACTTAGCAGCAATGCATCGATCAGCACAACAGTCGTTTCAACTCTAATATAAAACGCAACACACAGAAACTCATTCTGCAAGAGCGCTGGGAAACAGTGCTTCATTAAATCAAATTCAGTTATATCGCGCAGTAAAACAACCGCCCGATCCTCTGTAGCACAAATTCCAGTACACGATACAATTTCCGCAATGAATGTTTCATTCATTCATTCATTCATTTAAACAGCTATACAGTGCTAAATAAAAGCAAGAATCACATATGCAACAATCGAGAAAAGAAACGTTAAACGGGAAAACTAAAATAAACAGCTATTGAGAATGGTTCCGCATATTATTCCGACAATCTTCAATGGGTTTTCCGCTGCGGAACGTGCTCGATTGATTATTTTGTTTTGCGTATATAGCCACCAATTTATGGGCACTTCTTTACTCTTGCCTCAGCGCTCGTCTCAGCTCATTTACTGAGCTCGAGCTTCCACGCGTTGATCGTCGAGCCCGCTGCACCGAAATGTGTTCCTTTACATTCGACAAAAACCCTTCCGCTCAATACTGCAACTTAATGTAAGAAACGTGAGCGAAATTGGCAGAGTAATAGTGAGACATTCTGTGCGTGGTATCAGCGAAATCTGTAGCCTGCACGAGTATAATATGGCAGGCTGCAATAATAGCGGCAGGTGCAATTACTGTCGTCTGCGCAACGAATCGCGCAATAAATTTCAGCTCGCTTTGTACTCCAAGCACTCCGGGAATACGCGCCCTATTATTTCTGATGCCATCGACGCCGCTTCTGCAGTACAGCCAGAAAGCAAAGTCTGCAGTGCCGGAGCTTAGCGAGTCATTTTTCCTTTTCTAGGGCTTCGTTCCCATGATTGAGACATAAACCCAGGTAATGAACCGTTACATCCTCACGTTCACGTCTCTCTCCTCAATAGAAGCTCCACGTAAGCGTCGTCGCGGCTGGTTTCACTCAACATATAACTCCTCCGCAAGTCTGGTATAGAAGAACCTCTGGTGCAAGGCGTCAAATGACCAGTGCGCCAGCCAAAGATGGTTTATTCAAGGCGAAAGCAAGCATGCCTGTTACACTGACGGGATCGTGAAATTCCGGGCTGTGCTTTTCCGAATATCTGAAGGGGAAAATAAATGGGTAAAATTTACGAATACTCCCGTTTTGCGTCGGAAGAATAAACACTCGGTGACCGGTGAATGTGCTTACAGGCTCAGAGCGTGCATTCTGTGGATCATGAATGCATGTATACATATAAAATTGCAACTAAGCAATTTGAGACATTAAGATAATGGTAATGATGAACCAGCAGCTTAATTAATGAGCGAATACCCAGGAAGAAGCACGGGAGTTTCAAGCAGTAGAGAACATTAAAGTAGAGTTGGGTGAAAAAGAAATCAAATTTACAATAAAAAAATCTATGCCCTGCCTGCACCACCTAAGTAGCGCAGGCGAAAATCGGTAAATTAGATAAAAGAACAAAATGTACTAAAATTTCTATTGAAGAAGAGAAAATAAAAATTAAAGATGTGATCCCATCACCTAGGGAAACCACCTCCAAGAAAAATGTTCTCTAGATTACATACTACGGTTTCTCTTGATCTTGACTTACAACTGTTTATATACAATGGATCTCCGATGAGCTCGTCTTGACTAACAAGCCTTCCATTCTTTTCTTTTCCGCTTGTCTCTCTTGTGTAGGTTTTCAATTCTTCTCTTTGTTGGGTGTCACTGTTTGAGAGACGGGTCCGTGTTGGGCTTGTCCTTCATTCTGTCCTTTTGAGATTTACTGTAAAACTCATCGAATTGATTAGTGACTGAACATGATTTTATTGAATACAGGTTAGTTGTTATAGGTTTTTTTAACACGAAAGTGTTTTATGCCGGGGTCCACCAAGACTTCAGTGACGTATTTCCGTCACGGAAATCACGTCGACAAAATATACACAACCACCTGTCAAAGAACAAAAGGTGCCGTCAACGGGCATCGAACTCACGACCGCTCGGTCCGCAACAACAGATGCCGGGCACGCTATCCACTGCGCCACGGTCACAGACTCTGGAGACTTTACGAACGCGCCTTTTATATCTAGCACTCTCCCGGTCGGCTGGGTGGAGTTGACCTCTGGGATTGGTAAGGTAAAGTAATTCGTCATTGCTGTGGCCTCCGCGACTAGCACCTGCAACGCGTTACGCGTCCGTCCCATTCGGCGCGTTTTCAATAGAAGTTGAATTTTGTCAATGCCTTAACACACCGCCAGGTGGCGACCTTTGCCCAAGCGTCGTGAAAGCGTCGGCCTCGCTCAGAATCACGCCAATACAAACCAAAAATAGCTCTGCGACGCGCGCCTGCCTCACCTGGCTGTAACAGCGCGTTCCATGCTCACGCACTCGCCCCGAGAAATATCGCGGCCGGGCTACCGGCGGCACGACGCGCTTTGTGTCGTTCACGTTCGTTAAGAAATGAAAGACTGATGCGTCCGTTTGGGAACAAAAATAACTGTTTAATTAGAGCACGAAAAAACGCGGCGCGAATTGTACGGAGGGCGATTTGCGACTGCCCGTCACCGCGTCGTCTTCGTCTTCCCTTCTCTCCCGGTGGTCACAGCGCTGTCCGGTGCCCTCGTTCTCTTCACTCGCAGCTGCCCGGCGGTGTCAGGTTACAGCCAGGGGGGCGCGTTCCGAGCTCGCCCGAGAGGCCGTAAAAGGGCCCTTTTTCTCCGGGCTGGGGACCGTATACAAACTTTCTGCCCTCTTCTGCCTCTTCTCGGAATTTCGTTTTCAACACTTTGCGTTTCCCTCTAGTCCGGCCGTGGTGTTCAATCACATTTTAACATGCCGCGGGATGGCGACCAAGTTCTACGTCCAATATGCGACGCTCTTCTGGCTATCACACCTCGTTCTCTGATTACACTTTCACCGTTAACTACTATAGCTACCACAAGGGTTTGTTTAATCATTTAACATGGACGTTAGTCGTCGGGATGGAGATGTAAATCTTCAAAGTGGGTGCACACATGTTAAACGGCGCCATTAGCTGCCAGACATCAATATCCATTGTGCAAACTCTGTTAATCAAGGTACAGTAAGCATTCAGTTACTTCTGTAAGGGCACGCTTTACTTTCGTGTTATTCCGATTCCTATGACGGAGGGCTCAACCGTGTTTTTTTCTTTTTTTATGACAGTAGAGAACAGTATAGTTATGTCTTACGTTGACCATGTATACAGCTGTGCTTCGTCACCACGCCGCTGATGCATGTTTTGTTAGGGCTTCTGCCGTCCCATTGTTTTTATTCTATAGTTATTTTATTTCTTATACCGCGATAGCTGGATGTCTTCAAGGGTACACTCTGTGCATCTTGCAAGAATCTGTTGCTGCGAACATCCTTTGATGTGCGCGATATATAAATTATCGATTTCATGATCTTAAGACTGATGTGATCTCTCGTTACAGCTAAAAACTTTGCCATGAGTTATTTTGAAGAGAATGGCTTAGCAGACGATCACGCATTTCTCATGGCGACTTTTAGACAAAAGAACGCAATTGTAATTTACATACAAGCATCTGTAATATATCACTCGGCACCGTAGACACATATCTGTTTGTGACAATGCTACAACATATAGGCAAATAGCATATATTCTTATTGGTTTCATTACTTGTACATAGTCTTCTTCTTAAACTTGCGCAGTGTTTTCCTGTTAACATTTCAGAATAGTGAGTATTTAGGTAGCGAGAGAGTCTTCGCAGCTAACGTACGCAATAACACTATTGAAAGTACGCCACTTACTAATAGTCAATTTCTGGCTAACCTAAGTGTTCCCGAAAGCTTAGAGTTACCGGAACTATAACCACAGCATTGACTTACTGTAAATCAAAAGTTCTAGGGGCGGTTCTATAAAAATCTGAGTGCTACTCGGAAGTAGCAGTTCAATCTCGGAAGAGCTATTAAGAATTTGTCTGAGGCGGAAGAGTCTGTGTTTCTCAAGCACATGTGCTTCTTGTCGCGTAGACTGTTTTCGTGAGCGCTGTCAACTTCCGGCAGTCGCGGGTTTCCGCACAGTTCCGCCTCGGCACGGAAGTGGTTTGGGAGAGCGACGAAGGCTTCGGCCACTTTCGGGAGAGGCGACGTGAAGACGGCCCGATACAGCGACACTGAACGAGGTTTTCATTTCTGCTTCTTTATTTTCTTCCTTCGGCCAACGACGAAGTGTCCAAATTTCAGTTTCTAGCTGTCGGTAGTTCATTCCCCGACTAGTCTGGGCGACGCCGACAAAGGAATCCGAAAAAAAGTAAAATGAGAAGATAGGAAATGAGACGTTTACTTCCGACTCACTTTCTCGTCGAGCATTTCCGAACTCGGAATTTATTGTTCCGGTCAGTTCTTTTCTTTATTTCATTAAACGTACGTGTCGCAGAAGTTGGCGTCATGTGTAACGTCAACCATTCGATCCCCTTTAAGCGCGGAGTACATAGCAAAAAGAGTGCGGCCTAAAACAAAGACACTATAGCAAGCGAGACATAGTGAGCAAGAAATGTTCGGCCGTTCAAACAAACACAAAAAAACATAGAATAAAGTAGGTTGCATTGCGCTCTACGTTTACTCTTGCAACTAAAGTAGTTGCCACTTTAGCCCAGAAATCAGAGGGAGTAACACGACTTCTGTTTCAATGGCTAAACAATTCGGCCGAACGCACGTACCGTCGATGTAATGCAAAGCATGCGGTGGGATGGTGACTGTGGCGTAATTTTTTACATTGAGCCAGACGTTATGAAATGACTCCTAAGATATGCGCAAATGGTTTACGCACACACTTGTGTTGAAGAGTCGCACATGTCTTACATAACCAGTTTACAGTTCCGTAACGCTTCCAAGAGCAGCATACGCATCACCAACGCCAGACGCGGTAAGCCGATATGTAGTTCACACTTGTTCGTTATGATCGAGAACACAAGCACGTTTCATGAACCCGTGTGCATGCGTGCAAGGGGTTGTTGACAGTTCTCAGGTAGGTGGCGGGTAGCGCAATGCCTTTGTTATTGTGACGGATGTGCGCAACGCCGACCTCGCCAATTCCGCTGCTTGTCTGTGTGTGTTCGGTGTCTGGCGGCCGGCGAAGTGGGCTGCAGCCTACGTTGAAGTAGCGCATCGCCGTGTTCTTATATGTTCCCACGCCACCTCACCCGCAATGAAGGCGCTTGCTGTGGCGGCACTTTGGAATCCCGTGATTCCAGTGGGCCCATCACTCCAGGTTTCAGAAAGTGCTAACGAAGCAATTTCTCCAACAGACCGTCTTTGTCGAGGTCGTGCACGCGCGCGTGCACGTCCGCAGACTGTACGTGGAGAGTGGCGATCCTGGGGTGATTGTCGTAGTTGTGGCACCGAATGAAGGTGGTAGCCCTGTTGAAGACAATGTCACCTTTTCACATGAAGTCACCTTTTCCGTTGGTGAGGTATAGACCGCCGAGGCTGGTAGCCCTAGAAAGTGCTTGTAGACAAACTTCAGTGGATGGCGCTTATCGTATCCGGGCGTATGTGGCACTATGTGGCTTATGCATGGATATGGCGTTTGCCGGCGCAAGGAGAAACTGTGCCTTCATACAAGAAACATTTTTATGCCATATGCCGTGGTTGTGGTGGTTCGCACTCCCACAGGCACTCATTTCAATTCTATTGAGGGTGCGCGGTAGTGATGTGCTTCGTCCAGGCTGGGACGACAATGCCTACCGTGGACGTATGAAATTCAAGCCATAGTCATAAGACGTTGCCCTGTTCGTCACGCTAGATGTACCGCAAGGTGGCCATGTTTCCATTAACGAGGTCGTCGCTTACATCTAGTTTGGCCGTTATCATGTACGGCTTGCAGTTGCTCAGGTAAATTGAGGCCGGCAGGCTACCCATGTCGCTTGCGTTCATGTTGGCCACCTTGTTCAGCGCGTCCGTGTATACCTGTTTCTTCTAATAGCCAGTTATATTATCGCATGCGGGTGACATAGCACATTGTCCGCAGCGTCGAGGCAACGCGCGTTATAGCGATGCGGTCGGCGTCCGCATTCCTGTAGTACAGCCGTATGCCGTCAGGGCACTTAGCGACGGCTTCTTCGCGTGTAACAAATCGGCTCTCAATCAATATGACGTCATCTTCGGTCAGCATAATGCCATCGCGCCGCCTCATACGGAACGAAGAGAACACTGCATCACACTAGCGGACCACGTGGACGAGTGGATGGCAGTGAAGCGTCTTCCAGGGGTGCTCTGTCTTCAGCTCCCTCACTTGCCGTGCGTTTCAATGTGTATGTTCGCCGCTAATGTGTTGACTGAGACGGTGAATTACCTGTGGCGCATACCCGCTTAACATCAACTGCGGTATGCGGGTATGTGCCACACGTGACTGAGGGAAAGTGTTTTATGACCTACGCGACAATCGTTTGGAGTTATTTATGTCATGGCTTGTGAATTCTGTTTGTCATAAACTGATCGCCTGTTATGGCAATTTTGGTACACTGCAACTTATGGAGACGACCATGTGAGCGCCCAGACGTAGGCGGCCAGAGACAGACAGACAGACAGACAGACAGACAGACAGACAGACAGACAGACAGACAGACAGATAGATAGATAGATAGATAGATAGATAGATAGATAGATAGATAGATAGATAGATAGATAGATAGATAGATAGATAGATAGATAGATAGATAGATAGATAGATAGATAGATAGATAGATAGATATGGCCAAGTGCGTGAGATTCGCTGAGAAATTATTCGCATTTAAAAATGAACACGCAACCATTAAGCTCCTCGGTGTGTCCAGGAAAGAAGGCTCTTGAAGGGCTCCTTTTACAGCGAAAGCTGTTATGAGATCATTTCACCGGCCGTTTTTGGCGCCGTAGTTGTCCGCCGCCGCCGCCGCCGCCGCCGCCGCCGGTGTCCGTAACCAGTATCGCTCGAAATAGGAAAAAAAAACTAATAAGAAAAAAATTCCAGGACGGAACGAGGTTCGAACCTGGGTCCTCTGCGTGGGAGCCCAGTATTCAACCTCTGAGCCATACCGGTGCTTGAAACTGCTTTGCTAAAAGGTCCTGTACAGGCTTCATGTCGGGAAGGAACCACATTAGCATATGCAATATAGCGTGGTAGAAGAGTAAAATAAGCACCAAGCGTAGCACAACGCGAATTCTGTAACCAGGTGTCACACAATGCGAATTGCGCAATGAGCAAGTTGTTGAATGCTTCCAACCCATTACAAAGGACCCTGCCATAATTCTTCATCATCAGGCACAGCATCAACAAAGTGCGCATAATGCCTTACATGGGTTTAGCAGGTACCAACGCTCTCCGTAGAATGACAAAAATGGCAGAGTGTTGCTGGCCTACTTCTCAAAAATTACAATTATTTATAGCGTAGTGGGTTCCTCGCAAGTGCACTTGGATTGGTTGCCAAGGAAGCCCATAAGCGCATGATACACTTCCTCTGGGTCTCAGTAAAATTAGAATGATTTATAGCGTAGTGGGTTCCTCGCAAGGGCACTTGTATTGGTTGCCAAGGAAGCCCATAAGCGTATGATCCATTTCCTCGGGGTCTCAGTAAAGTTCTTCGCTCCCCCCCCCCGTCTCTTTCCCACGTCAACGTATGTTATACAGCATGACGGGAGAGGGAAATAGCGACCGGGCGTCACCCAATGCAAATTACATAACTGGTGGGCCGTTTAAAGATTCCAACCCATTACAAAGGGCTGAGCCATAATTCTTCATCGTCATCAGTCGTCGCGTGAACAAAGTGCACATAATGCCTTACAGACGTGTAGCTGGTGCCTCGCTTCTCCGCAGAATGACGAATAATGGCTTAGTAGGTGCTTCCAAACTTCACAAAAATTGTGATTTATGGCGTAGTGGGTACCTTTCTAGTGTACTTGTATTGTAGCCCCAAGAGAGCTTAACGGGCTCTAGAAACGCCGCTCTTCCAGCTTTCGCTGTGACTGTGCTGCGGTTTTAGCGCAGGCCTGGCGTTTTTTTATCTTTCTTAGACACAATATTCATGAGAACTAACAGACAATGATGCCAAGGACATTATAGTGGATGTTATTTGTAATAATTAGGATATAAATCTCAAGCATGTAAAGTGGACAAAAAGATAACTTGCCGCCGGTAGGGACGTAATTTGCGACCTTCGAATAACGCGTCCGATGCTCTACCATTGAGCTACGACGGCGTTCATCCTCCCGTACACTTTACGGGGTATATATGTGCATTTAAACCTAGGAGTGTTAGTCAGCGCCGATCGCAGCCATGGTGGCGAGTGTAGAACACTTTTTCTGCCTGTTGGCGTCAAGTAACACGCGGACATTCACGAGCTTGCAGCTGACCAATAATCTTTCGCATACTACCTGAAGGCATTAAGTCTGCCAGAACGAGACCCTCGCTATAAATGAAGGAATGAAGATGGCGTTTAAAGGCAGTAAAGCTTTTCAAGGGCTCGTTTCACCCATAAAGCAGCAATACTGAGTACGTGCTAGAAAAAACAAAACAGAAAGACATGGTGAAATGCCATTTAACAATGTTCACGTGCGAAATGTTATCAACGTTCGTAAAAAACCGAAATGGCGTAGGTAATATTGTTAAGGATTTTTTCCAAAGCAATCGCAAAATAAGTAAAATCAAAGGTTCTCAATTCACACGTGCTGCCCCAGCGCTTAACTAACGCCATGATTTTGTTTCATTGATCTATCGTTTATTGGCAAATCAGTTGGAGACTAAGGTGTATATGTATAGTCCTCACGTATAGAAAAGCGAAAATTTAAGGCTAAGTAATGCACGTGTCTTCGTTTCGTAGCATCTGCAGTTCGTGTCATACGAGCGTAATTTTGACTCGAACACTAATATCAGAGCCAACATAACCTTTAGTGTCCAGATTTGCAGCGACACGAGATGATTATAAAGAACAATATTCCATAGCGGCCCTCATATTAAAACAAGAAATCTATCTCGCGCTTGAATACCTGAGTACTGTCTGGCAAACTTCTAAGATCAAAGTGTAGATGCCTCTATCATCATCATCCTACCTGGTTCTGGTTTGTTGTTTCTAAAGAAGAACACCGTAAAGTAAACACTACAAAAAATAGCCGTGCAGCCAAATCAAGCGGGTGAAATACCTTCTAAAGGCGCTGAAATTTCATGAGCGGTACGCTCGATACTGATATTTGCATTGTTTGGCCTAGCTGTATTTCCGACGCGAATTTTTCGTTGTGGCATTCGTTTAGATAGGTACGAAGTGCAGTATTCATCCGTCATTACTAAAGCAAGCAATACGTTTATTTCACCAAATACTCTGTTCACAAGACGGAATTGGAGGGTGATTTATATTCTGGTCAGGCGCTGTTGCATGATTTCCCGTCGAATCTTGAATTACTCTATCTTATGCGGAAACGCGTAACGTGTCTGGGTGAGAGTGCACGGGCGAGCACAACTGGTGCGGCGTTCGTCGATTCACTTTTACTTCTCAAAGTACGAAGACAAAAGGCTTGGCGGATAGCCCTTCTAAATATTCTCCACTTACACCGTTCAGTATACGTGCAACGTTAAAAGAGTAGCAGCGTTACATTTTTCTCTCTTTTATTGCTTTACGCCTCCCTCTTTGTGTTCACGTCTTTTGCCGTTTTGTGTATTTTTTTTCTTCTTCGCGATTCGCTTATTTTGGAACTCGTTAAATATTCAAATTCTAGTTTGACCAGCTGCATGTAATTTTGAGTAGCTTCTCCGATATACAGGAAGCTGATGGTGCGTTGCAAGCACGACAACGTTATCTGTCTTCATGACTGTGCAAACCTTTCCACAAACGCCGCAGTTGTAAAGTTCACCAACACAAGCAAGGGTATACGTTCCCCTTTGGTCTACTTGAATTATGCGGGAGTCTTGCTTCCTAGCATGAGAGAGCGTACATCGCACGTTTTTCGTAATCAGGGCCGAGCTGGCACGAGCGCGCAAGGCTACTGCCCTATGAAGAAGAGTGCGCAAGAAAATCACAGAGTGTTTTTTTTAAACATAAAGCGAAAATCTAAACGGAACACACGCGTACACGTACACGCATAGCGGGATTCCCCCAAGAAAACCCTGTCCCGACTTCCGGTGTTTCGTTTTTTAACCGGGGAAAATTAAACTCGACGTCTGAAATGTAAAAAGAACTAAACATTGGCAGCACATGCCGCAGGTATTCCCATGAGGCAATCTTGAACGAACTGGTACGCTTTACCTCTAAGGCATGTGAAAAAGGGCGATACATATTTGGTCGCTTCAAATTCTTTTCAAACGGTTATTTGTCGCGAAGCCGCCAAATATAATATGCAATCGCGAATGCTGCAAAGGTTGAGTCAGTTCGCTGTTTCATCTACTTCTTTCTAATTGGGGTCGCAGTAAAATTTTATAACGCTGTGCTCGCACTGAACAGAAGTTTCGATGGCGCCCTTTATGGCTAAGGTAAAACGTGTTATTCAATAGTTAGTTATGCGTTAAGCAATATCAAGCTGCATTTCAATTCGTGCCAGCTCGCATAAAATAAAACAATCAGTACAATAATTCCGGTGACCATATTTCGAGCTCTACAGGAAGCGAGTCGAAATTATAAACAATACCGGTCAACTGTTAAGAAGTTTTGCATAAATTTAAGTGTAGGGTTGGTTAGATACATACGTGTCCGCATATTCGTTGTCTGAGGCCATAAAAATCCCTTTTTCCGCAACTTTCTCTTTCTACCGTTCGCACTTCCACCAATCGACGTCTGTACTCGTTCGTGAAATCCGTCGAAGCAGGGAATACCACAGAATAACGACGAAAGGTAAAACTTGAGCCAATGAAAAAAAAAAAAAAACACAACGCGGACACCGGGGGCAGCCGTATGCACTCAAACCGAGTGCCATTTGGGAGTGACTTATTCGCATTCCCCGCACAACTCATTTATCTGCATTTTCCCGCCGTTTGCTGGTCGTCTCGCTGTTTTGAGTGCCGCCATACAGCCTGGAGCCACGACGGGATAGCGTGATAGCTTTGGAAGGGGTGGAAGGCTCGAGGCAGGGCTTTCGGCAGTATCCAAATTGTGCCCTTTAGGGAGCGGGAATCGCAAATTGCGGGAAAAAAAAGAGCAGCTATACGAAGTCGATGATGACGAACGCGATCACGGCGGTTCGTGCGCCAATTTAGCAAAAAGGCGGAAGTCGTTAAACTTAAATGAAGCGAGGGACCCGATCAGAGGGAGTTCCCGTTTATGTTCACAGCGGCACCATGCTGTCATTTGCGTACAAGACTTTCACCAATAAAGATCGGGAGCCACAAGATCGCTTTTGCTTTTGTTCTTCGATCGTTATTTGTGCAACATTTTTGGAGCAGGGTCCCAGGAAAGCTCCGTTATAAGCTCGAAATTAGTATGCTCAAACGCTTGTGAAAAGGTCCGAGGACTTGTCCTCCGATTGTCTTGTCCTTGTTTTGCCGATTCCCATTCTCCCTAAATTTTGTTTGAAGTCGATCGAATGGAAGCTTATGTACACTACGGAGCATTGCTATACACGCTCACGCATCGTGCTCTGCTTTCTTCTATTATCTGACGCATGCTGAGCCGTACGCATTCATGTTGCTGCCACTATGATGGAAGAAGGATGGTGGCTTTCCTAAGGTCAGAATGCCAGAAATGTTTAATTGAATATTGAATTCATTCATTCTGCGTTATCTAGATCGACATCCATGGTCAATAAATATGACCTGATAATATGTGACTTCGTGGTTCGCAATGAATGAAAAATATAACAGATGCCACGTGCCTTACTGGACATAACCGCCTTGTGGTTATTAGGTGGTACTGTGCAGTTTAATTTCGACCATGTAGGGCTACACCATACGCCGAAATCTAAGACGGCCATTGTCGCAGTTGAATCCTTGGAAAAAGCTCAAAGGATCCCTTATGCGTTCGCTTAAGAATCTCCTTCGTCTTCCCGCTCCATGTACTACTCAGTGTAGGTTGGATGAGCGTTTTCTGTCGCGATGGAAATACAATAACAGGGATCTCATTCAAATTACCGATGCTATTTTTATTAAGAAGAATGACTTGATATGGTTGCGGAATGACAGAGAAGATAACATAAAGGAAAACGAGAAAAAAGAGAGAATAGCATTAGGCAAGCGTTTGATGCACAGCTTCTGAAACACATATCAGGGTACAGGAAGAGTGAATATATTATGTGTCAGGCTGCTTTGACGTGTAATCATAAACATGGGTCCGAATGTTTAAAGCCACAGCGATTTTATGCAAAACAGTAAGTTTTCCTTTTTCCCTGCCAAAGCTCCTCCCTGCGCTCGAACAAGCGCTCAGAATGCTGTGCAGAATGACTGTATTAAGGCGGATGCCTTAGATACCTTATCAACCATGAAAGTTATCCGTCGGTGTCGGCGGAGTCAGCACGGGCGATGCAAAAAAGGATCACCGCGTGAGGACGGCACCATATGACGCCATCGTGAGGTCACCGATAGCCAAAATTTTTCACGTCATCATGGCGTAACTCTGACGTGTCATGACATCGCATAAAGTGTCGTCATTACGTCGCATAAAGTGACGTCACATGGGGTGGTCAGCACGCGACATCGGCGCTTTGCACTGCCTCCGTGATCGCGCCATCCATCGCCCAGACAGTGCAGAACCAGGTGTGGTGCAGAAAGCATGGAACGCCTTAGATGCTGGAGTCAGTGCGAAACCACGTTAGGGCCAGAAAGGTTTTGAAGGGGGGCGTGGGAGCATAGATGCATCGAGTATGAAGCAAAGTAAGAAGATCGCTTTCGCTTTCGAGTCCTCTCAGGTGAATGTATGAAGGACCCTGCGAGTTCTTATTGACAGTGGTTTATAAAAAATAGTGTATTACTGTAAAACGAATTCAAAGGCTTAGAAACGTGCTCCATATTTACATAGTTTGCATCAACAACGGTTTCTCGCATGCTTTAACAGCGTTGCCTGCACTTCCGTTCTTGTACGCTGCCGCCTCTGACGCCGCAGCACTTGGCAGATGACGAGGTCGTTCATGTCCATCAACGACAAGCACAGTGGCGCTCATCACGAAGTGCAACACATGTTATTCCGCAAAAAAAGCACGTGGCTTGATTAACGTTCTGCTATAGGCTCACACCTCGGCGTCTTCCAGTGAAAGGCGATTTACGGTCGTCAGCTGTAAAGAATTGCAGGTGCTCAGCAAGGAAACGCTCTATTATATGCCGATGTATCCAATCAGGGCGGGCGTCATAATAAGTTCGTGGAATGTTACGTTGATTGTCAGAGTGTAATTGTTTTAAACGTGGGAGTGCGTATGAAAAATAGATGGACAGATAGAAGAGACGTGTGTGTATCTGTAGGTTTGTTACGAGTACTTCCAAGGCCAGAAAGCGAGAGACATGCCATTGTGAAAGGCCTTTTGAAACGACTCTGGCGTTGTGTGTCGAAGCCCGAGCAGTAATCAAGTGCACAATACAAAGCATTGCGCTGGAAAAGCGACAATGCTGGAGCACGTGTGCCGTTTGAAAATGGGCTCAGTAATCGGGTTGTTTGCACCTTTGTCGTCGAGCGAGGCTGTTGCAACCCATAAATGCGTACAGCAGAGTAGACTGTCAAGTGACAAAAGCACCAGGTACTACGAAGGATAATTGTATCACAGCTGACAATGGCTGCCAGTGGAAATGCTGGGCGCGTTGTCATCATGCTGGGCGAGACGGCTGTATTAAAAAAGGGAACACGTCGGAGAAAGGTGAACAAAACATGGAAGTGCGCAACAGAGTGCCCAGCGTACTGGAACTTCATTGTACGTCAATCCAAAGCGAGAAAAAGCCTATCGTTAAAAAAAATGTGAATGTCATCACTGTTCTGCGGAAGTTCACATCGTAGACTTGGAGAAAATAAATGGTATTTTTCACGAACTGATTAAGCCATGCACCGCAATGAAGTTTCGATAATGAAGGCTACCATCCCCATCATCAATCTATTGGCATCCATACAGATGCGGAGTTTGATAAACTCTTTTGTTCTCTATTGCGGTGAGATTTCTTGTACGAACAATTAACGTTTTAATACGTTTTCTTGCATTTTTTCGAGCAGTTCGGAAGCACTTGAGCAAGCCAGGCATACTTCCGTTCTAATGCGCGGAAGCTGGCATAATTGCTGCCCCGTTGAAAAAAACCCGCGTACAGGAAATGACCCCCCGTACTGGAAGGCGTGTCCGATTTATGAACGCAATCGGGGGAGAAGGTGACAAAAATAACATAGTTGGCTTGACCGATTTCGAGGTCGCATAACTTTCTGCGCTGTCCCTTTGATTTTATCCGCCGTGTTCTCTTATAGATTATTTTTAAGTTTACAACGGCAAGATGCCGGGCCCAGAGAAATTTCGCATACAGTGGTGGCTAGCAAGGGCACACTCTCTCCCCTCCTCGTTAATAGCACCAGATAAATGGAAACAAAATCCCAGCAAAGAAAGATGCCACGAAAATATTTAAGCTCAGTTAAAGTTAGGGAGAAAAAAAGCGTACATCAGCGCTCATTGATTCATTTACACGCTGCGGCCCACGACGACGTTAATGTAGCTTCTCAGCTGAGCAGAACGGCGATGTGACACCAATATGGCGATTCTAAAAAGAAAGAAAGGAAGACACGTGGAAGCAGTTACGACGAGGGGCAGCTAATTAAGTTTTCCAGCGTGTTCTAAAATTATATTTAGGAGTAATGTTTATTTTGGTACCTGCGCTGTATTGGAGTCTGAGCGAGTGTAAATGCAAGGAAAGAAATTCTGCACATTCATGACAGCAACCGAGATTAAGAGTTGCAAGAAATGTATGGGAAGCGCTGATCTAGAAAAATAAGTGAGAATGGAAAGTAGAAAACATAGACAGGAACGCTTGTTTTCTTTTTGAAATACAATCTATTTCGTCAATAGGATGGCGAACCTGAGTCTTGGGCAGAACTCTTTCTTCCAAATTGGATGTCAGCTGCTGATTCTGTTATATTTTTCGCGATAGCGAGTCTATGATATGACAAGTGCAAATGCATTGTTCCAGCTACCGTCGCCGTGATGTCCTGTATAATATCGAAATGGGGTATGGCAAAATAAAGCCCAGGGCACTGTGACCTAGGAAACCGAGGGAAGGCTGGTGAGGATGGGTGTTCCTCGCGTGAGTACCTGTACCCATTTCTTTAGTTCGGCCGCTCGTGTTGTCATCACGACACCAAAGATAAGTATTTTCTTCCTGCTCTTAAGGTCGACGAAGTCGCCGTTGGTCTCTTCTTCTTGCCCTTTTGACGGGCATGCGCAGAGACTGCTTGGCAAACTTCTCTCCCTTCATAGCGACATGTGTTGGCCTTCTGCTCTGTGCGTCCACATTTAAAACATTTCATGTCACTGGGATGCGTAACGTTGTTCCGACAATTGTTAGCGCCATGACCCGGTTGGTTCCACAAGAAACATCTGGTAGCAGTCTCCTGTGCACGCCTCTTTTCTTCGGGTGCCGGTTTCTTCTATTCCTCGGACTCCTCTTCTCAGGCATTAGTCCCATTCATGCCGCCTTGTGCTTCCAAGAATTGATTAACTAATTCCACCATGTCTTCGAGTGATTGGGCTCCCATTTCTTTCAGATAAAGCGACCGGCTCGGGTGCCAACTGATGAGAATTCGCTCCCTAATCAGAAGCGTTCTAAGCGAACCCACTACCGTGCCGTCTCGGAAAGTTCGATCCACCTGTCAAAACAGAGGCTGAGTCGCGTGGCATAATGTGTAGCCCTCTCACCCTCAGCTGGCTTTCATGTTCGAAACATATCTCAAAAACATTCTACAGTGAATTGAAATCACTTTAGCAAGGCTGCTTTCACGTTTGCATTAGTAGCCGCATCCGTTGGCGTCAGCCTACCGTACATATTGAGTGCTTCGCCGCTCAAAAACGCGCTCAAAGCAGTGGACCATTGATGTCCCGACCGATCCTGGCTTTTAGTGATCGTCTCATACGTATGCAGATACGCATCAAGGTCACCCTTCGCCTCATCAAATGCCACAATAGGCTTTCTAGGGTTCAAGCGGAAGCTGTTATTCTCTTCCCTTTCGCTGCTTTCGACTCTAGCCTGGACATAAGCGTGTATTTGCTGTTGCAAACGGAGTTGTTCAAGTTCTATGTCGTGCTGCTGTTGCCTTTCTCCATCAGCCAGTTAATCTTGTATTTGTCTCTCCTGCGCCTCTCTTTCTTGATTGGCCCTTTTAGCCACTAGCCTCTCTTTTTTTCATCTCTGCAGCTCATTCTTGCTTGACCCTTTCAACCGCCGCCCTCTCTCTTTTAAACTATGCTTCTCTCTTTTCCTTTATCTGTCGCTATTTATCCTCTCTCTCTTCTCTGATCCTGTCTCTTTCATCTTTTTCGTTTTGGCTAACCCAATCTCATAGTTCGGCTCCACAAAGACCCATCTTATCACCAACGGCAACTAATTTATGAAGATCCATTATGCCCATTACACAAACCCTTGACGCGTGAAGAAATCTCTGCCTAACTCTCCACTATCGGAACACGCTATGCACACAGGCAAGCGAGAACCCACAAAATCGTTACAGTGAGAATTTTAATGACTCAAAGCTCTTTCTCCCTACTTCGCACACACTTGCGCCATTAAGATCCTGTCGCAGACGCCAGAGTATATTGTCACAAGCTGGTTTATGGGAAGCAAGCGGCTGGCATATTTCAAAAGCAGACGTATCGGCCCCCTAACCGCACCACGACAGCACGGACAGTATAAAGGTAGGTCCTTTCAGCGTACCAGTGAGCGCCGAATGTGGCCCAAAGACCGAGTCAGAGCCAAGAGCTGATACCACAAACAAAATATTGTCACGTGGTCGTGACGTCGACGAAGACAGCAGTCGGCGTTTGCAGGGTGAAACTGTTTATTTGGCCGAACTTGTGGCCGGAAAATGAGAACTAGAGCCACAGCAATACACGCTGTACAATGACAGCGGCGAACAGGGCGTCGTCCGTCGATCAACTGACAAGCGGTCAATCGCGTCGGCTTTTATACAGGCGGTATCGAACTTTCCAGCAATATCGATGGTGGCGGCGTTATCTCTAGACAAAGCTGGAACATTCGCGTGCGGGGCGCAATCTTAACAGAACGATCTACTATAGACGTGAAGCTTCTCGAACAATGCTTCGCGGACAGCGTCGAGCGTTGATAACCGTCCCTGCCGGTCAAACCCGAATACATCAAAACAAGACAAGAAGTGGGCGTGGCATTGCCCCCCTCTGAAAAAGCATGGTCCCGATGCTTGTGAAAGAACATAGAAGAGAGAAAAAAAACAAGTGCATACAAAAATAAATTACAATAACAAAGGAAGAAAAATAGAGTCTCCAGGTTCGCTAACGCGCAAAAAACGGCTTAAGGCGCACGACATGGACAACTTCAGTTCGTGCGCGGCGTCGCTGGGAGTTCGTAATGCCGTCCGGGATCACCTCGTAGTCAAGAGCGCCGAGGCGTCGAAGAACCTTGTATGGCCCGAAGTATCGCCGAAGGAGTTTTTCGCTAAGCCCACGTCGGCGTATCGGCGTCCAGACCCAAACACGGTCGCCGGGCTGGTATTCCGCGAAGCGTCGTCGAAGATTGTAGCGACGGCTGTCGGTGTGCTGCTGGGTCTTGATGCGCAGGCGGGCGAGCTGTCGAGCTTCTTCGGCACGTTGTAAGTAAGCGGCGGCATCGAGGTTTTCTTCGTCGGTGACGTTGGGTAGCATGGCGTCGAGCGTCGTCGCCGGGCTCCTTCCGTAGACCAACTTGTACGGCGTCATCTGCGTCGTTTCTTGGACGGCCGTGTTGTATGCGAAGGTCACATACGGAAGGATGGCATCCCACGTCTAGTGTTCGACGTCGACATACATGGCCAACATGTCGGCGATGGTCTTGTTTAGCCGCTCAGTCAGGCCATTTGTCTGTGGGTGGTACGCTGTGGTCCGGCGGTGGCTTGTTTGGCTGTATCTCAGTATTGCCTGAGTTAGGTCAGCAGTAAACGCCGTACCTCTGTCGGTGATGAGAACTTCTGGGCCGCCATGACGCAGGACGATGTTCTCAACGAAGAACTTCGCTACCTCGGCGGCACTGCCTCTAGGCAGGGCCCTCGTCTCGGCGTAGCGGGTGAGGTAGTCTGTAGCTACGACGATCCATTTGTTTCCGGTATTGGACGTCGGGAACGGCCCCAGTAAGTCCATCCCGATTTGCTGGAACGGCCGTCGAGGTGGCTCGATAGGCTGCAGAAGTCCGGCTGGCCTAGTGGGCGGTGTCTTGCGTCGCTGACAGTCCCGGCAGGTCTTCACGTAACGAGTGACGTCGGCGGAAAGGCGCGGCCCGTAGTACTTCTCCTGTATTCTTGCTAGCGTGCGAGAAACACCCAGGTGTCCAGCCGTCGGGTCGTCGTGTAGAGCCTGGAGGACCTCTGGCCGCAATGTCGAGGGTACCACGAGAAGGCAATCGGCTCGAAGCGGTGAGAAGTTCTTCTTTAGGAGAACACCGTTGCGCAAGAAAAATGACGCCAGTCCCCGCGTGAATACCTTCGGAACAACGGTGGTCCTGCCCTCGAGGTATTCCACAAGGCCCCTGAGTTCTGGATCCGTTCGCTGTCGTTCGGCGAAGTCGTCGGCACTTATGATTCCCAAGAAGGAGTCGTCCTCCTTGTCGTCCTGCGGCGGTGGGTCGACGGGGGCGCGAGACAGGCAGTCAGCGTCGGAGTGTTTCCTTCCGGACTTGTAAACGACGGTAATGTCGAATTCTTGAAGTCGTAGGCTCCACCGTGCGAGGCGACCTGAAGGGTCCTTCAAGTTAGCTAGCCAACACAATGCGTGGTGGTCGCTCACAGCTTTGAAGGGCCTGCCGTAGAGGTAGGGGCGAAACTTGGATGCAGCCCAGATGATCGCTAGGCACTCCTTTTCTGTTGTGGAATAGTTCGTTTCTGCCTTTGATAGCGACCGGCTAGCATAACTGATGACCCTTTCCTGCCCGTCAGTCTTCTGCACAAGGACAGCGCCGAGTCCTACGCTGCTTGCGTCAGTGTGGATTTCCGTATCGGCGTATTCGTCGAAATGTGCTAGTATCGGAGGCATCTGAAGGCGTCGTTTCAGTTCTTCAAATGCTTCGATTTGCGCCGTTTCCCACTTGAATGGCACGTCAGTCTTCGTGAGGTGAGTTAGCGGTTCGGCGATTCGTGAAAATTCCTTGACAAAGCGCCTGTAGTAGGCGCACAAGCCGAGAAAACGGCGCACGGCTTTCGTGTCGGTGGGCGGCGGGAAGGCAACGATGACACCTGTTTTCCGCGGGTCTGGGCTAACACCACCCTTGCTGATCACGTGACCCAAAAACAGCAGCTCCTCGTATGCAAAGCGGCACTTTTCAGGCTTCAAGGTGAGGCAAGAAGTATTGATTGCTTGTAGTACAGTGTCAAGGCGCCGGAGGTGTTCGTTGAAGCTTGAGGCAAACACAATGACGTCGTCCAAGTACACAAGGCAAGTCTGCCACTTCAATCCAGCCAGCACGGTGTCCATAACGCGCTGGAACGTCGCAGGTGCCGAGCAAAGACCAAAGGGCATAACCTTGAACTCGAAGAGGCCGTCTGCTGTTATAAAGGCAGTCTTCTCTCGGTCTCTCTCGTCGACTTCGATTTGCCAATAGCCGGTCTTGAGGTCCATCGACGAAAAGTACCTCGCGTTGTAGAGTCGATCCAGGGTGTCGTCTATCCGTGGGAGAGGGTAGACGTCCTTCTTCGTGATTTTGTTCAGGCGGCGATAATCGACGCAGAAGCGTAGGGTTCCGTCTTTCTTCTTCACTAACACCACGGGTGACGCCTATGGACTCTTCGACGGCTGGATGGTGTCGTCGCGTAGCATTTCGTCGACTTGTTTCTTTATGGATTCGCGTTCTCGCGTTGAAACTCTGTACGGGCTCTGCCGGAGTGGCCTGGCATTTTCCTCTGTTATGATGCGATGTTTTGCGACTGGGGTCTGGCGGATTCTTGACGATGACGAAAAGCAGTCCCTGTATTTCAAGAGCAGGGTTTTGAGCTGTTCTTGTTTATGCTTCGGAAGGCTAGGATTAACGTCGAAAACTGGTTGAGAAGCTTGGTTCGTCGGTGTTGGCTCGGAAGAATCGGCGATGGCGAAAGCCATCGACGTAGCCGTGATTTCTTCGATGTAGGCGACTGTCGTGCCTTTGTTTAGGTGCTTATACTCGTTGCTAAAATTTGTGAGCATCACTGTTGCTTTGCCTCCCCGCAACTCTGCTATTCCTCTTGCGACGCAAATCTCACGGTTAATCAACTGGTGCTGGTCGCCTTCAATGACGCCTTCCAGGTCTGCTACTTTCTGAGAGCCGCCGGAAATGATGACGCTGGAGCGAGGGGGAATGGTGACTTGGTCTTCCAGCACATTCAAGGCATGCTTCCCTGGCGGCGTGTACCGCGGTAATGCTTTTTCTGTAGATAGTGTTATCGACTTCGATCTGAGGTCGATGACTGCACCATGAAGGCCTAAGAAGTCTATACCAAGGATGACATCTCGGGAGCAATGCTGAAGGACTACGAAGCTTGCGGGATAAATCCGGTTGTTGATGGAGACCCTCGCTGTGCAGATTCCTGCCGGCGTTACTAGGTGACCTCCCGCTGTGCGGATTTCGGGGCCTTCCCAGGCGGTCTTGACTTTCTTCAGCTTCGTCGCGAACGGTCCACTGATGACAGAATAGTCGGCTCCAGTATCGACGAGAGCGGTGACGTTGTGGCCGTCGATGAGAACGTCGAGGTCACTCGTTCGTCGCCTACCGTTTCGATTTGGTCGCGGCGTCGGATCACGGCTACGTCGGTTTGTCCCTCTGCTTCGTCGTTGTGTCGTCAGGTCTTCTTCGGGCCGTGAAGTTTCGACGTCAGGGCTTCGTTCGGCTTGCGGCGTGTTCTTTAGATGTCGTTGCGGCGTTGCCGTCGGCGGCGGAGGATCTTCGGTATTTCGTCGTACAGCAACCGCACCTCCATCGGTTGCTGCCCTTAGTTTTCCGGATACGGGCTGGGTGACCGGCCTCGCGTTGGGCCAGTGTATGGTCGGCGTTGGGGGGAGACGTAGCGGCCTGGCGACGGCGAACGGGAAGGTTGTCGGGGCGTCCATTGCGTTCCCGCGAGGTAGTCGGCGATGTCGTGTGGTCTTTCCCCTCGCTGTGGACGCGGCGCGTCGATGGCGAACGCACGCAGTCCCATCTGTCGGTACTGGCAGCGGCGGTAAGTGTGGCCAGCTTCCCCGCAATGGTAGCAGAGTGGGCGGTGGTCGGTGGTGCGCCAAACGTCGGTCTTTCTCGGCGTGTATAGCTGGCCGGCTGGCGGGCGGTATGACGTCGGTGGCGGCGGCGGTGGCGCCTGGCGGCGGAACTGCTGGGGTGGCGCGGCGTCTTGACGTGGGCGAGGAGGGGGGGCGTTGCGTCGGGCTGCAGCGGCATAGCTCACTGCTTGCGGCTGTGGCTGCGCTGACTCGGGGGTGCCCAGAGACTGCTGTATTTCCTCTCGGACGATATCAGCGATCGAGGCAACTTCAGGCTGTGGTAAGGGTAAAAGCTTGCGCAGTTCTTCCCGCACGATCGCTCGGATCGTTTCACGCAGGTCGTCGGAGCCGACGGCATGAACAGCTGGGCTGTCTTGAATCGATCGGCGATTGTACTGGCGGTTGCGCATTTCCAGGGTCTTCTCAATCGTCGTCGCCTCTGAGATGAATTCTTGGACTGTCGAGGGTGGGTTCCGCATCAGCCCAGCGAAGAGCTCTTGCTTTACCCCTCGCATGAGCAACCTGACTTTCTTGTCCTCGGGCATGGCTGGGTCAGCGTGGCGGAACAGTCTGGTCATTTCCTCTCCAAATATGGCAACACTTTCATTTGGAAGTTGGACCCGCGTCTCTAGCAAGGCTGCGGCCCTTTCTTTTCTGACAACGCTTGCAAACGTCTGCAGAAAAGCGCTGCGAAAGGCGTCCCAAGTTGGAAGAGTGGACTCCCGATTCTCGAACCAGGTCCTTGCTGCGTCTTCGAGGTAAAAGTAAACGTGACGCAGCTTGTCCTCGGAGTCCCAGTTGTTGAATGTTGAGACCCTTTCGAAAGTCTCGAGCCAGGTGTCTGGGTCTTCGAATGACGACCCGCGGAAGGTTGGCGGCTCCTTGGGCTGCCGGAGTAGGATCGGCGCAGGCTGCACGGGGTCGGTCATCGTCGCTGCGGTGGGTGTTGGGACCTTGGGCTGCCTGGTTTGTTCGGGAAGGAGCCCGTGCTCTGGCTGCAGTCCCTTCTGCCTGGGGCTTGTTCGACGATCCGGGTATTCTTTGCTGTCGTCCTCCTCGCGGCTTGGACTGGGGTCAGCGCTTCGCGGGGGCGTCCGGATCATGGAAGAAGCAGCACCTCCACCAGATGTCACGTGGTCGTGACGTCGACAAAGACAGCAGTCGGCGTTTGCAGGATGAAACTGTTTATATGGCCGAACTTATGGCCGGAAAATGAGAACTAGAGCCACAGCAATACACGCTGTACAATGATAGCGGCGAACAGGGCGTCGTCCGTCGATCAACTGACAAGCGGTCAATCGCGTCGGCTTTTATACAGGCGGTATCGAACTTTCCAGCAATATCGCTGGTGGCGGCGTTATCTCTAGACAAAGCTGGAACATTCGCGTGCGGGGCGCAATCTTAACAGAACGATCTACTATAGACGAGAAGCTTCTCGAACAATGCTTCGCGGACAGCGTCGAGCGTTGATAACCGTCCCTGCCGGTCAAACCCGAATACATCAAAACAAGACAAGAAGTGGGCGTGGCAATATTTTCAATTAAGGCCGTACAAACCTCTCACACACATGCACATTTGTCTAGTTAACACAATGCATTTCACACGGATTTAACAATGAGTAACAACGAATCAATACCGCCCAAATACAAGCACTCGTGAATGGTCAAGAACACTGAAAGTCCTTTCATATTCACCTGCTTTATGAGTCCGTCCATTGAGACGGTAGCGATAGCCAAGCTGTTCCCCTTCGGTATTCGGTGAGTTCTTCTCTCGGCGACACTGTCTACAAAACTCCCCACTGTTAGCACGGCCCAATTCTCAGCACTTTTTCAAAGAACGACTGAGACCAGTACATCATAAAACGACACGTCCTCTCTGACCGACCGCACCACACTCCTACATCCCAATTTCTTCCTTCTCTGACTGACCCTGGAATTACCGTTGCCGCGTGGCTTATATGAGATTTCGCCCGGGTTCGCGAATCTTCCACGTGACTCATCTGTAAGTAACACAGCGAATGCTGGCGAAAGCGCGAACCCTTCTTGCACCTTCGCCTGCGGTGCTGGACACGCCTATGGTTGCCTGCGTTGTTTTCTAGAACTTTCCAGATCATGCGCAGGAGCTTGACTCGTGCGTGCTAGTTGCGCGGCGTCTTTTCCGGAAAGGGTGAAGGGTAAGAGTTACTCTTTGGAAAAGGGACCATTGCTGGCGACTAGGATCGCGGTGCGCGTCCGGTTGGCGCCATGCTTTGAGACGCTTTTGAAGGACGTTATAACATTCGATTGTGACATTAGCTGAGAGTACGCGAAAGCTAACGCGGTCTTAAATGGAGGCGAGCGATCAGGGAAAGCTGTTCCAGTCTTTAGAAGTTCGTGGAATGAAGTAATGCTGGTAGCTTTCGCAGGTCTTGGCGCAATACTGACCTTGTTTGCGAACTTGATGCGCAGATGTGTGTAGGATGGCGGGGGCACGACTTGAGAACGTAGCTGCGGAATTTGCAATATATTTTGTGAAACAAGTACAGGTGAAAATGTTCGTGTCGGGAAGAAAGTGGAGGGACTTGGAGCATTGGAGGGAGTTCGAGTGATGCTAGCGAAAGGATGGTAGTTGTTCAAGGGGCATCGCATTATGCGTTGCGTAAAGGATCGTAGCATCAGTCAGCTAGATGAGTGGGCATCACAAAAGAGAAGAAGGAAACGTCCTTATTGAGAACATACTGAGAAAATGGTCCGACTAGTGGCCAGCTGTGTAAGCAGCGTCTTAACTGGGGTTAGTGGCCTAATTCCTGTGTAATTCCACTCAAGAAGCCCAGAGGTGGATTAATTTTAGGACATACTCTGTGGCTTGAACCACATTGCCGCATTGATCTTTGACACTGACCCTTCCGCCATCGGTCGCATTTCAATGCAGTAATACATCGTAAGTAAATTGGTGTGGCTTAGAAAGTATTTCGTTTATTAAACAAGCTTCAGTTGTATATGTAGAGATGACACACCTTAAGCATTTACGCACTTAGTCGTAGCACTCCTTATATTTTACGCCAGTTTCATTTATAAAGTGGCTCGTGGAAGCTCTCAAACACCGTAAATCCGGGTGTTATTAAATAAATGTGCCATCTCAATATTTCCGGATAATTTATTAAACCTGAAGCGCTCCCTACGAGTTGTAGTTGTGCATTGAGTTCAACTTTGAAGGATATCAGTAAGCAAGCGAACATTGATTTCCTCTCTTGCCCTTAACACATCACGCGCGCGTGTGGTGCACATAAATGTGCTCGAAGATGCTTCTGCATTTTAAATAGCACTCAACAGGACGTTGAATTTTTATAGGTTGGGTAAATTAATTTTACCTCTCATGGTATCCTGTATTATAGAGCGGATATCCCACTCAGAAGACTTACTAGTTATGTATGCACAGCTGCATAAGAGCACACTGGAGAGCTTATGTTCTTCCTAAATGGGGACTTGCTGGTGTACTTTGGCTGCAATGAACAGATCAGGCTGCTTCGGCATATATATGCTCATATCCATTGAGGTACTGTTTGGGAAAACAAAGAAAGCGAAGTCGTTCCAATAACCATAACGACGCTAAGTTTGTGTATACCTCCCGGGAGAAAGGCGATGATAAAACATAAATAAATAAATACAGCTTCTGAAAGCTACGCCGCCGTTCACATTCTGCTACAAACACAAGCTGGTGTCAGGCAGCACCAATGCGGAAGTCGGCATATCAACTTGGGAACTGCGTAGGAAATGCACTGCTTCTGGAACGCCCTCGCCTGCAGCGTCGCTTGTTGCTGTCTCGCTGTCTAAATCACCACTCAGAGTTGCAAAGCACGTCTTGGAATAGAACGTGAATGATGGTGAAGCTGCCGCTTCAAGTTAGGTTTCTCTCCCGACACTCTGCAGAGGCGCTTTTGTGTGCAGCAAGTCGCCCGGTCCCTTGAGGAGACCCAGGAAACATACACAGAGTACCAAATAGTTAAAGTTTCTTTATTACGCAAGCTGGTGCACTTCTGCTATACAGCGTATATATCTCTCTGTCAACGGCCATTCCAATTGGTCGTGGCGGCTATTAATCAAACGTACTTCAACATTTTCCAAGTTTTTTGAGTGGTCTATCGTTGGTAGAAATATTTGGGGTAGTCTGCATTCCGCATGTTGGTTAAACAACGCAACGAAAATCGCGAAAACGTCCTAACTCATAAAGCAATGTGCAGACTGCCGATTCATGACTAAATTCTGCATGTTAATCAGGATTAGCCCCGTCCGTCTGTTCTTTTGACCAATGTATACAGTCGAACTCACACTTAGAGCATTCTGTCAGCATTCTGCCTCCTGTCATTGAAATGCGCCGATTATGCAGTGCTTCAGCTTTTGCCTGGGTACACCCATCGGCTCCGGTCTTCCCGAATACCTTAAGGTCGCTTTCATCCTGAAGAAAAGCGACAACTTTCAATGTGATAAAGAGCGCAGTCGACTCGTGCAAAAGTGAACTCGTTTATTGGTCTCAGAGCAGTAGAAGTTTTCATACATCTACCTAGAGCCTCAGAAGCACGGTTTCAAGCGACGGCGAGTGATTAGCTGGAGAGAAATGCAAAGCACACATTAAAGCACGCGTTTATGAGAGTCCTAAAAGCGAAACTATAGTTACATCTGATGTACTTTATGTCCGCTGCTTGTTCGTATAAAGATGTAAACGCAGCATCGTGCTCTTTTCAAATCAGTCATTTTTTAAAACATTATCTGTTGCCTCACTGCAGAAAACAGGTAACCCGTATCGACGTGAACACGCATCGGCACAATGAAAACCACCATGCAAACGGCACGCTCAACTGTCGTTCTTTTGGGAGAGTCGGAACAAGCCTCGGGGACTTGTTCTGATAGCATCCGAACAACAATACCCGATGTATGAACAGCGCCAGTCGTAAAACATCGCGGCGCCCAAGAACATAGCGAGCGAGCACCATGCAACTGCCGACGACGGCTCACGCACGCCTCACCATCGGAAGACCACGAAACTTTGTAACGGATTTCAAGGCCGTTGGCGCCATCAAGGCGGCGGGCGTGGCGTTGGAAGCCCCCCCGCCGCAAAAGGGATTGGAGGGAGTTGCGACGAAAGGGAGGGGACGCAGATTTTAATTTATTTGGCCCACTTATTTCATGTTGCCACAATTTCCTCTCTAAGTCACGTGGGATTATTTCGTGACCCTGGAGTAGCTGCGGCTCCTTCACGGCAGAAGAGCAGCTTGCCCGCATGAACCGCCGACGTGAGCGAAAGCGTCCGCGCGACCGGCGAGGGCGGGCGAACACCACCTACGGGGATCGGACTATTGAGCGCAACGCAACCGCGATGTAGGCCGCCGTGACTACACATGATCGGAACGCTTCCCCGGGGCGATGGCGAGGTTTCGGCTTACTCTACCAATAAACACGACGGTAAATACGCTTTTATCACAGCTTTCGTCACAAGCAAGATATTTTTTCAAAGCTCACTTCATATGCGATCAGTGAAAGTCGGAGATTTTAGTTGAGGTTTGATGGAACCACCCCACAAGTGTAACTTGGCAGACATATCTATAACTCAAATCCATGAACACACATCGAAAAAAAGTAACCACCGCGAAAAAGTTGGCCTGACGGAATTACCCGATAGTGTCAACACAGATGAGGGTGATTAGCACAGGGGCTGCCCCTTGTTAATTGTGGCCGCAATAAAATGAGAATGAATTTTGCCGGCTACAAACCAACTGAAAAAAATGGCATGAAAGCCTTACAAAGAACAACTTGCTTTGCATGGCAAGACTTAAGATACAGTAGACAAAATAAAATACACACCCCACATCAAGTATGGCTCAAGGGTGCAGCCGAAACAATGAAAATTGCCGTTCCAAGCACGTCAATGAGATACCCATGACGTGAAAAAGGCACAAGCGGACAAGCAACATCAGCGTGTGAGAGCTCAATGCTTCAAAGGCATCACACACTAAAAAAAAAAAAAAAACAAGAACTTATCCTCACTTCCTCGCCACCCACCTTTCTCCAAGAAATAAGAAAGAACGAAAGAAAGAAGGAAAGAGAGAAAGCGAAAAGGAAAACTGGTATATTGGCTTGGCTCAAAAACACAGCAGCGCTTGACCCTACCATCACCTGATAATGAACAAACCGGTTATCCTGTGTAGCGCAGTCTGCAAGGCTGCCTTTGTGCGAAAATCGCAGTTTTGTGCCTAGCTGGAAGCTTTCAAATCTATTGCAAGTTTAGAGAAATGATCAGCAAGATAAACACGTTCTCGAACACACCAATGAAAATATCAGCGAAGAATATTACGAATGACCGCTAGAGCAAACTAAGAAATTCTTGGGTCATGATGCTGTACCCCTTTAGCATTTGGCGGAAGCGCGCCTTTATCAGGGAGAACAAAGGAATTGCTAGTGACCTGCACGTAATCTCGGTCCTTTGCGATATCCCCCGAGTTTTATGAAACGATCGATCTACGCAGATTTTTCTCTTTTTTCCCGTTCCCATTTGTGTCAAGAATAGGGCATATTACCTTGTTTCTATATATGTCAAGAGGAACCTGTATCAGAGCGAGGATGCAGAGGGAGAAAGAGAGAGAGAAGCCAGCAAGAGGAGGAAGGTTAACTTGACGCACGTCCCGTTTGCCGCCCTGCAGAAGAGAAAGAGTAGAGGATTGGAAAGAATGCACCCGCGACATCACTTTATAAAGAACGAAGCACGATAACCACCAGGCTACCGCGTTGGTTCCACGCGCATGTTGGTTCACTTCGTACTGCACAAGAAGAAAAGTATGCCGCGTCAAAGACGGTATGAGAGCACATCACTGGCAACTGCTCGGACAACGCTTGGCCTGTTGTTGCATGCGAAGTGTTGGTACGTCATTTGAAAGGTCTAACAGCGAAGTGTAAATTACCATAGCTGGAAATAAGAGCTAATTCTTCTGGTTAACGCAGGAATCTCTCTTTGGGATCTTCCCAAGTGTTTAGGGTGCGCATGTGGGCCCTATATATTCTACGCACGACAACAACAGAACATATATAGTGTTCATCGAATATGACTCCTGGATTTCATTGTAAAGATTAATACAAAAACAGAAAGAGCTCAATCGAGGTTTATATGACCCATTAACTTAGCTGGAAGGTGCTTTAAATATGTGTTTCAGAGAAACTATGATGTCGAGAAATCTACTTAGAGACAGTAACAAGAATGCGACCGGCCTCGGAAAATATATAAAAAAAAGAAAGCATCGATGAAATGTAACACTTTTAATTCGAAACAGCTGCTGCAACGACCGCTCAGCATTCGGATATGCATGTCCACTGTGTTTCATTCAACAACTCAGCTAAAACCCTCAGGGCACCTGATAGTGTATTATTATAACGCAGAAATTTTGAGCGCTTATAGCAGCAAGAAATAAAAAAAATTCTTGAGATATCACGCTGCACAGCTATGCAAGGCAGAGAGACAGAGAAGAAATGGCGTTTCGTTTACGGCTCTCTCTCTGGTATTTGAATTCCTTCACACAGCAGTTCTTTGCAGCTTATTGGGACAGTGCCACTTTATGCGGCAATTTCAAACTTGGCTTTAACGTAGTAAAGCTAATGTGTTGGTTTTACCAAGTTAGTAAAGTAAACATCTAATTAACGCCGTTAAATACTACGAGTCTATAAATATAACGAACGCGTGAGGAGCACTCGAGGCATCATATAATTCCTCCTGTATAATCCTTGTTTGGGAGACTCCCTCGGCGCCGACTACATTTCGCAGAATGCAACACGTTCGGATTAAGTCATTTCCCTCGTCACCGACGGCGGCGGGCATTACTCTTGAGCTGCGCTGAAACCTGAAGTTAGACGGTAATATCCTTTTTTTTTTTAAGTATGAGAACACCCTGTTCGCCCTCAAGCCTTTGCCGCCGTATGTTATAAATATTGCCTAATTAAGTCGTCCCGCATTCCGCCAGCACGGCTTTCATAACCTGCGGGCTTTGCATTGCAGCGCCTTAAGTACAGGACTTCGCATACCACGACAGCAAATTACTTTAACGGAGTTTTGCGGCGTGGAGGGCGTTCTGGCTGTATGAACTGTTGTGTAGGCGGATGAATGGAACATTAGATAGTTGCCTGGAGGCCATGGGTTCTGAAGTGTTCAGAGATTTATTTCGAAAGATTAAAATGAACTTTTGAAATAAATGCGTCACTCCTCTTGTGGAATTTGCATGATTAGGATGTCTGGTGATAGCCGGCTTAGCAACGTTCGCTGAATGTAAACGATGCTTTGTACATTTATTAAAAGCTTTTCGTCGTGGTGACACTATTACGAAAAGCTGCACAACACAACTTGTGATCTACGGTAACGAAAAAGAGGACTCCAATAGAATCAGCGAGCGCAACGGGAAAGTAAGTGCAAAAACTGATACGGTAGACGTGGGTGTCAAATTAAATACAAATTATCCATATTATAACACCATGATGCGGTAAGTCTCTTGACTTTCGCAGCTTTGTTTTGACGCTCTTGTGTCACTGCGCATTGCGGCTACGTTTTCAACAGAAAATGTTCTTAATGTTACTGCATTTTGTCTATAGCCTCAACAAGAAGAGAGCTTGGGCACAAAATTTACGGCATTTACGCAGGACAGGACGCTCAAAAAACCGATTATCTCTACATCATGACTGCGACTATATATTCTATGCATCTCATGACGAACACTTTATGAAATACACTGGAAGCATCTGACATTACTAACTATGCTACGCTAAGAACCAACTGCTAACTCGCCAATAACGTTCTCGCGACGAATATGCAGTGACCTTACGATTTCAAGCATATACCACGGTTTGAAAGAAGCACAGATATCGCTTCAATAGAAAATGCAGTTGCTCTTAATCATTCTGAGCCGGAATGTTCCAGCGCTGGAATGGTGGGATCATCGGGCTTCGGTACTAGAAAACCCGAGTCCCAATCTGGCCCCCTGAACACTTATTTACTTTGACAACACGTAGCGTGAAATACGTGCCTTCTATTTCCCCCAGGCAAAGAATGGTCAAACTAAAGGGGCACAGCTAGTCAATAAGTTGTGCGGTCGGCTGCCACATTCAACCCGTTTCAATCTATGTTTGCTCGTCAAATATGCAAGGCTAGAAAAAATATGCTCGCTATCTCATTAACAAACATAGGTCGCCTCCGCCGCCGTGCAAAAGTGTTATGCGGTGAAGTATATTTAAAAATAGAAGGTACTGTCGGCACGCGACATAGTTTATCCTCCAAAAAACGTACTCTTTCAATGTGAAGAATTTCTTAGCGAACCCAAGGCACTTTGAGCGTCTATATGTCTACATTACTTCAGGATTCCTTCACCAGCTTTTTACACATGGGGCAGGTATTGGCAGATGTGCATTAACTTTAAAAAAACTGCAGTTGTATCATTAACAAACAGACTCTTTTTCCGTTAGAGCATTGGTACACTTCCGACAATACAATTATGCCCCGGGCACAAGAGTACAATTACCTTGGGGTTATCTTACTACACAACTTGCAGTGCTCGCAGCACATTGACCACAGTACATCCCAAGCATTGAGAAAATTAGGTTACCTGCGTCGTACGTCATCTAAATCTCCGAAATGATCTAAATTACTGTTATATAAAACGCTTATACGTCCTATACAAGAGTAGGTTTCATGCGTCTGGAACCCGTATAAAACATGCGATGTCACCAAAGTTGAATATGTACAAAGGAGCGCAGTTCGTTTCATTTGCCATCGCTATGATCGTAATTTTTCGCCTTCATCATCAATGAATTCCTTCAAACTCCTTTTCCTATGCACCAGACGGGATACCGATTCCTTGAAGCTATTCCTTCAAGGAATCGGTATCCTTTCTTCACTCATCTTGTCGACTATCCTCAGACGATTACATCTCCTATGCTAATACTTGTTCAACTAGACGTTCCCACATCCTCGACCTAAAGCCTTTCTTTACGCACACCAACAGTTTAAATAATAATTGTTTTCGTAGAGTTATTGAAAGGTGGAATAAATTACCTGGTTGTATTCGTGAATTGTCGTCGGATTTTGTAGACGCACTCTTATGATAAATCGTTTGTTTTTGTTTTTGCTGTCACGTGAACCTTGTTAACAATGTATTTGTGTATTAAAATGTACTGCACTCCTGCAATAGCCCGGCATAGGGCTGGAGTACTTGAAAATAAATAAATAAATAAATAAATAAATAAACAAATAAATATCTATCTATCTATCTATCTATCTATCTATCTATCTATCTATCTATCTATCTATCTATCTATCTATCTATCTATCTATCTATCTATCTATCTATCTATCTATCTATCTATCTATCTATCTATCTATCTATCTAGCCGCCTACGCCTGGGTGCTCTCGTGATCGTCTACTTAACTTGGCGTAGACCAAAAGTGGCATGGAAGTACAAGAGTATTTGACGAATATGACTGTGGGGCCATGACATGAATAACGTGAAAAGGCTGTCGCGTGCGTCGTCAAACCCTTTTCTCCAGGCACGTGTGGCACATACCCGTTTACCACGGGCCTCGGTGTACGGGTATGTGCCACAGGTTATTGACAGTTTACATCTACCCAAGAACGGTGAGAACAGACATTGGTAATTGAAATGCGATAGCGTTAAGAAAAGCCCGTACCGTCAGCGTTGAACCGACGAATGCAAAGTATATAAATTAGGATCCCCTCAGGAATCGAACCCAAGCGTTCTGCCTGGCAGTCAGGTATTCTACCCGAGAGCCACGCCAGGTCTATATGCTGCTTTCAGAAAACACCCTATGCAGGCGTAATGTTGGTGCAACGTCAGTTGTGATTGTGGAGCTGGCTATGTAATAGTATAACAAAGCGATAAACCCTCATCCGGTGGAGGTCTCTCCGCCGGTGCGGTATTTCCTAGTTTAAGTCCTTCTGTAGCACGTGACAATATTTAATCTATGATACCCGCGTCATGTCAGGTCAACGTCCTTGGTTCCAATGTAGGCTCTGCTTTTAAAACAGCAATAAACATGGCATTTCTATTCCTATGATTCAGCAAGCTATATTCAAGCATTGCTCGACCCCGGAGGAATACGCTAACGAAAGTTACGCATGATGTTCATATCATGGTACTGTGAAGTGCACTTCGCTGCGATAATACTGACGTAGGTGCAGTAACGGGAGTCCTGACGTTACGTCAGACCATGAGTTACCATTTAAACGTCAGAGTATAGTCGACGTGCCTGGTAAGCCGCCGATCTGTACAAAAATACTGCACCTTCAAAAAAAAACGTCGATGCACCTCGTCACGCTTGGTTCAAAGGCTCCCAAGAAATGCAGCACAGGACTACTCGCTGACTGCTTCACCTGAAGCCGATTCCCACAAGATGTGGTACATGCCGACCTTTCTTTTTCTTGCTCTTTTTCCGAAGACGAATTTCGCGGACCCCCAGAAATGGCTCCGCGGAACCCGAGGGGTCCGCGGACCCCCATTTGAGAACCACTGCCTTAGAGGCTTGAGTTCTCGTTTTTTTTTCGGTTTACTGCGATATTTGAGCAATAACCCACTGAATCACTTTAACAGTGAATTAACACGAAAAGTACGTATTTTATGGAGCTTTCACGTCATTCTTAACTGCAAAGAAGTGGCGCACGTATGACAACCAGATGCTGGGTCATAAAGCGGTACGCGGCCAAGTAAGCAGCGCCGAATGCAAATACGCTGAACGCCGCTTCGGAGACAGGAAACATTTTGAATGGTACGCTTCACGTATAAGGAAGACCGCTGGTACGTCCGTGTTCTTTTTGCATCCGCTATGTCCGGTGCTATTGTAATGTCCCTTGCAACGTTCCGACAGTTCACACATTATGATCGGACCGGAAGTGTATGGTTCAACCCTCAGAGGGAAGTGAGGGCCAGGATGAATTGACAGTTTCGTGTTAAATGGGCGCCTCCAAGAGTATTAAAGACCTGTTTGTTTTACATTTTTCTTTACTTCCGGGCTGCGTAGAGTGAAGGCTCAAGAGAATAGTGCAGCAAGAACGGCAGCGATAGGGGCACGCAGTCCGATGGTATTCAGCCAAGAAAATTCGAAATACAATAAAACAGACGCCTACCCTAGACTTGATCTTCGCGGGGTCACCTGACCATGTTTAACTCGCCCGCTGACGTTTGATAGCGGCCCAATGAAACGAACTAAGGGAACTAAGGGAAATGGGAACTACAGGAAACGTAGTTCCCATTTTACCCGCTATTATCAACGTATTGAGACGCCGTAACAAACAATGTGGTGCTTGAAGAGGGAACCATACGTGCAAAACGAGACAGCTAGGGAACACCTCTATCATGTTCTGTAGATTTAGTGATCTTTCCTGTTGCGACGCTCCTACAGTTTTTCCTTCAGTTTCTGCAAGCAACGGCGCCTGGAGCGCCCCCCGCGCGTTTCCTCCAGCGCCGTGGAATTCGGCGCATTCTGTGCGCGGCGCTGAAGTTTTCAAGCTGAAAAAGTCCAATGGCGTTAGTCCATTCGGCGTTGAGTGAAAAAGCATGCTAAAGGAAAACGAAACAGAAAAAAAATCACACCATCTCCCGCTAAAGGCGTCCATGAGGCGATGCGAAGCAGTGTTTCGGCATGTAGAGCCCGCGTTTCAGAGGGGGAGTGGTGAGAGGAAATAGGAGAGGGGGGAAATGGAGAGGAGAAGAGGGAAGGGGAAGGGAAAATGGAGAGGGGAGGAGAGATGTGAGAGGGGGAGTGGAGAGGGTGTGCGCATGCACAGTAAGGGTGGTCACGCCGCACACCACCACCGGATTGAACTCCGCTATAAGATGCTTCACATCTAATGATCATTTTTTTATGCAATGCTGCTATCTCTTTTAACGTTACATTTATCCAATCGCAGGCATCCACTATACGTCGTCATTCCCGCCGGCAAGAGTTCTGTCGAGCGCCGCTACGCGATGATGCAGTCGGCACCGGAGTAGGCGCGTCATAAAAAGTGTTGGAGGTAATGTAGCTGGCAAGAAGCTGCTGAAATAATGAGACCCTCGCTTAGGCCTAAGTTCAAAGGCGCATGCAATTTTAGTGAATGCAACATTAAAAGGCCATCAAGTGCTGTGGTATGACTTTCTTCTTGTATGCATGCCACACTAGAGGGAAAATGTAGTAGGGGACAGTTATGATCACTCTCTCCCCTATCTCTCTCTCTCTCTCTCTCTCTCTCTCTCTCTCTATATATATATATATATATATATATATATATATATATATATATATATATATATATATATATATATATATATATATATAGTGTGTGTGTGTGTGTGTGTGTGTGTGTGTGTGTGTGTGTGTGTGTGTGTGTGTGTGTGCGTGTGCGTATGTGTGTGTGTGTATGTGTGTGTGTGTGTACGTTGAATAACATTAACTGCATAACTGCATAACTATTTTACTTCTGTAACAATGACCAAGATTTCAATCAGTCTATTGCACATACCGCTTACAGGCATCGAAACGGGATATTTTTCGAAAATACTATTTTCTTCGTTTCCGTGGTTGCTTATATTTTTTTCACGTAACCGGATTTTACCGACACTAACTGCTGCTCATGTTACCGCTGTATGCAAGCCTGATTCATCTCAGTGTTTTGCAACATTCTCGAATATGCTAGAGGCCCGTGCACTTAGAATTAGGTGCATGTTAGAAAACACCAGATGGTTAAAATTTCCAGAGCCCTCATGGTGTTCCTCATAATCATATCGAGGCGTTGGTACACAAAATCTAGACAAATAAAATAATTAAAAAACCATTCTCGAGTATCTTCGGTTGTCCCAACTAGATTACGTGCACAACGCCGACGGTTGAGTTGATTATGAAACTTACGCGACGACCAATTATTGCGCCGGAGTGTAACGTGAAGTCAGTATAAAATGCGTGCACCTTAGCTCCGTAGATAAGTCTCTGCACGACGGACTACAGTGCTTACGTCACTGTCCGCTATCATTGTACTGTGACTTGTGTTTGTTTCGCTGGGCAATTTTCACCTAACGAATAGCTCTATACTTGCTTATTTGATTGCTTCATCTTCACCATGGACGAATGAAAAATTAGGAGCGATCGTCTTGCAAGCAGCAAGATGGGAGCCAAAAAGCAAGTGTCAGCCCAGCCCAACGTTACTAGAACAAACTCAGTTTCAGAGCTCCGTATCTCCGCCAGCGGAGGAGGGTGGTCCGAACGGCGGTCGCGAGAACTAGCGGCGCTGCAGTTCCGTCTTGCTCCACTATCGGCGCGTCGTCTGCTGCCACGGCATAACGCTACGGTCCGCCGCGCAGTTGCTCGCGGCAACTGCGCGGCAACTTTCTTATTGTACTAGTTAGGTGAATACTTAGGTGGATATGTATAAGGTCGTCTGTATGCATAGGCCCGCGTGCGTTGTTCATTGACTGGCTAAGAATCGATGTTCGGTCTATATTGCCACGCCCACTCCTTGTTTTATTTTGATATATTCGGGTTTGACCAGCAAGGACGGTTATCAACGCTCGACGCTGTCCGCGAAGCTGTGTTCGAGAAGCTTCGCGATTGTAATAGATCGTTTTGGTAAGATTGCGCGCTGCACGCTAATGTTCCAGCTTTGTCGAGAGATAACGCCGCCACCAGCGATATCGCTGGAAAGTTCAATAGCGCCTGTATAAAAGCCAACGCGCTTGACCGCTTGTCACTTGATCGACGGTCGACGCTCTGTTCGCTGCTATCAGTGTATTGCTGTAGTTTGACTTTCAGTTTCCCGGCCACAAGTTCGGCCAAATAGAAAGTTTCATCTCGGACCTGCTGACTGCTGCCTTCGTCGACGTCACGACCCTGTGACAATATTTGAGCTGTCTACATTGCGCTTGACTTCTAACAATAGGAGTTTCTAAGCGAATGAGGGTTTTCAGAGTAATTTTTATAACGACCACCACAATTTTAGCCGCTGCCGTCTTAGCTAGACCAAGAACAACCCAACACGTTTGTAAAAGCCTTTATAGTGCACAAAGAAGCGTACTTACAGAGATACAAGAACGTTCTAGAAAAGCAGTACTCATGTTTCTACAATCTATTGAAAAAAACTTTCTCGAAAAACATCACCAATGCTTTGCAATGTTTACAAGACACGTTTTCGCGACGGTTAAAGAGATACTGACCCAAAATCGAAAAATTTTACGAGAATTCGGTAAATGAAATCTCAGTGTGCGATTACATCGAATAGATGTCGTCTCTGAGTAGTTTTTTCAGCGGATAGTTGTATTTTCGGTGTCTCATCTTTCTATGTCGCATCCTTCTACGGTGCCTTAAACAATTCGAACAGATCGGCGGTGATGTGAGCACCGAGCAGTTATTCGCGCGTACTCTGTCGCTAGAAGAGTCGTCAGTATTAAACTTCAGTTTTTCAACTTCACCGAGCAGATGTTCCATGCCCGCAGCACTTCTTACACTGTACGACAGCCGTTTGCGTTTCGTGCTGTACCCGTTCACTACGCAGTTAAACTGCTCGTCAACTACAATTATCTTTTGCACAAGTAAGTCTCCGTTCCCGAAGCAAATTGTGGGATTGGGCTAGTTATGGTATTCCGTTATTAAACTGCTCAGCGCAGAAATTTGACACGGTACACATAGAAAAGACGAGGACCCAGCGCTGGTCCTCGTCTTTTCTCTGTGTACCGTGTCAAATTTTTGCGCTGAGCAGTCCGTTCCCGAGCCGGCGAGTGTAAAATATTCCGCGCATCTTCTTCAATACCTCGTCGTAAACTCTCTCGAAAATCCACTGCTTTGAAGGCATAGCGACAGCTGACAACTGATCGAATGTTAGTGTGATGCAACTCTCAGTCTCGGTAGCGTATATAGGTAATCGCCTGCCTTTCGTTTTGCTGTTCTATTTCTGGCGGCTCCTCCAAATTGGGCACTGGGCTTTCGCGGGACGCCGTGCGTCTTGGGGGGGGGGGGGGGGATTTGCGCCTAAACCCCGAACATTTTGGCTTTGAAATGTGGGGTGGAAGTGCTGGGAACAAGCGCGGCACGGCACCTGGCGAGAGTTCCCAGTTTCCACGTGGGATCAAAACTTCTTGTCCGGCAACGACACGACGTTAGTGCTTTACAATGTCATCACTCTCAAAATGAACGTCACAGACCTTGCATTTCGCAGTAAGCTTTCTATCTTTGCGATGTAAAGCTTGACTGGCGTAGCCTCGTAGGGTCTTTTGCAGGTCCGAAGAAGTGTCGTGAAGCGGAGTCGCCGTTGCGGGGTAGCCGCTCTTGCAGCCTGGCGCAAAGGAAGTCGGAATACCGCACTGTGAATCTGTTCGCCCTCGTTACGCTTCCTACATCATGCACGTGTCTTCGTACAAGACGCTAAGCCTCGTCAAGAACAGTCGAAAAATGACGAGCTAACAAAGCGCAGACGACGCTGTAACCCACGTGCGCTTGTACATCGGCGGCGCCGATCACAAGCGCCAGCCGCGGGAGCTAGACGTGACTGCAGCGCCACTAGTTCTCACGACCGCCACGCGGACCGCCTCTCCGGCGGAGCTTTTAAACTGAGTTTGTTCTAGTAACGTTGGCCCAGCCCGTGTTACCCACCTCAGAGGACGCGTTCGTTACAGACAAAGCACAGATAGGCAAACATAGTCGGCGAATACGCTTACAGGTTGGTTGCAGACAGTAAATCATACCATATATAAGAATGCGAAAGAGAAAAAGAGAAAGAAAGAAATGAAGAAAGAAAAATAAAGACACATAATCTAAAAAAAGCAACAGAAAGAGACAGAGAAAGAGAGAGAGAAAGGATAGAAAAAAGAGGAAGCAAACGAGAATAATACAGAGACAAAAAGAAAGGGAAGAAAGAGCACGAAATACAGAGAAAGAAATAACTAAAAATAAACGAAAAAATACACCGAATAAACAGAGAGGACAGAGAGAAATAAAGGAAGATGGGAAGAAAGAAAAAAATACACCATCTCCCGCTAAAGGGGACCATGAGGCGATGGGAAGCCGGAGCACTTGCACGATCGCGTTCCGTTGGCGTTCATTGGGCATGCTACCGTTCTCGCGTCGTGGAACGCGAAGAGGGACGCTATGCGCGTCGTATCTTCCATCTAGCCTGGCCGTTAATTCTCACAGGGCGAGCGGGGAACGCGGTCGACAGGTGGGCGAGAGGGGGGCAGCGTAGGAGAGAAGAGAGAAGGGGAGTGGACGCGCATGCGCTCGAAATCATCGCGGCGTTGCGCAGGAGAAAATTTCGGCATGTCTAACCCGCGTTTCAGAGGACTAGTGGAAAGGGGGAGGGGAGATGGGAAGTGGGAAGAGGTATGGGAGAGTGGGAGGGTAGAGGGTATGTGGAGAGTGGAGGGGAGAGTGGAGAGGGGGAGTGGAGAGGAGGTGTGTGGAGACGGTATGCGCATGCGCAGTAAGGGCGATCACGCCGCACACCACCACCACCATCGGATTGAGCTCCGCCTTAAGATACTTCGCATCTAACAGAGAAAACTAAAGAGAAACAAAGAAGCACGCCCTGCTCCGCACATCCTTGAGGCTTGGTATCGAAGCTGCCTAATTTTTTTTTCTCGCTACAAAGACTAATCTCACTCATTTTGCTCTGCTGTCCAGATACCACAGTAGAATTTTACCGCACGTTTTAACAGCGGCTTAAAGCCACTGCTTACGCTGGCGGCCTTTAGCCTAAAAAAAGTTAAACGACTTATTGGTTTAGGTAAATTATGCTTAACATAGCGAATTCATTGTATACAATATCTCGAGTTCGTCCTGTAATATATCATCATGACTTTGATTGCAAAGCATGAACTGAATATTACCTTAACTGGGACCATCATGAAAGACGGGCAAAGTTTATAAAGAAGTTGCAGGAACAGGAACTTCATGGTTGGCTTTGGAAGTGACAAAAATAGGATTGAGAAAACAAGATACCGAATGCTCCCGAACATCCAGTTTAAATCTGCGGCATGTTGCTCATGTAGGTTTATGAACTATATTTCTGACCAAATGGCTCTTAGTCAGACAAATTGGGTGCTTGACTCAAGTAATAAGTTATGAAAATGGTTCTTCATATTTTTGTCCTTTTCTCTGCGAAGAGACATATACTAATAACCCATATAATTAGCAGTATATCGTCGTGTTTGCACTCCACTTTTTATTAGAGGCTTCCTGTATGACTCATGATTGCACGTACACTACGTGTTGTTTCAGACAATGACTGTAATAATATATGATTGTCATCTATGGAATTCGCTTCCACTGAGCGCTTTTCCTATCTCACCGATGCCATGGCCTGTGACTTTAGTTACTGCTGTTGAAGCTCTGTACGTTGCGAAATCGTGTGACAGAGCCGTATTTTGGATGACGGTAAAAAGCTGAGGAATACAGTAACGTAAAAGCAACGAGTATGGTAATTTAGCGCGCCATCCTGTGGAATAATTGGAAAGGCTCACAAGTCATGAGGTAATGAGAACTAACAGACAATAATGCCAAGGAAAGTATAGGGGACGTTATTAGTAGTAAATGTAATGTAAAATGTGACACATTTCTGTCTGTTAGTTCTCATTATTGTTGTGTATAACAAAGAAAAACGAGCCCTTAAAATTTCCGCTTCTTTCCTTAACTCATGAGATAGCACTTTTACGATCTTGACAGACGCGTAAACAGTTGCAGAATGCTTCGAAAGCTTAAAACTAACTCGCTCATTAATTAACTATCTACTGACTAACTGACTGACTGACTGACTGACTGAATAAATAAGTAAATTACATCGGTGTATAAGTAATTCCGTAATATTACAACCATATTTCGATTACACATTTGCGTCAGCGAATACGAAATGGCGGCGTGCATTTCGTGTATGGTGTTCTAGGCACGCAGAAAAAGGAAAATATGAATGTAGTGGCTTTGTATGTTGTCAATGTCCTTCGTGCGCCCAATATTCGACATCTTTTCCGACTAACAGCGCTTTCCATTACGCCGAGGCGTTACTCCCTAGAGAATGCGACACGCCGGAGCCTGCGAAGCCATTAGTGCTTGATACGAATCGATGGCGGCCAGGACGTCTTCCCGCCATCTAGTAGAGTATCGCATAGATGGTCGTAGTGTGGCTATCTGATCATGACCATTACTATCAGTCGATATCGAGCCAATCTGAATCGGAGCCGTCTTTGGGACAGTACAGTGGCTATCGATGGCGGTCAAGAAGAAACATAAAAAAGTGAGAAATGCTAAACTAGCCAAATGAAACAACCGCGTCAGAGTCTGATAGCAGTAGGAAGCGACGCGTTAGGAGAAAATGGTACTCCCCATGACAGCGCTGCATAGCGGTCCCCGAAGTGCGCATGCTTCCATCTCCACTCACGGCTCTTCCATCTTCATTGCCATCGCTACACTGCGCTTTCGCTAACCTGAATTTCAAGGTAGCAATAACAATAAATCGAAGCAAATGAATGCTTTAGGCATGGTGAATTGCTCCAGCGTTGATGTTTTTTAACGATCCTTATTTGTTAAATTTTATTAAGGCTAAAGCCTTAGATGCCTCATCAAATACGAAAAGTGACCGTCGTCGTCAACACGACTGATGCAAAAAATAAACAGTCGATGACATCACCCTAGAACGTCATCATTACATCACAGGTCACAAAATATTGTGACTGCATCATGGCCTCACCATAACGTCATTATGCCATCACGCAGCGTGATGGCACATGATGATGTCATTGCATGACATCGTCATTTAATCAGACGTGGGCCGATCCCGCATGCTCTGCAAAACCAAGTGTGGTTCATAAAGCTTGCAACGCCTGTGATCCTGCAGGCAGTGCAAAACCGCGTAAGGTGCAGAAAGTTTTTGTGGGGAATCGGTGCAATCGATGAAGATGAAAAAGAAGAACATGGCTTTCGCCTTCCAGCCATCTTAGGTGAATGGATAAGGGGTCGTGTCAATATTTCGCCACAATCGTCTTCCTCATATTTAAAACCTCCTGTATTATCTCTCTCTATCTCTCTCTTTACGCCCCTTCCGCTTCATCAACGCGGTGTATCTAAAGCCCCTATACTTCGTAAAAGTACCGCCATCTGCTCTCCCCTCCGCCGCCTCCTCTCCTGCGCGCTCTCGCGCGCGACGGCGGCGCCCCCTCGAACGCGCCACGCGGACGCGCGAAGCTTTCAGGCCGGTTGCGCGCTGGCGCTGCCACTTCAGCCACAGCTTTTCTAGTCCAGCCGTGGTCGCGTGCCATGTCTCGCATACGGCTGTGTGTAATGACTTATTATTTCTGCGTTCATTTTCTCAGTTGGTGTAGGTGTGCGCACAATCTAATTCCCTTACAGCGCGCCAGGAGAGCTGCTGCAAGCAATGTACAATTTGTAGCAAATTACATGTCGTTTACGGTTCTTTTCGGAGCGCAGCGTTTCCCCGTGTATTTATTGCATCTGCAAGAAATATTTACATGGCAGCTGTGATGTCAAGCCACGCCATTTGGGAAGGAATAGTTCCCGTGCGTATAAACTATCTCTATCATATATAACTGCAGCAATGCCTGCAATTCCCATGAAGGTGCTCGATCAAAATTTCATGATATTTCACATATGTTACTTCTCCTCAGCCTGCCCGCCGCGGTGATGTAGCGGTTTCGGCGCTCGCCTGCTGACCCAAAGGTCGCGTGTTCGGTCCCGGCCGCGGCGGTCGCAATTCGATAGAGGTGAAATGCTAGAGGCCCGCGTACTGTGCGATGTTAGTGCACGTTAAACAACACCAGATGGTCAAAATTTCATTTCCGGAGCCCTACACTACGGTGTGCCTCATAATCATATCGTGGTTTTGGCTCGTAAAGCCACATGTATCCTTCTTATCTCCTTTGGCTGCCCAATGACGTGTGCGCGCAGTACGCCGTTCAGGGATGTTCGGCCTGTGCGGAGCAGCTTGCACCTTTTGTCGTATGCATGACGCTTATATGTTAACTGACAATAAATGAAGTTATTAAACCATCTGTTTTCTGCCAAGAGGCAAGAAAGATTTAAAACCAGTATGCTAAAACCACCGACATTAGCCCACTCATTCTATTGAAGTGTTGAATTTCAAACGGACATCTTCAGCGGCTGCGGCTCGATTAAAGATCCCACTGAACGAGCATACCTTTCTGAAACATGTCTTTATTTCCGTACTTTTATGCAATGCGAGGTACTTTGCAAACGTACAGCACAGGTGATATATGCCATTTGTAGGTTTAATACACAAAAAATGAAACACATTGTGCACAGGACAATTTCATATTCTTAAAAATGATCCCGCAAAACAGAAACGACAAAGAAAAAGAGAGAGCAAAAAATCAAAGATGCAACATGGACTAACAATGAATATCACAGAGTTATAAAGTGCGGTGGGCTGACCTTCTTTTGTATTAAGAACTTGGTAAAATGGCAGACAATAAAACAGTGATAGCCTGCACTGAACATTTGTGCTTTAGACAGCAAAAGCATCAGACGGTTATTGCAAGGAAAGCAAACGCGTATGTTCCCACATTGCCTACATACATCATAAAATATTGATTGCAGCACATGCACGTGAAAAACTAGGTGCTAGACACCGTCATATAAAGAGCTTTCGATAAATCCTGCGCGCTAGGTTATTATTATTTTTTTTTTTTGCTATCGCACTTTCATTCTGACGCTCGCTCCGTCTTCGCCCTTCCATCCGCACATCACAGTGAAAGGTTAGTAGAATATGTGGAACACAACCTAGTGTTCTAGTGCACGACATTCGTTCTTTCAGAGTTATTAATATGTGGGGTTTTACGTGCCAAAACCGTGATATGATCAGGAGGCACGCCGTAGTGGAGGCCTCCGAAAATTTCGACCATCTGGTGTTCAAGACAGTCACTTGCTCGAGAAAGTGACTGCCTTGGTGCATGACAAATAACACGAAATTTCGCGTGACATTGAGTAAGTAATACACCACATATCTCACACGGCAAAGCAAGACGCCTGTCAAGAGTAAAAACGCACGAGCACTTACCTCACAAAGCCGCGCCGATCTCGGCTCGAAGTTTGCTCGGCCGATTCTGTGGAGCCAGATTTTCCGGCGACCTTCATTTTCTTTTCCGCACGGAATGCAAAAAAAAATCTTTTCCCATGGGTGTCACGGTTATGGCAGCCAAACGCACAGCAACCCGGCATCGCGACAATACGAGCGAGACGCACACGTACGCTTCAAACTTCGTGCACTTCACATGGGGTGAACACACAGCAAATGGCACGTCGGAGCGTTCAACATGGCGCCGAGAGGCGCGCGCTACCACGTGACCGCAGTCGCCCTATCAGAGGCGTGGTGAGGAGGAAGCGGCGTAGATCAAGAGAAAGCTGTACCTTTCCGTAGGTATAGGGGCCTTAGGTGTATCAGGCTAGATGAGCAAACCAGAAAACAGGTACGGTTATGGCAGCCAAACGCACAGCAACCCGGCATCGCGACAATACGAGCGAGACGCACACGTACGCTTCAAACTTCGTGCACTTCACATGGGGTGAACACACAGCAAATGGCACGTCGGAGCGTTCAACATGGCGCCGAGAGGCGCGCGCTACCACGTGACCGCAGTCGCCCTATCAGAGGCGTGGTGAGGAGGAAGCGGCGTAGATCAAGAGAAAGCTGTACCTTTCCGTAGGTATAGGGGCCTTAGGTGTATCAGGCTAGATGAGCAAACCAGAAAACAGGTAGACCTTAAGAAGTTGTACGCGAGTACAGAAATAGCCCCGAGCCTGTCAATGTTCTCCGAATGAGGTAATACCAGCCATCCGGCTCATCACGTCAATCTGTTGTGCGCAGCCAGTGGCGCAGGCTTGTGTGCATCCGCCTGTGAGAAAGAAATACCGCAGGGTCCTTAATTTGTACAGGACTGCAGGAGGAACCAAACGTGTCAGAGAAAATGCGGGCTCGTGTGTGTGTGTGTGTGTGTGTGTGTGTGTGTGTGTGTGTGTGTGTGTGTGTGTGTGTGTGTGTGTGTGTGTGTGTGTGTGTGTGTGTGTGTGTGTGTGTGTGTGTGTGTGTGTGTGTGTGTGTGTTTGTGTGTCTGTGTGAGAGAGAGAAAGAGAGAGATAGAGAGAGAGAGAAGAAGAGAGACAGATACAGGCTCAAGCACAGATGTTTGGGAGTTGTGCTCAAGCACAAGTCCCGGACAGGGATTGTTTAAGGAGCGGATGCGTGCTAACCTGCCACCTCCGCCATCCTTTTGAGAGCCCTGATCATAACTCAAACCATTAGCTTTTAGGAGCATGGGAAGGGGGCTCGCATCAGGCCTTCAGCACTAATCTCGCCGCACTTGTCCTCGCAGCCGCAGGTTACTCCACTCGGGGCGCTATAAAATGACATCACTCTTCACCTTTACGCAACCTTATGACGGCAGTAAAAGTTCGCGATTGGTGTATCTATCAGTAATATAGTGAGAAGAGTGACGTTATTAAAGAGCAAGAAAATTGACAATAAGTTTGTTCACTAGAACCCTGCAAAGTACCGAGTAGCCACAGTATTGACAAAAGAAAAGGAACACGACGTTTTGTGAGCCAGTACACTATCGACCAGTACACGATAGCGAAGTACAACTGCTGCTGCCAATTAGCGCAGAATTCTCGCTCCTGACGAGTAAACAATACTTGAATTGAATGACTCGGGTGTGGTTTATGAGACATTAAAAAAAGATGGCTGATCCCTCCGTCATAGGAATCGGTATAACACGAAAGTGAAACGTGTCTTCACAGAAGTAGTGCTTATTGTGTAATGATATGAGAGCTTGTACAACGTCTATTCGTGTTTGGCAGCTATAGCACCGTTTGACGTAGATGCACCCATGTTGACAGCATGTCTCTATCGCGACGACTAACGCCCATGATCATGATTAAACTGTTGTGGTGGCTGACGGTGTGAACATATATTTGGACACAGCGAATCGTGAATCCCGCGTAAGGATGATATCAACAAGCTCATAATCAACACTGGTACCCGGTATGCACTTCTTCAAAGCGTCGTCAATTAAGGAGAGAAAGGGCACGGTGTGCGCTTTCTAGTAATGGGTAGCCGACGCCTGTGCTCATGCATACATAACACGCCCTGCGCTTCAGCAACACGGGAGGTAGAGGTTCGTAGCCTGAGCCGCAAACGCGTGCGTCCCGCTGGCCTCTGTCTCGCAGGCGCTGCTCTCGCTCCACCAAAGCACGACATTCGCCCGTCGAAATCGCGTCCTTTCTGCAACGCATTGTGCAGCAGTTTTGTTAGTCGGTGCTCTCGCAATTGAAGCAGTCGGCGGCGGAGAAATACCGTTGGTGCACGTGGAAGATGCATTACTCCGATGAGCCGACGCACGCTAACACGAAGCCAAAGGCAAAGAACGTAACTGCGTCAAGGGTGCCTCGGCGACGCCAGCGCGGCCACTCTACCTCTCTGGTATCGAGACGCTTTAACCATGACCTCAGATATCACGCGCAATCTCGGAGTAAGCGCTAGTAAGTGTCAATCGTGAAGTATTACTTCTTTTCACCTCTCACAGACGGCGGCACCGCCCCGCTCCGCCCGCCGCGAAAGAGAATGTGTGAAAGATATAAGGCGCGTTCGCGCCGTGCCTAGGATCTCCCGAGATGGCTTAGTGGGTAGCGCGTCGGCCGCTTGCCGTCGCGGCCGCAACGTCGTGGGTTCGATTCCCAGCGGGGTATCTTTTTCTTAGTTTTTTTCTTTCTCACCCGTTGATGTCCATTTTATCAACGTCATATCCGTGACGGATGTACTTGGTGGACCCCGGCATAAAACACTTTCGTGTTAAAAATCCGCGGATACAATTAAAATATTTCATTTTGCGAGTCCATTCCACAGCCCCTCTATGTGGAACGATGGAACGATCGAGCTCAGTATGGCAGTGATGTAGCCGTTCAGTTAAATCTTAAGCGGCTCACTATCTTGAGCAAGTCATACTGTTATAATTCTTTTAAAGAGCAGTAACAGTTAATCAACTGAGCAGGTATACTGTGTCTATCTTGAACTATCTTCTGTCTCTTTCTTTTCACTGCCTTTCTTTTCTTCTCTTTCTCTCTATTTCTCTCTCTCTCTCTCTCTTTCTATCTGTTTGTTTGATTCTATTTTTCTCCTTCTTTTGTCTTTCTGCCTTTCGTTCTACCTATTTCTCTCTTTTCCTTTCTTTGCATGCTATACTTTACTCTGTCCCCTCCTAATTTTCTCCCTTCCCCCTTCCATCTCTCCTCCTCACTTTCACTTCATCCTACCTCCTTGCTATACTATACTATACAAGGCTATGCTACGCTCCGCTCGCGTGCCTGGATAGCTGAGTGGTTACCACGCTCGCCTTCCGATCGCGAGTACGCGGGCTCGAATCCCGCCTCGTAAAGAAACATTTTCACCAAGGATTTCTCTCTACCTACCTAGTTCTATCGATTTCGTTCTATCTTTCTCTGTTCTCTTACTCTCACCCATCAAGTTATTGCATCCCATGCCGGACATATCGGCGCACGTGTTATGCGAGTGACTCACAAGATGAAGAGAAGGATGAAGAGAGCGCGTGTCGGTTTATGATGACTATAGCTTTCTGTTCGCTCTGCACGGACTAGCGGTCGGCTTAAACAGCTCCGCGGATAATAAATCTCACGGCGTGTTGTGGAAAATATCAAATTGAAGACTATGAATCTTATTGCACCACACCGGACGAGTTCAAAGGAGGAAACGGCCGGCAGATTCCACGCATTGTGGGAGTCCGTTTTTTTTTATGCGAAGCAGTCAGACTGCCTAGGCTGCATTTTTGCGCGTCGAGCCGAGCGTTACGAGGCGGATCGACGTGTTTTTGTAAATGAAGTAGTTGTGAACACATCGTGGGCTTAGCGTATGCTAGTACGTCGACTACAGTGGCATTTAAAGTGAAACTTGTGGTCTGACGTAGCGTCGGCACTCACGTTAGAGCACAGACGTTAGTTTTATCGAGACCAAGTGCACGCTAAGGTGCGACAATGTGAATATCGCATGTAACAATCGTTGCTTGCCGAGTTATAGGAGTGCATATGCATTTTTTATTAGGAGAAGGAAGAATGATGAAAAGAAAGGAAATGCAGGAAGGTCAACCAGACGTGCGTCCGATTTGCTTTCCTACGCTGGGGAAATGTGATTAAGGTTGCATTGGAGGCGTAAGGCTGTAGAGACAGCGGAGCTGATGAGTACCTATGAGGTCCTTACTTTTGATGTTTTGCTGAGTATTGCAAATTTTCTCTTTCTTTCTTCCTCTATTTCTTTCTGCTTCGCTCTCTCTCTCTCTGTCTTTTCTGTCTTTTTCGGGGGTTTATCTAAATTTTTTATTCCTCTCTCCCTCTTTCTTTGTCTTTCTATTTTTCCTTCTCTTTAATCCCTTTCTCTACCTCGCTTTGATTATCGCTCTTTCCATTTAAAGTCAATGCTTTACTCTCTCCCCTCCTCCTTTCTCTCCTCCTCACCATCACGTCTCTCCGCCTCACGCTCACTCCCCTTTACCACGCTCTTGCTACACTATACTGTACAAGGCTATGCTATGCTAGGCCAGCGTGCCTGAATGCCCGAGTGGTTAGGACACTCGCATTCGAAGCGAGGTCTCGCGGGTTCGAATCCCGCCTCGTGAAGAATTTTTTTCTCTGAGAATTTCTCTCTCTTTCTTTATATCAATTTCTTTCTCTCTCTCTCTTTATTCCTTTCTCTGCCTCTGTACTCGCTCTCTCACCCATCAGGGTTATTGCAGGCCACGCCGGAGAAATCGGAGCACGTGTTTTAGGAGCGAAGCAGAAGAGGGGGAAGATGAGAAACAAAGTCCAATAAAATTGGTTGCTGGGCTAGTTGGTCCATAGTTAAAATATAAGACGATGGCGCAAAACAGGACAAGGACGAAACAGGAAGACGAGTTCCCTTGTATACGTCACCTCTCCCTGTTTCGTCATTGTCCCGTTTTGTGCCACCGTCTTATATGAGAAAGAAGATGTAGACTGCGGTGCCGGTTTAGGATGATGATCATTTCTGTTTCCGGCAAGCAAATTATGGCAATTAAACGGCTTGGCTGTTACAACAGCGCCAATACTGAAGCGACAAATGACGTTAACCCGACATGACGCCTGAACCATAGTAGTGTACAAGTAATGTTTGTTACCTTGTTATAAAATTAGATAGCCAGCACTGCGAAGACCCTGCATAGGGTCTTTTTCCAGGCAGTTATAAGGCCTGGCGTGGCTCTGCGGCAAATGCTTGACTTCCACGCAGAATACCTGTTTTCGATTCTTGCTGGAATCCTGGTTTTTATTGCTTGCATTCGAAAAATCAACGCTGTGGTGCTGGATTTGCTAAATGCTCTCACGTTTAAATTATCAATGACTGTTCTCGCCGTTCCTGCGTAGATTTAGACTGTCAGTCACCTGTGGCGCATACCCGAACACCGCGGCCCTTGTTATACGGGTATGTGCTACACGTGACTGAAACAAAGTGTTTCATGACGTACGCGAAAGCATTTCACATTATTCATGTGATGACCATTCATGTTCGTCGTACGCTTTTACCATCTTATGTCAATTTTGGTCTATAACAAGTTAAAGAGGCGACGACTAGAGCACCCACACGCATGCGGATAGATAGATAGATAGATAGATAGATAGATAGATAGATAGATAGATAGATAGATAGATAGATAGATAGATAGATAGATAGATAGATAGATAGATAGATAGATAGATAGATAGATAGATAGATAGATAGATAGATGCTGAAAGTGCCTTTGGTTCCCTAAGAAATGCTTCGCATTTAAGACCCTGTTATATACTACTTTTTGCACGTTCAACTATAATATGAATAGGCGAAATACCTATTTACATATAAATAAATAGTAGAGAGAAATGCAACACAATTTTCTTGTTCTTACTCTGTTATTTTTTCTTTAATCGTAATTGATTTTAACTGAATTATAGCTGGTAAGATTCATGTACCACAGTATCTCGTATTTAAAAAAAACAAAAACACACGGTACGTTCACTAAATATTTTCTGTACTCCCTACACAAACTACCATCAAACCTTCTTAATTAGGCGGAGTCACTGCAGACATTCACATACCTTCATTTTTCTTCGGCTCAATATTATTAAGCTGGCTTCGATGGCATTATTAGGGTGATTTTGTCCTCCACCTAGAATAATCGAGAAGATGGTAAAAGATTAGTGAGGCTCATGACCTTTATTAACATGAACTTTGCACTGATCCGAAAACACGGAAGTCATTAGCATTATATGAGCTCAGTCGACCGAGGGTAAGTTTTTAATGACGGTGCGCTAACGCTGAGTAACACAGTCTGTAGTTAAGCCGAGCAAGTTTTAACAGGTAAAGTGTATGTGCTGATTAGTTTATTGTACTTTTTTATTCGCAAGTCTGGCAAACGGCATGCAGAATAAAATATATCTTAGGGGCCGCTATGCGTGGTATACGGCTTTGTGTGGTTGGGCACGTAGATGCACGAATCATAGATATCATTTATTGAAATTTTTAACTCTCAAATAAGCAATTCCTCTTCATCATGTGATGCGCTGCAAGGTAGGACACGGACCGAAAAAACGAGAGACAACACAGGGTGATGTGCAAAGTTGTGCATCACCCTGTGTTGTCTCTCGTTTTTTCACAAGATGAAGACGTACCAACAAGCCCCTGTTACAGCCTTATTAGCCATTCCTTAATGCAGACTACCAAGTTTATGACGTCACTGTGTTATTATCACAACATCACTAGGCCGTCCCCTCACGTGATGTCTCATGACGACGTCATCAGAAGACTTTCACCTGCTGGACTTTTTAGGCGAATTCATCGGATACCCTATGACTTTTTTTACACTGATTATGCTCTACCATTGGGTTCTTGATGCAAATATGTGAATAACGGTTTTTGATGCAAATATGCGAGTAACATTAGATACTTGAATGTGTCTTTCATATTTGCACTTGTCGAAATGATGCTTATACGGCCGTATAATTCGAACACTTCCTTTTTTTAGTTTCGTAATTACAACCTGTTTAGAGATAAAAAGTAATGCAGTGGCAATCTTGCTACTTTAGCACTAATTATGGGTATATTTTTCGCGCACTGTTTTCACGGCATATATTTTCTAGAGAACGCGTACGTTAAAATTTTAGGAAAGTGTGCGGCGCTTGTAGCTTTTGCTGTAGGTCAACAGTGCAGCCTGGCACTTTACTAATATGAATGTCAGTGCAAGAGTTGCAGTTTCATTAAATTTCCACAACTTTGTTAATTCTATCCTTCCTTTCCTGGCGATGTTGCTTACACCAGTTACGCTGCGTTTTACGTAATAATCCTGATGTACTGAAGTGTGCACAGGGCAAGTTGCAGCCCGTTATTCTGACGTTGCTGTCCCCGGAAGAGTACCACATAATAAACGACCTCATTACATTAGAAGTGTCTTCGTCGTTTGTTAATGGCTATGAGCTAATTAACCAGACTTTAGTTAAACAATCCTGCTTGGGTCAAGCTATGAGGGCCATATATCATACGAGTTCATTAAAAGGAGCTCCACAATGAACCTACAATGCATAGCGCCTTGCACTTCAGTGCGTATTTCATCAATTCGTTAAAACTGTATTCCCGATTGAGTTCTATTTTTCGGAAAGGCAGAATACGCAACGATTTTCCTACAGTCTAGTGCTAGGTGTAAAGGCTAATAGTCATCGTACAACTAAGATCCTAGAATGTTCTCCCCACGAATTTTTTAGGAGAGCACATTTTTGAGAGAGGGGTGCTGGGGGGTCAGATATTAAGCTTAAGTTCATCTTGTATTGCGCTTCCAGGGATGACACGGACCGAAGAAAACGAAAGACAACACAGGGCGATGCGCATCGCCCTGTGTTGTCTTTCGTTTTCTTTGGTCCGCGTCATGCCAGGCAGCGCATTACGGGATGAATTCGTACCAACTAGCCCCCGTTAGAGCCTTATAAAAGGACTGAAGTTTTCAAACTTCCTGTTTTCATCATGCGTCCACATTTAAATTATGGTCCATATTTGGTAGGTGACGGACACAGAAAAATTTAAGGACGCTTTGTAAATTCCAGTCTGTTCGGCGAACGACTGTGGCCATTCGACTGACTGTGCCATGGTATCGGGGGAATTAACAATCTTGAGGCACTTCTCCGAATCGCTTGCCGTGGAATCATCACCGCGGGCCGCTAGAGGATTTCTTTTCACTGCTTTGACGCTCCACCTGTACTTTAGAACATGTTCAATTTTCTCCATCCTATATCTTCTAATGTCAGCTACTTCACGCCTACTGAGTAACTTCGAAAGCTCTGGCAGTTCTATTTTGTCTGTTGTTTTTAAGACTTTCCTGCTTTGACATTTCTTAATGAGATTTTTCGTCTCCTGGGAGAGTTTGCCAGTCTCCTGTCTAATGACTGTACCTCCGACTTCCACTGCACACTACGTAATGATTCACACTCCGTCAGATTCTCATTCATTGTGCCAACGCTAAGGCAGGTTTCCCCGGTTAGAACCGAGGAATATCTGTTCTGAAGCGAGACCCCGAATTCCTGTACTTTCCTTCTCAGTGCTAGCTCGTTAATTGGCTTCTTGCGTATCAGGTTCTGCTGCTCCTTCTGAAAGTCTAGGCGAATTCGAGACCTTACCATTCTAGTGGGCGTACCTCCTGACCGTGGTCAGTTCGGGCTTAACCATTTACAGCTGGATGAATGAATTTACGTGAAAAATAACCGTGGCTGAAGTAGATACTGTGAAAGAAGGATAATCTCGAAATCCTTCTGTGTATTACGGCGGTAAATTACCAAGGGTTATTTTTAGGAATGACACACTGTGAAAATGTGAATAGGAGGACGAGATGAATCTAGCGGGGTTACTTTTGATGGACCCCAGCATGTCACTAACGTAAAGTTGATGCGGATGCCATATGTTTGAAGCACACTCTAGGGATGGTTTAGTGAGTGAATTCTATGCCTGAAGTTAAGGGTCTGAAGTAGCAAGATGTAGGGGGCGTTTTAAAACATCAAGCTTACAAAATGGTTTTCTAGCGATTAATTCCACGTGACTATTTCATTTAAGATTGCATTTCAGGAGAACGCCTAAGTATTTCAGCGACGATACCGTTTAAACCAGAGAATTGTTTATGAGGTATCCGTTCGGCAATAAATTGGCACCGTGACCGAACTTAACATGTTTAGTCTTTTCAACGTTAATTTTTATTTGTCATTTGCTGCGCCATTGAGAGAGTGTCCTTAAGTCAGATTGCAAGGTTAAAATGTCGTTCTGGTTGGACATTTCTTTATATATTACGCAATCATCTGCAAAAAGTCATACGGTAAACTGTATGTTAGTAAATATATCATTGATATAGATTATACATACCAGCGGCCCCAAAACTGATCCTCCTGGTACAGCCATCTTGACCCGCGTCTGTTTGGATATATACGAATCGATTTTAACAGATTGAAGTTTGTCAGCTAGAAAGCATTCAATCCACCGAAATGTTTTTTATCTAGCTGCAGACTACATAGTTTTTGTTGGAAGACGTTAAGAGAGACCCCATCAAACGCTTCAGAAAAATCAATGAGGATTGCATCTATTAACAATGACCTATTGATGGAGGTTTGAAAATCGGTAACTAGCCTAAACAGCTGTGTGTTACAGGATTTGTTTCTGAAAGTCTTGTTGGTTTCAAAAAGTAGCTTACTAGATCGAAGGTGAGATATTATGTGACTGTCTAAGATATGTTCTAGCATCTTACAGCAAATGGATGTAAGTGAAATGGGACGATAATTGTTAGCAAGGTGCCTGTCCTTAGACTTAGAGGAAAGAATGACATTCGCAATCTTCCAGTAATCAGGAAGGCACCCAGATTCCAGCGACTGCTGGAATATTAGCGATAAGAGGTAGGATGAATTGACTGTCGACAGCTTCAGAAGCTTTGCGCTGATACCATCCGGACCAGGACAAGTTTTGCACGGTAGTCTCTCTATAGCGCGTGCTACGCCCATTTCTCATATCATGATAGATTGAGACTCATGTGAAATAGCATGCACTGGAGTCATCGGTGTTTGTAGCGGCAATTCATCACAGAAAACCGAAGCGAAATGCTGTCTGAAATTTTCAGCGGATTCTTCTATGGACTGTAAGTCACGATTTTCGCAATTAAGTTGTACGCTTGATTGCTTCTCTTTAGAATTTATAACCGGCCAAAATTACCCAGGGTCAGTCCTCATTAGATTAGGTAGAGTGTAGTTAAAGTATTTTTTAGCATCATTTATTGTGGACATTGCTAATTTTGACAGCCCTCTGTTGTTCGCCCAGTCTGAACCACTGTTTGACCTCGAAGCTTTTCTAAACGCTCATTTCCTTTTGCCAATAGCTCTGTTCACATCACGTGTGAACCAGAGATCATCTGCTTTGGACGAGAGAGTTATTCAAGAAGTCTCTAAATAAAGAGTGGTCATGGTTAACTGACTGATTAGCGAAATTCTGAAGGCAACCAGACACAAATTCCGCAAACGTGTGGTTCATTTTGGTAATATCTGCGCGAGCATACTCGAGAATTGTTTTGATTTGTTTTCTTTTCCTTGGGCGTGGTGCCTCCAGAGTGTAGTGTACAGTATTGCGGTCACTTCTTTCCTCAAGAACAAGAGCGCTTCTGTATTCAGGATGGCTAGCAAAATATCAGATCAAGAATAATTTCGTCTCGTGTGCGTTCCTTTACGAATTGCGACAAATCTTGAACTTGCACCGTATGCAGAAAATTAAGCAATTCTTGGCAATTGCTGTTACCCAGAACAGAAGATGCCCGCCAGTCAATGGATGGATAATTCAAATCGCCGGCCAGGAGAAATAAGGCATTCGGGAACTTATTTGTGACTTAATTGTTCAATGGCGTCGCTAAAGATATTCACAAAGTCGGGCTGGCTATCAGGAGGTCGGTAGCACGAACCAATAACACAGTGCACGTTGCTGTGACACGTAATAATACAAATCATTTCAAGCAGCGACTCAATAGGTATAAGAGACGGTTGGAATTCCTTCTTGACAGCAATTATCACACCACTGCTCCGCGACACTTTTCGGTCTTTGCGAAAAGCAGGAAGTGACTTCGGCAATGGTAGTTCATAATCAGCAATATGCTCAGTGAGCCACGCTTCAGTACCGATAATGATGTCAGCATCGCAGGTCTGTATCAGTACTTTTATGGCATCAACTTTCTTAAGTGGGCTTCGGAATTTTGCCAGCAACAATGACACTTTATGCGCAGTTGGTCTGTAGTCAACCTCTGCGGCTAGTCATTTTTGCGAAGATTGGCATTTCTTTAGATACCACGACGAGAGAACCAGACAATGAGTCGCACCGATAGATGCCATTTTGCATGTCAAAAGTATTAAAACGGAGCGTAAACGCTCGCTGTCATTGCGGTATTGCGTGGCAAAATCTCGAAGCCTTTTATGTGCTAGCTCAAGTTTAGGCGAAAAGTCTTCTTCCGGCCATACTTAGATTCTTTAGCTTCAAAACATTGCGCAGTGCTTCAGCTTTTTATTTGTAGTTCAGGAACTTATTCATAATGGGGCGATTGAATTCGCTCCGGCGTTGGCCAATACTATGGGCACGTTCAGTGTCTCCGAGGGTCAGTTTAGGCTTAGCTGAAAATAATTCCTTAACAATGCTCTCGGTCTTTTCATAGCTTTCATTTTCTATACTGCCGCTTGGGTGTGTTGGTTCATGATTAACAGAGATGACAGAGATTCAGAGATTCGCGAAAAGAAGAAGGCCGCGCCCAGGATATTTTGGAGCCACCTAAAATCGCTGGGTAGGAAGTCTGTCACAATGCAACAACATATGGTAGATGAAGGAGGAAATCAATTGGAAGGGTATGAAGCGCTAGGTTACATCCGAAAGATAACAGCTGATTCGTTTAAAAAGGTCGCCCCGGGGATTCCCCCAGTGAGTAAAAGTACGCAAAGGAGTGCAACCGACGAAGATGTAGTACTAGAGAATTTCAATTGGAAGAAGGCCGAAGGAAAAATTCCTAAGCGCACTACTCCGGGCTTAGATGGGGTTCCCGTCAGCCTCATTAACGAACTCGGACATAAAACTAAAGAAGCACTGCTGAAAGCCGTAGAAAAGTGCTTACAGGAGAGGGAAATACCAGACAGTGGGCGAAAAAGTAGAATGAACTTAATCTATAAAGGCAAGGGAGAAAAGGATAACATTCGCTCGTATAGACCGCTAACCATTACATCGGTGCTGTTGAAAATAGAATAGTGGGTCATAGTCTTGGGGGTAGGGACAGGTAGGAAACGAAGAGGAGAACGAAGTAGGATTCGGAGCTAGCCTTCATGCAGTAAAGACGTGTTCCTGATCTACGACCACGGGTTCTCGTTATTTACATTTTTGGTGCCGAAACCCGACCTGCTGAAACAGTACGACGAAGCCATCACTGCTTATTTCAAGGATGGTCATGCCGAAAGAGTTGATCAAGAGCAAATTCCAGGCCCTAACATTTATTACATGCCGCATCATGCTGTCATCCGCCGCGATGCAGTGACCACCAAGCTCCGGGTGGTTTTTGACGCGTCGTCTCATGTCGTCGGAAAACCGTGCCTGAATGACGTTTTATCGAAAGGGGTGAAGCTTGGTGTTGACATCGTGCAACTATTGCTATCCTTTCGTTGCTACCCAGTGATTCTTGTGGCAGACATCAAGAAAGCCTATCTGCAAATGCTCATTCGTCCAGAAGACCGCGATTTGCTACGCTTTCTATGGGTTCAGCAACTGCCAACCAAGGAAGAGCCCAGCCCACCCACTGTCGCATGGCGGATGACTAGGGTCCCTTTCGGAGCAGCATCAAGTCCCTTTCTGCTTGCCGCCACGATTCGCCATCATTTAGCGTCGTGTCGGGAAAAATTTCCTGTGACAGTGTCCCTCCTGGAGAAGGCGTTTTACGTGGATGACCTCATCCTTGGGGTGTCCACGGCGGAACAAGCCATGACTGTATACCAGGAAACACGCGCCATATTCGCTGACGCCTGCATGGAGTTACGGAAATGGGCATCGAACTCCGACCTGCTAAAGCAACAGTTTATTCAAGATAACGTGGCCATTGAAACTGAAGCAGGAGATGACCATCTCGTGAAGGTTTTGGGCCTGCCGTGGGAGCGTAAAGGCGATACCATCGCGTTGACAGTGCGCAACGCAGCCTCCTTCGCCGCAAACAAACCGGCCACCAAGCGCACGATCCTTCAAACCGTAGCCAGCGTTTACGATCCGCTTGGTTATCTCTCCCCATTCACCGTGAAAGGAAAGCTAATTTTCCAGGACCTGTGGAAGCGGAAGCACTCCTGGGACGACACGCTGCCAGATGAAGTACAAGCTGCATGGAACGCGTGGTGCACCGAGTTGCCAGATGTCCAGGCACAGGTTCCTCGCTACGTGTTTCTGCACGACTGCAGCGTAGAGCTGGCATTTGAACTGCACATATTTACTGATGCCAGTCCTAAGGCTTATGGTGCGTGTATCTACGTTCGGGCGCTTTCTGCCGACGGGGCATGCGTCACACGATTGCTCATCAGCCGAAGTCGCGTCGCTCCGCTCAAGACGATGTCCCTGCCTCGACTGGAGCTGATGGCCTGCGTTAGTGGAGCACGGCTAGCGGAGTACGTACGGTCCGTGCCACGTCTCCAGCAGGCATCCGCTCATTTTTGGACCGACTCTCTCGTCGCTCTTCACTGGATCCGAGCAAAAACAAGAAATCGAGATCTTTTCATCAGCAATCGTGTGGCCGAGATATCTAAGCTCACTAATCCCGACACCTGGGCGCATTGCAGCAGCGGCGAGAATCCTGCCGATCTACTCACCCGTGGCGTGTCTGCTAAAGCGTTTCTGGAGTCGGATAAATGGTGGCACGGTCCCCCTTGGATCTCAACGCCAGGACCGATTCCCAGCTTCAAGCTGGATGAACTTCCGAACGACAGAGACATTGAGCCTCTCTATAAGACAGCAACGACGATCTGTCCATCGCTTGTTTCATCGAGGACTTCAATTGTGCGTGCGGAAGATTTCAGCTCGCTCAATAGGCTTTTGCGCGTTACTGCTTTCGTACAGCGCTTCGTCCACAACGCTTCGAGAAGGAGCCCTCCCCGCAGTGGAACGCTCACGACTTTAGAACTTGAAGAGGCCGAGCGTTATTGGCTTAGAGTCGTGCAAGATCAGTATTTCGGAGCCGAAATACGACTTCTTGAGAAAGAGAAAAGGCTGCCATCAACGTCATCGGTTCTTCGCCTGGCCCCATTCCTGGATACGAATGGACTCCTCCGTGTCGGTGGGAGGCTCGACCTGCTTAACGCCAGTCCTGACATCCGGCATCCCATTCTGTTGCCCGCCGAACCCAAGTTGACCACACTAATTGTTCAGGCTGCTCATGTCCGCACGCTTCATGGTGGCATCGAGCTCACCCTGACTGAAGTACGAGCAAGATTCTGGGTGTTGAAGGGCAGGAAGACAGTAAAAAATGTGCTTTCGCAGTGTTTACCGTGCCGAAAACGACGATGGACGGCAGTGTCTGTTCCAGTAGCACCATTGCCACCAGAGAGAATAACCGAGGCTCAAGCATTTTCGGTTGTTGGCATCGACTATTGCGGGCCACTTTACGTTCGCACAACTGAGAACTCAAACAAGTCATACATACTGATATTTTCATGTGCCGTGACACGAGCTATTCACCTCGAGCTGACCTCCGACATGACAACGGCGACCACGATTCTCGCTTTTCGTCGGTTTGTTGCGCGGCGAGGTGTTCCAGCCGTGGTGTACTCGGACAACGCCCTAACGTTTCGCTCTTGTGCACAGAGTTTCAAGGCGGTCATACCTGCGTTGCAAGAGCACGCCACCACCACGCGCATACAGTGGAAATTTATTGTGGAACGAGCTCCTTGGTGGGGTGGATGGTGGGAGCGCCTTATCCGCACTACGAAAGACGCTTTGAAGCGGACCTTGGGGCGTAGCAGCCTTGATGTAGAGGGCCTCACGACCACTTTATGCGAAGTTGAAGCCGTCATCAACAGCAGACCCCTGACCTACCTGGAGGATGACCCAAATGAATTGCAGCCTTTAACTCCGGCGCACTTTCTGCTCGGAAAGCGAGCCATCGCCATGCCGGAGCCGGGTGTTACAGCTGAGACATCAACTCACGCTGAGCTACAACGACGAGTGCAGTACCGGAAGCGGATCAGCACAGAGCTTTGGCGAAGATGGAAGCATGCCTACTTACTACAGCTGCGATCAGCGCACTGCCGCCAAGAACAAGGTTCCTCACCGATTCACATAGGCGACGTTGTGATAGTGAACGAGGACAACACTGCTCCGATGTTCTGGAAACTTGGGCGAGTGACGTCGCTGCATCCCGGCCGAGACGGGGTAGCTAGAGCCTGCTCCGTACGTTTGGCTACGGGCCACGTGGTGAACCGGCCGGTGAAAAAGCTGTGTGTAATGGAAGCCGCAAATAACTGATGTAACGTTTTCGTCCTCTCTCCCTCGGAGGATGTTGAAAATAGAATAGTGGGTCATAGTCTTGGGGGTAGGGACAGGTAGGAAACGAAGAGGAGAACGAAGTAGGATTCGGAGCTAGCCTTCATGCAGTAAAGACGTGTTCCTGATCTACGACCACGGGTCCTCGTTATTTACAGGTGCTATACAGGTTGGCGATGCAGGCAGTAAAATTAAAAATAGAAGCGTGGGTAGAACAAAATGATATTTTGGGAGAACTTCAGAATGGATTTCGAATTGACAGGCGGTTAGACGATAATCTCTTTGTTCTTACACAGTGTATAGAAATATCGAAAATAGAAAACAGGCCCTTATACGTAGCTTATCTAGATATTACCGGGGCGTATGACAACGTTAATCAGGAAATTTTGTGGGATATACTGAAAGAAGTGGGCATAGGTGACGACTGTATACAGCTTTTGAGGGAAATATACCGAGAAAATACAGTTTGTATAGAATGGGAAGGAATAAGTAGCAAGGACAGCGTTGAAATTAGCAAGGGGCTGAGACAGGGATGTCCTTTGTCCCCGCTGTTATTCATGCTGTACTTGGTGAGGATGGAAAAAGCGCTAGAAGGTAGCAACATTGGATTTAATTTGTCACACAAGCAGGTCGGCACGATGGTTGAGCAGAAGCTTCCAGGTATATTTTATGCTGATGATATTGTCTTATTTGCGGACAGTCAAGATGATATACAGCGACTGGCAGATATATGCGGAAGGGAATGTGAGGCTCTAGGACTAGGATTTAGTGCAACAAAATGTGGATTGATGGTATTCAATGATCACGAAGACCATGTGGTCTTTATACAGGGCCAAAAAATACCGAGGGTAAGCGAATACAAGTACCTCGGAGTATGGGTAAATGAGGGGGACAGATATATGGAGGTACAAGAGAAAGCATCGGTAGCAAAGGGAAAGAGGAATGCTGCAATTATGAAGCACAGAGCTTTATGGGGATACAATAGGTACGAGGTGCTTCGAGGGCTGTGGAAGGGTGTGATGGTCCCGGGGCTTACATTTGGGAACTCAGTAGTGTGCATGAAGTCAGAGGTACAATCAGGAATGGATGTAAATCAAAGGACGGTGGGCCGCCTCGCGTTGGGCGCTCACGGGAAGACGACAAATGAGGCTGTAAAGGGTGATATGGGATGGACAGGCTTTGAAGTGAGGGAAGCTCAGAGCAAAATGAGATTCGAAGAGAGGCTGAGGAAAATGAAGAACAGTAGATGGGCAGAGAAGGTTTTCAGGTATTTGTATAGAAAAAGCGTTGACACGCAGTGGAGAAAAAGAACTAGGAGGCTCACCAGTAAATATACGGCTAGCAGTGCGGGCGATATGGCAACAAGGAGCATTAAGCGGAAGGTCAGAGAGGCGGAGAGGACTTATTGGATGGCAGCGATGGAAAAGAAGCAGGCTCTGAGTAACTACCGAAAGGGAAAGAACGAAATAAGGAGGGAAAGGTTTTATGCTAATTCAAGGGGAAGCGCTTTACTGTTTGAAGCAAGGTCGGGCTGCCTTAGAACGCGTAGTTATAAAGCGAGATTCAGTAACGAAGAAGAACAATGTACATGCTGAGGGGGAACTAAGGAAACGATGGAACATGTACTGATTGAATGTGGCGATGTTCACCCAGGTATACGTGTGGGCACGAGTCTACATGAAGCCTTGGGTTTTAGGGACAACAATGGAAAGCTGAACACGTCCGCGATAGAAATAAGTAAGAGACGGTTAGAGTATTGGTGGCAGAAAAGTAGAGATAAAGAACAAAAATAAATAATGGGGGAAAAATAAGGCCATTCTGCCTTAAGAGGCAGAGAGATGGACAGTGAATTTATATTGTTTTGGTATAATAACATAGATTTAAGCAATGGAGATAAGGTATTAGGCCAACATGAAACAAGGAAGTTTTTTTTTTCTTCGAGCCTGATGGCAGACATGTCACCGCCCCGTTTTAAAGGGGACGCTCGTAGCATCCGTCCATCCGATAGATTTACCAGCGCAGAAACATGAAACACTTAAGAAGGAACACACACACACAGCGCTAAACTCACAAGTGATTTATTACTTGGAACGCTGGGCCTTTTTCTAGGCACGCGTCGAAGCAATAGAAAAATAACAAAAAAGAAGCGATGAGAACCACGTGACAACTGCTTGACGAAAAGGACAATCAACCGTACGTAACCGCGCAGTCAAAAATTCATACACCACAAAGTACGCCCCCGATATGAAATAAGTGAAAAATTACACCATCTCCCGCTAAAGGGGACCATGAGGCGATGCGAAGCCGGAGCACTTGCACGATCGCGTTCCGTTGGCGTTCGTCGGGCATGCTACCGACCTCGCGTCGTGGAACGCGAAAAGGGACGCTACGCGCGTCGTATCTTCCATCTAGCCCGGCCGTTAATTCTCACAGGGCGAGCGGGGAACGCGGTCGACAGGCGGGCGAGATGGGGGCAGCGGAGGAGAGGAGGGAGAAGGGGAGGGGACGCGCATGCGCTCGAGCTCATCGCGGCGTTGCGCAGGAGAGAATTTCGGCATGTCTAGCCCGCATTTCAGAGGAAGAGTGGAAAGGGAGAGGGGAGAGGGGTATGGGAGAGGGGGGAGAGGGAAAGTGGAGAGGGGAGGGAGGGGAGATGGGGAGGGGAGTGTGAAAGTGGAGAGGGAAAGTGGAGAGGGGAGGGGAGAGGGTAAGTGGAGAGGTGTGTGGAGAGGGTATGCGCATGCGCAGTAAGGGTGGTCACGCCGCACACCACCACCACCACCACCGGATTGAGCTCCGCCTTAAGATACTTCGCATCTAAAAGTATAATTGATGCTAAAACCAACTGGCAAACACGGTAAAGCCAGAGAAGCCAAGGCAGCCACACAAGCGGGATAAAAAAGATCTAAAACGTTACAAACTAAAATGAAATATAGCAATTGTGTAAAGCACATGGTAAAAACTATTAAAAATGCATGCGCCGTAGGTAGCTTACTTCCTTATTTGAGAGGGAAAGGTAGCGCCTGCTGACACATCTGTCACTCAGCCTCTTAACTCCGGCTGCCTCTAAAATTTCTCTAACAATTTGCTCGCCATGCCTGCATAAGACAGTGCAAAACTCGAAATGCGACACTTCATTTTCTGCTCCGGGAAGGCGCTTGACAGGCAAGTTGTTTCTGCGCATCCTGTGGTTCATTTCTTTTAAAACATCACCAAACTGTTCATTTGCTCTGTCTATGCTCAACTTGACTTCTTTTACTGCGTTAATCACGTCCTCGCAGTTGAATATTATTTGAGCAATACCGCCCAACACACTCTCGATAACCGTTACCCGAGATTCAATCCCGGTTATGTCTTGTTGAATTTTTTCAGTAGTTCCATGCTTTCAGCGTGGTATCCGTTAACCAGGGAGGAAACATCATCAATCTTGGGACAGGGTTAGCCTCGACATCTCCGGCACAAAGGAAGAGCAAAGCGAAAGATACCGATAGTAACAGGCAAGGTCTGAGGCACAAAAGGCGGACGAGACTTGCTTCGCAGTTGAAGCATCTATAACGGGCTCATTGTCACTGACTGTGGGCGAGGAAAGAGCCAATCCACGCGCTATACGTGGTCGCATCAACACCCATCACACATTAAGCCATAACACACAACAAACAACAGAGGCCCCAAAAAATGCTAGAAAGCTCAAACGCCTACCTCTAACGAAAACAAGCGAGATTCAGCCACTGTACTTACTGGCCGCCAAATTCCGAGCCGTTGTTGCTTGGGGCTCCGTTTTGGATGCAGCGGTGACATTAACGTCGTCGTGACGTCGAAGGCTAGTCGTAGGCAGCTGTCCCGTGGATCCTTGGAAGTCGACAGATAGCTTGATAGCATGATAGCAGTGCCCGAGTCACCCGACATCGCCAGTATCCAGGTAGCAGCAGCCAGGCAATGGTGAGGAAAAGATGGAAGCATTTCCTTTACCACACGGTCTCTACATATAGGGTTTATAGTGTCACTGCGTGTTTGTGAGCAACTTGTCGTAGCTGCGGAGTAAAATGGTATGGGGCTGAACCAAATGTAGTGCAGTACTCACGCGTTATGTGACGCGTCGAAAGCCCCAATCATTTTAGAATCTTTCAGAATTATTTCAGCCGCAATCCCCAGCGCAGCAGTCACGCAAGTACATGGGTGCGACGCCTTAGCTATTATCTGCTGCTATTAGCTATTAGCTATTATCTGCTGCTTTTGTTAGCTAATGTCTAACAACAGAAACTTGCCATTTATTAATCCCCTGTCTTTCGTTCCTTCATAACGAGGGTCTCGTTCAGGCAGACTTGATCCGTTAGGTAGTATATGAGAGTATATTGGTCAGCTCCCAGCTCGCAGTAAGATCACGTGCAACGTGACGCCAGTTATAATAAGAAATGCATTCCACATTCGCCGTCATGTTTGCGAGCGGCGCTAACACTCCCAGCTTTGCATGTATAGAAATATCAATAAATTGGACGGCAGGACGACCGTTGCCGTAGCTGAAGTGGTAGAGCAGGGAAGCGTTTACTCGAAGGTTGTAGGTTCGGCCCTATCTAAGTCTAGTTCATTCTTCATTCAATTCATTCCCAGTTATATCATAATTACCATACTGCAGTTAAAACAAGGAAGTAACGTCCCCTATACGCTCCTTAGATTTATTGTTTGTTCGGCTCATTAGGTTATGTCTTGGGAGTACATGAGTTTTATACATAGGTGGGCAAAAAACGCTACTTGTTCCCGCACAATTGCAAATTATATTCTTTGTTTACCGTGGTCCAAAACTCCACGTGGTCAACAAATAATGTTAAAGCACCAGCAACAAAATAAACAAATATATTCGCCTATTCGGATATTATCTTGAATGTTCTCTGCCTTCTCGGCTGGACGATGTCATTACGCCTGCCGAAAATGGTGGGTCGCAGTTTCGTTATCCGAACATGGCGGACACCGCGCACTATGAGGCTTATCTTCGGCGCCTTTGCTAACGATCGACATGTCATACAGTGCGCGGCTGAAAATGGACACAGTTGTTGCTGTACTCGATACCGATAGACAACCCTGCTGCAGCTACGGCACAGAGCTATACCGTCATAAAATCTGCAGCGGGCCCCTGGGTTGTTAACGAAGGCTCAGCCAATGATGCCGAACTGTTATTACCAACCGTTCAATGTTCTATAGCAGTTTATGATACCGCTGGGCATAGCCACTACTATCATTTCTTGCTTCTGTATTGTTTCTTCACACTTTGGTCCAGATGCGAGGGGGAAAACCTAGCTCGAAGTTACAGGCGTTGCAGAAAGCACAACCAATAGGCCGCGAATTTTGTGGTGGCACCGCACAAGCAAAGTGGGATAAAATTTGCTACACTTACAAGAATCGATGATTAATTGTCTCTATGAGTTCGGATGCCACCGCTTTCATAGTTAAGGACTAGCTCAAGTGAACTAGCACGAAGATGTTATTTCATGTGACAGTGATCACAGAATGGCGGTTTAATGTACAGCGTAGTGGACCGTTCTGCCGACAAAATCGGGAACGTTTACGCTCTGGCAATTGCTATTATGTATTTATGAGTGGTCTCCGCTCACTCTATGTACCCACACAATAAACATAGCCTTCATCATTGTATTTATCAGTATAAAGCTATTATGACTCACTTATAGTACCCCTTGCCCACAACGACAGTATCAGTCCTTATTGCGCCCCACTGCTTTTCGCGATGCTATTTATGGCACCTGCAGGTCACGAAATGCATGTGCACGTTATTTCGACTCATCTACCCTAAATGAAGCAATGTAAGTGTGCGCAAGATTGATGAATGCTAGTTTTGAGAGAGAAGGAATGCGCCAAGAGGCGCGAGACACTCCTGAAGTCAGCAATTATTGGTCGTATGCGTAAACATTTTCTCAATGAAGTGCAAATAAGAATGTCGTATGATTAGCTCCTATAAAAATCAAGAAAGCAGTGGAGGAAGGAAGGCGACTTTAAGGGCTCGTTTTTCTTTGTTAGACACAATATTAATGAGAACTAACAGACAATAACACCAAGGAAATACTGGCATTATTGTCTGTTAGTTCTCATTAAGAAAGCAGTGGGTAACTACAAAAGCGTCAAAACTCATGCCCCTTCATTGTAACAGCCAATTTGGTGGTTTTTACTACCTGTCCACATCACGCATACCTTTTTCTGTTTTATGAAATTTGCACTCCGGTACACAAACTCGAAGAGCACACAAAACCGAGGTGAACATCTAGCATAAGTAACGTGTTTGTCTCTCCTTTTTTAGTTGTCGTAGCATCATAACTTGTTTGAGAACATAGCATATGTACTAAACCTCAATTTAAGCTCCGAATTTATCAACGTCCCGCAGACTGAACGGCACTGGAGAGTAGAACGAGGCAAGAAAAGTTTTTCAGACAAAGGTCATTCAAGCTTGATCGATCACCTCACAACTGTGAAAGAAGAAATATGTTTTGAGAAATTTAGCTATGCTACATCTGCAAGGCCAGGGTGCTGATGATGAAGAGATTGCGGTGGTGATTTCTGAGATGCCGTTGTTTTCGAAACCTCTTCTGGTTTGCTACTCTTGACGCACATTTCTCTGCTAGAACCAGCTGGTTTAATTTGAAATAGTTGCCCTCAATACCGCAGCGGAACGAATCGCGCGGCCGCTCTTTATTCATTATGCATTTTCCCTCGTATAAGCAAGTCCCGGTATCATTTTTAAAGAGTTCGCTGTTTAAGCTAGCCTTCATGTGCGGCATATCACAAAACTATCATCATCATGAACGGGCACGTGCCACATAAATTGGGCAGATCCCACTACTCACCGCTACGGCGTGGCCTGTAATAACCCTGAGAACGAATACAGAGAAATAAATAAATAAATAAATAAATAAATAAATAAATAAATAAATAAATAAATAAATAAACAATGAGAAACAAGCAGGGAGACAGAAAAAAAAGATATAAAGAATGAGAACGAGAAAATACTTTTGCCGAAAGAAGTTCTTCACAAGGCGGGATTCGAATCCGCGTACCATCAATCTAAAGGCGAGCGTCATAATCGCTCGGCTATCCAAACACGCTGGCAGAGCATGGCATAGCATTGTATAGTGTAATGTAACAAGGGGGTGGGAAAGGGAACTGAACGTGAGGAGGGGCTACTCACCACTGGTTGAATAAGAGAAAGAGAGACGAGTATAGACAGAAAAAGAGAGAGAAAAAGAGAAGGAAATAATCGAAATAGGCATAAAACGATAGAAAGATTTGACATGACTAGTACGGAGCTGCCATACTAGGGAGCTGCAGAGGCGAGAACAGCCCGAAGCCCTGGAAGTCCTACGTCAACGAAGACGTGCGCGTAGATCTATGAAAGTTGCGAACGCTCGGTTCTGGAGTTTGGACATCCGTGTCGTGACTAACCTAGCTAAAGCCTCGCAACAACCTAGAAGCGACAAGACTAGACTTCAGAATCGCCCAGTCTCGCTGTTTGAAGCCTTGCGCGACTTCGTGCACGCTTCGGCATTTCTTTCTTTTTCTTGCGCCACAGCAGTTTGCTTTAGCTAGTCACAAGTACCAAGACAGGTGAACTGTGACAGGTTTTATAGGGTTTGCGAAATCTGCGCCATCCTAATTGGAAGGCCTCGCCTATAGGCTCTGCAAACTACTTGCGTAATTAATTAGAAACGCGGCAATTTGTTGATATATTTTGTAGTTTTGATGCTTATTTCGTTAAGCATGTTCTAACACACGTACTCGTATTAGGGTGGCGTGCTCGTACTTCCGTGACGGTTTGAGCGGGTTTACTTCCACATCAAAGATTTCTGGTTTAGCTTTGATAGCATTCAAATAGCGTGTTCACTACGTTTGTTTTTTTTTTTTGGTCTACATATGCAGAAAGCCGTTTATATTCAACAAGACTGCCAACAAGGCCGAAACGTTACAGTAAAAAAAACTGCTCCGCCTTGCTCGATGTCTCTTTCAGTTTTTGCCAATCGTGCACACTTTTGATACCTTCTGAGTTGGAAGCGATGTGTCGTTAGTAGATCAACGTGAATTGTGCAGCTGAAGTTATATTCGGAGAGCGTAAATCTGTTGGACATTTAACGGAAATCCAGCTTGCTCAGCCACGAAGCTATTTCATCAGCTTCAAATGTCCAATACTCTCTCCAATTTAGATTTCCAATAGTACGCATTTCGCAGTGGTGTCGACAAATAATGCATAGCTATTTACACGTTCGGTTCGGTCGCATGAAAAAAATTGTTGTTACTCAAACAGAGATAAAGAAACCATATACCTCACCGCATCCTACTGACAACATTATGTACAGTTTGCACCCTTAAGTTGTTTTCATCCAGCCACAAACATTTACATTCATATTTTTTTTACCTGAGTTGTACAATACGTTGATTTTGCGTCAGCCGTACTCATCTTCTCACATCCATGCGAGTTGCAGTATTTTTCATGGCGTTAAAAGAGTAATTGAAGCAGAAAATATGACATTTGCCGAAATAAATAAAGCATAACCTACAACGCCTACAACTATGCCGTCCTACGCAAACGTCAATGATACAAAACTTAGTCATGGTTGCCAAAACCACATCGTTGTTCTGTTTCATGGCACTGTTACCTTGTTCATAACCGCGTTTCTACCACTCGAAGGACTTTATCGCGGGCACGATGTTCTTGCAAACGTTTTGCGAAGAGACGTTTGCACGATGCTACGCTTGAATAAACGGGCAAAAAGCATTTTGATCATATTCTCCATGAGAAAGCATCTTTAGGATTTCTAGGGAGGTGGGCACATGTAAAACAAGCTTTGCTTTGTGTGCGAAGCCTTCGTAAATATACAAAGCTGTGCATATGCAACGCAGTCAACATGTGCGCATTGGCGCATAGAGATATCGATTCAAGAATACAAGGATGTCTTCACGAGCCGAGTTTTCTTCCTGCCAATCCTATCAAAACCACCTTTCACGGAATAGGATATCTCGACTTCCTTCCGTTCTTTATCTCAGTCCATTCGCGCTACGTTGTGCCAAACACCTAGTGGTGTAAACTGTCACTGGCAGAATGATAATGTTTACGGCGGGGCTGCTTTACCTTTTGTTAAGCTGCACGGAAACAAGAGTGCTTCTGACGCGCATCTCATTCTTGAAGAAAATAGAGAACTTGAAGCTGCTACAGTGGCAAGTATTTCTTGTTCTTTTTTTTTCAGTGTGCGTGTACGACAGTTTCGTCGCAACGAACAGCGTTCTGTGCAAGCTATAGTCTCTTATCCTCAAGTGAAAAAACATGTCTATCAATATTTCACAAATCTTAAGTTCAAATATGTACAAGGAGGTGATTATCATCTATGAATGTATACAGCCGTGTGCGACTACCTCATTTAATAAGAGGATATTGGCTTACCATGAGTTCAATCAACCAAAGGACCAGGCAGGATTTCGTACAGGCTTCTCAACAATAGACCATATTCATGCTATCAATCAGGTGATAGAGAAATGCGCGGAATACAACCAACTCCTGTACATAGCCTTCATAGATTGCGACAAGGCATTTGATTCGGTGGAGACATCGGCAGTCATGCAGGCACTGCGGAATCAGGGAATCGACGAAGCCTATATAAACATAATGGAAGAAATCTACAGCGGATCCACAGCCATTATTGTCCTCCATAAAGAAAGCGACAGAATCCCAATAAAGAAGGGCGTACGGCAGGGAGACACGATCTCTCCAATGCTATTCACCACGTGCTTACAGGAGGTTTTCAGGGCCCTAGACTGGGAAGAATTAGGGGTAAGGGTTAATGGAGAGTATCTCAGTAACCTGCGATTCGCTGATGACATTGCATTGATGAGTAACGTGGGAGACGAACTACAGCTCGTGATTACTGAATTGCATAGGGAAAGTGGAAGGCTAGGTCTGAAAATTAATATGCAGAAAACTAAAGTAATGTGGAACAATCTTGGCAGAGAACAGCGCTTTGCGATTGGTGGCGAGACACTGGAAGTTGTAAAGGAGTACGTCTACTTAGGACAGGTAGTAACCGCGGAGCCGAACCATGAGAGTGAAATAACTAGAAGAAAAAGGATGGGTTGGGGCTCATTTGGCAAGCATTATCAAATCATGAGTGGTAATCTACCACTATCCCTCAAGAGGAAGGTATATAACAGCTGCATCTTACCGGTACTTACCTACGGAGCAGAAACCTGGAGACTTACAAAGAGGGTTCAACTTAAATTGAGGACGACGCAGCGAGCGATGGAAAGGAAAATGATAGGTGTAACCTTAAGAGACAGGAAGAGAGCAGAGTGGGTCAGGGAACAAACGGGAGTTAAGGACATCATAGTTGAAATCAAGAAGAAGAAATGGATATGGGCCGGGCACGTAGCACGTCGGCAGGATAACCGCTGGTCATTAAGGGTAACTGACTGGATTCCAAGAGATGGCAAACGTGTGAGGGGGAGACAGGAAATTAGGCGGGTAGATGAGAATAAGAAGTTTGCCGGTATAATGTGGCAGCAGAAAGCACAGGACCGGGGGGATTGGCGGAACATGGGAGAGGCCTTTGCCCTGCATTGGGCGTAGACAGGCCGATGATGATGATGATGGTAGTGGTGGTGATGATGATGATTATGAGTGCCTCCCAGCAGATTGCATACGTCTTGCGATAGACTCCTTGCTTTTAGGGGCGAAGCACCTTAGTGTCTCGGCCTGTCGGCGTGCATCGTGCATCGTCGTCTGCTTTCGCGGCGTGCATCGTCGTCTGCTGTCGGGACGGTCCATTTGCTTGAGCGCAAGAGGACGCCACCGCCTCAGCGCTAGCCGTGTGGCGAGAGAGAGGAACGGCGCACGCTGACTATGGAAACGCTCTTTCTGTGATAAACGCTGAACTACCAGCGCGCAACGAACGCGAATGGGCCCTCACCCGCTAGAGATTGAAAAAACCGACTGCTGGCGCTGTGCAACCGTCCACCGGCCACCGCTTACACATAGGCACTGAATCTTGACCTGCAATGTAGTGCCGGTGGGAGATTTCCTCTTGTACCTAGTTGAACAATAAAGATTCGCAGCGTCCACGTTAACTAAATATGGACTGCGGGTCTGTGTGTACAATCTCTCTGTATCTCTCATTGCTAATTAGCCGTGATTTTGCTGTGGGAAACACCTGTACGCATTGTATGATTCGCCCCTCCACAGGTTTCACGTTAGTGGAGATGAAACTCCCTTCCTTACATGCTTCACCGCTCCCCAATTTTTGCGCCGTCCTAAGCTTTGGCTTCAGTACAAGGGACTCAGACGAAAGAACTCTCGTTACCGGTTTTAAATCATCTGTCTCTACACCTGCTGCACGATGAATGGAAGGAAAATGTGCTTGTACCAGTACCAGTTCAATGACCATGTATCGGTACAATGACTTACACGATGAGTACGGGATATGCATTAAAAAGAAGAAAAAACGCTCTAAAAAGTAGGCGTATGGCCACGCAGCACTACTACTAAATTTAACTGCACTTATTCGATAGCGCAAGCTTTCGTTTGTCCGTTTGTGTCATGGCTCGTCGGTATCGTAGACTTATCGTCGTTGAAGCATTATTAGAGTGGACATTGACAACCACCACTGAATAACTCTACCGTGACCTCTTATACCACTCGCGGAGATTTTACCAAACTCGAAAACCAGAAGCGTCCACCACGAGGTGACGGTGCCCTGCATATTGGACAAATGTATACCAACGCAGGCCTCGTTAGGTTTCCTCACCACTGTGCTTATCTTGTGAGGCAGAAAGAATCGATCATTTCTTCGTGACCCATGGGTGATTTCCTGAAACGAGAAAACCCCTTTCAAAGACCGCTTTACAAGCTATTGGAGTTTTTTTGTATATGTTATATGTGTATCTTCTGAAGCCTCTATTATAGGATTCTCCAACACATTAGCTTCGTTGTCAGTGAGAAGTAATAAACAAATCGGTCACCGTGCTGTATTAATTACTGTTAAAATTTTGTTTACACGTGTATACATGTATATTTATTGCTTGTTTTTGTAATTGCGCTTTTTGTGTAAATTAATTATCTCTGCACAGCACACTTCAAGTTCATCTTTATTGTGCAATTTTGAATCTGCAATTACCTTGCCCTTAAATTTTTATAGCAACCCCATTAGGGGCCCATAGAGGTTTGCGGCACAGTTGATTAGGTAAGCAACACCAACGTTATGAACATTGGTTGCGGAATATCTTGTGCATCAAACAAAAAGAAATCTACGCGGAAATGGAGTTAGAGACCAGGAACAACATGTGCCTGTCCTTGACAAAGTCTGTAGGGAACAGAAAGTAGCAATAAAAGCAAAAAAACAAAGAACGCATTTTCTAAACTTCGTGTAACGTGCACAAGGAATGCGGAAGACAGGCAGCCGGAAGGAATGCGATAGCACACATGCACGTCAACGTCGTTTCTGTTCAGTCGCGCTCTATCCGCCCTCTTCCACCCTCTGTGCACAAGAAAACTCTGTTCAAAAGCCTAGAAGTGGCTCATTCTGGAAGTGCAGAAGCCAACTCTGACGTTTTAGCACCGTGAATTCTGGTGAAAAGACGAAAGTACAGTGTTAGCTTTGAAGCAGCTTGAAGGGCAGCAGCTTTAAAGGGCAACCGTTCCCCGGCGTTTTAGGTCGTTTTCCTAACACCTTGTTCAGCAAAACTTGAAGTGCAATAACTTGGCGTATTTTTATTTGGTACACAAAAGAAAGAAAGGATAGATATTACAGCGACAAACAAAGGGTGCTGCAAGATTATTTTATTCCTCAGTGACCTATATATTTATCAAATGAATAGGACACAAATAGAAAATTAGGACACAAACTACCTGATATGTAAAGGGTAAGGCTGGAAGAATGCTATTCAACATCGACGGACATTTATTTAAAACTCCAATTCTTTTGAACATATAGACACACCAGTGAAATGAAAAAAAAAACAAAAAAACATTGAGTTCGGCCGATTGACAATAGCACGGCCTATTTAGGTTCGTATGAAAAGTCATTTTTTCACGCATAACTTTTAGCGTTTTTCTTCGCCAACATAAGGACAAAGCGAGCATTCATGCTTCGTGGTATTTAAAGGGGTACTGACACCTTTTTTCGAAGGCGAGTTTACTCTGCCATACAAAGCTGTTGTATGTAGAGACGGCTGTGAGCAAGTATGAAGCTCAGTAAATGCTGTTAAGATATTTTATTTGGATATTAGTTATTTTTTCCAAGGCGCTCCTACCGACATCGACACTAGCTTGACGTCAGGCTACAATACTAATTGTGGTGACTTCACGCAGCAGTCTAGTTAGTTGTGATGATGTCAGGCACCAAAACTTCCAAGATGGCCGCTTGTGCGTCACCAAAATATTCAAAATGGCCGCTTGTGCGCCAGCAACGGAGCCACGGTGCAGAGCGGCCGCGGAAACGCCACTATATACTGTGTGAGCACGTGACGAGAAGCTCATACCGTGTTGTGACGTCAGGATGCAGTAGGAACCGAAACTTTCTCTTAAAAACATAGTGTAATTACTTCAGGGTGCACTCACGTTGAGCAATACCTTTTCTAGGCTCTTCAGGGCTTGGCCTTTCGTTTGACGCAAGAAAATGATAACTGAAAATTTTCGTGTCAGTACCCCTTTAACACATTTTCTGGTGAAGGTCTCTTCAAACTGGCACGGTCTCTTTAAACACCGTAGTTTTCTGAATACTGCCGTACTCGCATAAGATTTTTACTTGTTACGTAATATAAACCACTAGGCTATTTAAAGAACGTATTTACGTGGCCACTACATTTTCGTTTTATTGCCGATATGCGTTCATTCATTTTCTGTTCATATGTCCCGTATTTCAATCTGTTTATTGTCCGAATGTCTATTTTACAGTCTAGTTGTAAAGTAAAAGAATGGAAGTAATAATTTAAGAGCGGAACTATTCAAGGCTGAGCTGAATACCCGGCGATTCGTCGTCCACACTTTCTAGCCCAGCTCCGACAGCGAATCCTTACGAGAGGGAGAGCACTGGCAAAAGCGAACCGGGTGAGACGGAAGCCTAGTGTAGCGAGTTGACTCGGGGAGAGAAAGGGTAGCCACTTAAAGAAGGCGAAGATGTGTAGAGAGGAGGAGAGCAAAGGCGAAGCTAAGCTATAGCGAGAGTGAAGCAGATGGTGTGGCGGCGAGCACCGACTCATAAGCAGCCTGGAAAGAGTGAAGGTGTCGCATTCGTTCTTGAATGGTTGGCAATGGTCTTGCAAAAACTGAGGCCACCGCGACGTTAAGCTAAAACTGATGCCTTCGGGACCTTAAGTCAATTGAAGCGACCCATACTTTTTTTTTGCAATTAGCCGTTGTGCCTGAATTCGATGTCCAATGGTGCAAGAGTTCGGCATGACACCGAACACTGCGAATGGGATTTCGTCAAAATATCCAAGTCGTGACGAAGACTTTAGACGAACCGGGCAACCCGTTTAATCTAATAACTGTGAAACTCAAATCGAATATTTTGTGGCTCTGGCTCGAATAAGATTAAAGCGCCAAGTTACTCGACAAGACACAAAAGGAAACGAAATGTAAATAGCTGTCAAAGGAAGTGTGTTCTGTGCGGAAAAGGTCAACGAACCGTCGGAAGAGCGGCTCTGTTTGATTGGGAAAGGCAAGCAGCGAGCGAATTTATGGTGGTAATGGAACTTTCTTCGCTTCAAGTAAAGAGAAAGTCTGCATAATACGAGAGTATATCGAGCCTTGTGACGCGTGCATCAAACGAAGGCTGTTAGAAGGCGAGAACATTCTAGACTGTTTCGGCATACTCCTCGCTGTGTGCAGACTGTTTCGCATGAAACCGATTCGCACAAGGCATGGGATCTATTGAATGTTTTTTTGAATTTAAATATGCCCATGTTCGAAGATGCGTCTATGGCCCAATACCGCAGAGGAGGAAAGTTAGGTGGTTAGCTTTTACAACATTGCTTCATAGGGACCTAATTTTACTGCAAAGAAAAAATAGATTTTTCTCATGAGTGTCTGGACTAGACACTCATGCGAAAACACTCATGCGACTACACACAACTGAGTGACAGTGTCAGACACTGACACTCAGTTCAGACGCGGTAATATTACTAAACTGGTAAAATGTTTGCGTACCTTCAATATTTTTTCCTCCAAAGGCCCTACTCCATTTACAGCACTACCATTAGTTCAGAAACTAATTATGATCCCTGAGCTATGCAGCGTAAGCATAGATTGAAGGCCATATTGATAGGAAAAGGGCGTTTAGCCTTTAATAGACAAAATAAAGTAATTATAAACAGAAATGGGGCGCTGAATTACCTTGATTACTGCCCGCCAGTTACAGATTCAGCCCAGTTAAGGTCCTAACTACTTTTAAAGCTGTCCTTCTTGCAATTACTACCTTTTCTGTCCTTGTGGTCTTTCAACTTCGTGTGCGAATTATGCTAGTAAAGGCCAACATTGATGTGCCGCTGACAATGGGGAAAGTAGATAACTGAGACGTCATCATGGAGGTTCCAGTGTATGGACCTTGGCATTTTAAGGTGCTCCCGAAAATAATACGCACTGCTCATGCAAACTGCCACGTTTTAGATTGTGCCTTTCGCCTGAAATTATTATGGTCTGTCCGTCAGTCGATATTCCCCTCATAAATGTCAAGTAGCCACTTTTTTATTGCTAATTAGATTTTTCTCACTGGTATCCTTGGCACGTATACATTGCTTATAGGATCCGGTCGTGATCGCGGTGACGAGGTGTCCATGTGTAGTGAAGTATGTGGTATAGTAGAGCTGTTGGAATTCGTGGATGCCTCGGTCATTTCGTCGACAAATTCTGAGTCAATAGAGCCGGCGACATGTCAGAACCTGAAGCCACCCTTCGCGTTGGTGAGGTATTGGCCGTCGATGCTGGTAGGTCTGGATAGTGCTACGTAGACCAACATCAGTGGATGGCGTTTGTCGTATTCGTGGACTAGCTGGGCGTATGTGGCCTACGTTGCCTAGTCTACAAAGCGGCTGCCAACCAATCTGGCATCATCCTCGGTCAGCATGAAGCCGTAGCCCAGCCTCGTAAGTAATGAAGAGGACACTGCGTCATTCTGGCGGACAAAGAGCACTTTACGGTGCGGTGATGTGGATATCATATGTAACTTTCGTTAATGTATTCCTCCGGGGTCGAGCAATGCTTCAATATATCTTGCTGAATCATAGGAATACAAATGTAATGTTATGGCGCTCGACTGCTGACCCGAAGGTCGCGGGATCGAATCCCGGCTGCGGCGGCTGCATTTTCGATGAAGGCGAAAATGTTTGAGGCCCGTGTGCTTAGATTTAGGTGCACGTTAAAGAACCCCAGGTGGTCGAAATTTCCGGAGCCCTTCACTACGGCGTCTCTCATAATCATATCTTGGTTTTGGGATGTTAAACCCCAGATATTATTACAAATGTAATGTTTATTAGACTGCTATAAAAGCGGAGCCAACACTGGAACTACACACGTTAATATGATATGACGCATGTATCGTAGGAGTACACATCGTAGGAGTATCATGTAGTGCTAATTGATTTCTTGCAAAATTAGATAGCATGCACCACAACTACAATTGACGTTGCACCGATATTACGCCTGCGTAGTTTGTTTTTCCAAACCAGTTTATAGACCTGGCGTGGCTCAGTGGTAGAATACGTGATTGCCACTCAGAATGCTTGGGTTCGATTCCTGCTCGGATCCTAATTTTCATTCTTTCCATTCGCCAAGTCAACGCTGCCGATGTTGGTTTTTCTTAACGCTCTCGCATTTAAGTTACCAATGTCTGTTCTTGCTGTTCCTGGGTAGATATAAACTGTCAATCACCTCTGGCTCATACCCGTACAACGCGCCCCGGGGGAAACGGGTATGTGCCACACGTGTCTAGTGGAAAGGGTTTGACGAAGTACGCGACAGGATTTTCATGTTATTCATGTCATGACCCGACAATCATATTCGTCAAATCCTCTTACCCTCCCATGCCAATTTTGGTCTACACTGGGTTAAGGAGGCTACCGTGAGAGCAGCCAGACGTAGGCGGCTAGATAGATAGATATATAGATAGATAGATAGATAGATAGATAGATACGTAGATAGAAACGCTCAAAGTGCCCGAGGTTCGCTAAGAAATGCTTCGCATTTAAAACCTACATTGCACATCCATCGTGTCAGCCTCCATGGGTTTGCTGGCCACAGTCGTTAAGACCACCAAATTACTAGGCGATACATAAAAACGCACTTGTACTGTCCTCATTTCCATAATGTACGTCGCCAAGCGCGATCCCTTTACGTATAATCAATCCTAAGATGAAGCTGAAGACGAAGGGAGCGCGCCGGCTCAGTTATTGCGTTGCACGGGCTAGACGCAGTGGCCATGCGGACCGGCGGAAGGAAAAGGTGAAACAGCACCACTGTAAAAATTCGGGTGGTGACGTCACCTTGAGGTTCCAGCACCAGTCGCCCTGACTAGAGCCTAAGTAGCTGCTGATCAGTAAAAATGAAGAGCATTGTATTTTAACCGAGCCAGAGGCGTAACGTAGCAAGTTACAGGAAATTTGGTTAAGCCAATGTAGCCAAAATACGAGAAAAAAAAAACGCCTTGAAACACGTGATGTAACATCGGAGCTTTCGGCGGCAAATTTAAGAGGGAGACTTCTGACATTGATTATCTCATCTATTATGAACCTATGGTGGTGACATTGGTGGTGACACTTGTTATCAGAGGACAATGTATCAGTTAAATACTAATTTATTGTTTCACTTGAGTGTTGCTTAAGCAACCACATGTTAGCCTGTGAAACGTGCAGTACCACGTAAGCAGAGGCCTTGCGGAAAACCTAAGCAGGGGAGTACGCACCACTGTGCATTCGCATTCATCGCAAGTACGTGTATACCTCACCACCCGCAGTGGAAACGATTCGAGCAAATAATGCAGGTGTCGCTAAAATATAAAATGGAAGTCTCTAAATGCCACATGACTGATTTTACTTCAAGCGGAAGATTTAGTTCGCTGTGGCGTCGAAACATGACACTGATTACATAACTTGTATTATTTTGTTAATTTCGTACATTACTGAGCGGAGGAGCATATATACACCAAAATGGTAACGCACTTGATGCAGCAGTACGAAGAAAACTTGAACAATCGTTAAGTTTACTTGTGTTATCAAAAGAAGATCTCATTATCATGTTTATCGTCATGTATTATTGTGACAGGTTGCTCCTTTCTATGTGCCATCAATCCTGCTTAAAGCTTTTTTTTTTTTCGTTGTTGACAGGCTCCGCTGTAAACTATTCAGATCGCCTGTTCTTTCAATGCTCTTTTTTCTTCTGACATGATTCTGTTCATAATTTAGCATGTACACCGAGGTCGGCGTACATACCGAATGTATTTGAAAAAAATAAAGAACTTGAAATATGTCACAAGCCATAAGTGTAAAAATAGTGACAATAATTGTAACACTAGAAATACATGATCAAGGAGTAAGCACATCAAACAGATTGGAAAAGAAATGAGCTGCATGTTTTCAGAATGCTGTTCGCTTCTGTAGACTATGAGTTGAGACAGTTCCAATGCTGGCTGTTGAGTGGAAGAAGGCGGCGATGTAAGCACACCATTCCTCTCAATACTGCTATTCCCCTCATGCACTTGGTTTTTTAGAACATGTTTTTTTTAACTCAGCTGCCTGTACTCCAAAATATGTCCTGGAATGTTTTGCTTAGATGTGGATCGGACTGAAAATATGTAAACATGCAGGCATCGCAAAAGCGATACTGTGATCATTTCACCGACGAGCAACAACACAGACGATACGGGATGAGAAACCGCCAGCCCCCACGAAGCTCGTTTTTCCGTGAACGTGAATGTCAGTGTAATGTACATCAAAGAGAAAAAAAGTGAAAGCTAAAAACCTGACTGTCATCATATATATATTTTTCTGCCGTTGCTATCTAAGACCTAACCCTGGTTCATATCACCGGATTTTCTCTGTGTATCCCATGTACAAGTGCATGGACACGTTTTCGTTTACACGGCACTAATGCAGTATGTCTGGGACCGAGAAAAGAAAACAGCCATCTCGTTCCCGTCTTACTCCCTGTGACCATAGCCAAACGCAAATGCTGGGTTGCGATAGCTAAGGGGTTGACCCCGGCAAACTTGAAAGGTCACCTGAGCCCGACCCAACGCTGCAGTAGTGAGCGACATGCGCTGCTTGCTTACAAACTCAATTTCATGGAGAGGCCTTTCAGACACTGAATTTCCTGGTTCGAGTGTGAACTGCCGTTCTTTACGTCGGCTTCATGATCACCATTGTAAGCCTACTGACGAAATATCCCCTTCCTTTAGGCGTTAATGTCGGTGAAATATGATAGCCTAAAACAATCGAATATCACGTAGGTTAGTGCCAAATTCACTGGGCGTCACCTACGACATTTACAGAAAGGCGCCTATGGCAGATGCGTGATGTAACGCGTCGGCTTGTGCACTCCCGTACACCTTTCAAAAGCTTGAGTCTGAGGGCACTGTTAGATTTCCTATGCGGCATTCAACAGTGACGTGCATGCCATTATATTGCACATGATATTCTTGATTTAGAGAGCCTCAGCATGAGCTCGAGCTGTGAAAAAAGTTATGGTTCTGCAAACTGCCAAATTCTAGCAGTTTTCAATGCACGCAGGTATTAGAAATGCAAAAATCCAGATACTGTGACGTTGTTTGTGTGTGCGTTTGTTTGAGCTCATGTGTGTGTGTTTGTGTGTGTGTGTGTGTAAGTGCGTGTGTGTGTGTGTGTGTGCCTGTGTAGTGTGTGGGTGTGTTCGTGCGCGCATGCGTGTGTGCTTGCGTGGACAGCGCCGCTGTATACTTCCATGCCCCATAAACATGCGAACAGAGAGGAATACGCACCTAATTAGTATTCACTGTCAGAACCAGCTTTAGCAGTGGGCAATGTGCATAGCGACGCCAATAACGAAGTAGATGGGCCTGCTGCCTGCATTTTATCCTCGCGTTTTCTATTAGCATATTTATGTATAGAAACTAGACAAAGTAGACACGAGCGGCCAATGCGTCTACCATGTTTTATTGTTCTTTTAACCGCCAACTTTTCTTGTCCTATATAACTTCCTGTTTTAGTCATGCGTATATAGTTTGTGAAGAATAAACGTTGATTTGATAGTCTGCGCTTGTATCCGTCTGCTTGTCGTCCTTGTTTTCTTCGGCGCAGTATAGCTAGAGCAACTTGGCGCCTCTGTTTTCACTCTTCAGAGCAGTATGGCGCTTCAGTGCCCAGCGTGTCCCGGTAAACCGCTCTTCAGAGCCGCAGTATCCAGCGCGCCACTCACACCACGATCAGGCATGATATTGGACACTGCACCCAGTAGCGCTGGGTTTTGCAATAGGGTACACCTGATTGGCCAAAGCGAATTGTGAATGCAGGACTTCCCTCATTTACTCGCAAGGCGTGCTATTCCTTGGCTTTGGGTGAACGGACGCAACTGTTGGAACGGGAGAAGGCAGTGCGTGTTAACTGTTTCGTCCAACGTAATTACATATATTCACGCCGATCAGTGCTGTAAATAGCCTGTTCTTCTAGAAAAAAAATATTCAATGCATGTGCGAGAACTCGATAGAAGCTTACACCATGCTTCGATACGAAGAAACAAAAAACCAGCCTAAAAACATCGGTGCCAAATGTACTTATGACAAGACATATAATAAAAACTATAAAAAAGAGAGGGTAAGCAAGTCTGAACACTGTATTTGTTTGTATGATTACCCGTAACTCCAGCGTCAACAAGCGTCGCAACCGCAGCCTCTCGGCTCGGCAGCTTCTGGACATCAGGCTCTTAGCCCAACAGCTGTTTTTGCTTACTTTTAACGATCACGTTTAGCTATTGGTATGAAAGGAAAACCAAGAAATAGCTTTCTAATGATACCAGGACTGCGGCAAACACGACTGCTGCTCGCAGTGGCACGTGGCGCTGTGATCGCTACACTTGCTGATCCGTTTGTTCTTTTCTTGAGTGATCTGGGAAACATAGGGTAAGGCGCAAGATCCAAAAGTATACGCGGCCATGGACTCAACACAATCGAAAGGAAGGTTGGGAAAAGCTAGAAGATGATCACAAGAAACATGTAAGAAAGGCGATCAGTGTCCGTGCTCGTATTGATATACGACCCTGTGCTGGCGCCAGATGATATGTGGTCAGTCTTTGTTTTGCCTTGTGTCTCAGCATATAACAATGATGTAGGGCAAAACAACAACGCATATCATGGGCAGAAAATACCGAAAGAGGGGGTGGGGGGCAGATAAAAGAAAACAGGCACTGATATTTACGAGATGCACTGACGCAGCACTCACAAGATTAAGGAGGTGTCTGTGGAGGCGTCAGTAAGGAGGGTACCAGTAAGCATTGCAACGATATAGCTTGTCTATTCTATTTTTCTTCCTTTTCAGTGCCGCTTCTAGGTTTATTCTGCAGGGTGCAAGTCGCCTCTTTCCCCTTCTTTCTTGTGTTTATTTTATTTTATAGCTTGTTGTGTTCAGCTTCAAAGACAAATATGGCTTTGCGAGCACTTTTACTCCCGAGCTACTATATACTATATGCGAAACGAAAGGCTTTTATAGCACATCATTTTGTTTTTCAGCAATTACTTGTGACATAAAACATAGACAAGTGTCGGGTTACAGTAAGCTTGAACTGCGCACCTCGTTTGTTATAGCCTTTCTTTTTAAACTTGAGTAGTTCGTTGTCGGTTAGGTTTTTTATAAAGCCTTATTTTCTTCTTTATACTGCATACAGAATTTCACGTCAGGCAAGTTGTTCAGTCATATTGTGTTTGCTCTGAACTGAAGCCATCCTGCAGCATTCAAGCTCATTTTCGCGAACCATCATCTACCTTGGTAGCTTAACTGCTATGGTATGGCGCTTCTAAGCTATACCATGTGGCTTCGATGCCTGATACCAGCCGCCACATTTTGACGGACGCATAATATAAAGACATCCCTGTAGTCAGACTTATATGCCCATTAAACAGCTGTAGGTGGTCTCATGAATGCACAGTCCGCTAATGCGGCAAGCCTCACAGTCATACAACGTTTATTCAATTCAATTCAATTCAATTTTATTTTCCAGTATATACATGCTGGATGGTTGCGTTGGGTTAAAAGCTACATAAGTAGCTTGACGGGACCCAACGACCAGACTATACAGGGCAGTAACAACAAGCAGTCCGGTGCAATGGCGAGCAAATTAACAAGCAAAACAGAATACCATATCGTACAAAATGAATATGTATACAGCGGTTTACATGTATTTCCAGCACGAGAACTGCAGGAAGAAAAAAAGGGAAAATAAATACATGTGCATAAAAGAAAATACTGGGGAAAAGAAAAAAAAATGCTACATACAATAAAATACTGCTATAGCATGAGTAATGAACAGAAATAAGAATAACACAGAATAGTAACACCGAACTACTGTAGCAATACTAGCTATTTGGAACACAATATAACAAAAACACTGGCCATATAACACAGCAAGAAATTCATGGAAGCAGAATGACTATGTTAGAAGAAACGACATAGGTTACACACAATGCAATTACACAGAATGTCACAGTATGTGACATTACAAGTGTGCGAAATATAAACGCAAGTCTTTTTTACTGAAAATCTGAATATCTTCATATTTATTTAAAGTGGATGGTAGGTTATATGCCAATGATTGATGTTTGTAGTGCGTCCTGAAATATGGAACTGACCATGTCTCAGGGTTCCTTGTGTTCGCATTAATTCTACGGCGTTCTAAAGATGCCAACTGTTTTATGCAATTCTTGAGGGATTCAGAAGCATATCGCGCAGTATGTAATAAACGAAAAGTATAAAGGTTGTCAATTCTAATAATATTGTATTTAGGAAACGCTTCTCTGGTGCTAGAATAATAGTCTATGTTGCCAATATAGCGAATAATCTTCTTCTGTAGCATCAGAACTCTGCGTATGTTAGTTATAGTGGTTGTACTCCACACTAAGGCGCAATAATTTAAGTGAGCATGAAATAAAGCAATACGAGTAACATCCTAAGATATAAGTTTATAAGGAACAGTTTTGATATGCTTTCGTATGGATCAAGTGTTATACAAACCTCCTCCACAGATGACTTTATTGATAAAAAAAGCTACTTTTACAGTGATAAATGTGCTGGTGACACTTCGAGGGGACATATTCATGATCGAGGAAGTATTCGTTCGAAGCTTTGAATTCCTCGCGGGGGATATTGAATATACATGTATTTGTGACACAAGAATTCGATATTCCCAATAAGTGATTAGCAATGAAGAGTTCTAATTTTCAGAACTCTCCTGAAGACACGCTATCGAAGCCAGATGTAACTTAAGTGGTTATCCAAAACATAAGCCTTGGAAAATCCGCAATAGTTCAGCAGCAAGAATTTAACAGTGTTGTTATGTTACAGGGCCCAGTGGCTACATCTAAATACGTGAGAGTGAAAAAGGCCATGTTTCTAAAATTTTATGAGTTACGCTACCGATTTCTGGAACGCTGAGCTGACTATGTATTCTTTTCGAAAGAATACACAGCTTCTACACGTACGAGCCCAAACTTTACTTACCAGTCGAATAAATATGGCTCATGTTTTGCGCGGTACCAGATCACTGCTTCAGCCTAAGGAGAAAAATTTTTATACTGACAAAGCGCCCTTATTCAGTTGTATTTTCCTCGTGAGGAATTCAACCTGTCCACAGGAACAGCATCAGTTTCTGTATTGCTGCACACATCATTTTCCTAGTGATACGAAAGTCACGTAGCCGAAGGTGAACGAAGAGATACGTAAGGGCGTCGTGGGTAAAAATTGAAGCAGGTGATGGTATAATATCCAAACTTGTTTGACGCGACGTGGAGCTGCCAAAATGAACTGAACTTTTTCGTGTTCTTTTTTTTTACTTTTTATTGCACACGTGGCTGTCAAACAAGCTGCGCATTCGTATTATGTAAATTTCTCAATATCGTTTAAAGCTGTGATTGGCTAGGAACCCTCACCCAGCAAGGCGAGATTTGAACAGGAAATCGGCTTTTACAAAAGCTCTCTCATTATCAAGTATATTGAAGACAAATTTTGAACTGCATCGTTTCTTTTTGGTTCAAAAAGTCCACGAAAACGACAACCACGTAATGGAAAGCGGATACAAAACGTTCTTGGCCCTGTTCCACCGCTTCTGAGAGGTTACCTCTTAATAAATTTTACAACATTTTAACTCGATAGTGTTTACACAGGCCCACCACTCGGTTCCACCTATCCAGCGCTAGAAAGCTCTAAACTGGGCGCCCACTTTGTTCTGTTTTAAACTGTAACGCTTTATAACTTGTAACCACATTTCGTGTGTCATCTACAACGCAGTGGTACTCGGTGGTGGAGGGTAAAGAGGCATGACTCATGAGTCGGAAAAGGCGCAGTGCATTCACGTTGAGTGAACGTGCCCTTGCCCTGTCTTTCTATTCCTCTGTCCATCTAAGCAATAAATACTGCCGGAAGACATTACACTGAACCTAGAACCCTTCGCGATGAGCCCCGTTTAACCTGCCGGTTCAAGGAAATGTGGAGCCATATCGTAAGTCGCTACTCTTCCAGGTTCACCGGGAGCACCCTTCCACGCTCCAGTGAATCTTCTGTCTTTACCATCATCACTGTTAAAGCATCCGTAGATGAAACTTCCGCGATTCTGACGCTATGAGTTTCTACCTTCATAGACAAATTGTCATTGGCTGGAGAGAAATCGATTTTTTTGTCAGTTTTCAAAATAGAGATCGTATCGCCTTAGACACGCTCGATAGCATCTTTGTTTAACGGGTGAGTCGTGCTCACTGTCAACTCGAAGAAAGCGAACGTCGTCCTTACTTCACTCGGTTCTTTCGTTGACTGTGTCTATAAAAATAAGAATTACTCAGTACGTCTCAGATTGCGCCGGTTTTTATGTGTGCCGTGCTTTTTTCTTTTTGTAAGGGTTTGGCCGCTTTATTACATAAGAAGTATAAAGAGTTGCTTTTTGTTATTTTATGTCGTGGGCACGGGCGCACATAATGTTCGTGCATTTCTCCATAAAAGTTATACCGCGATTATAGTTTCGACAAACACGCAGGGAGGCATGACAGGACCGTGTGCTGTGCTCGAAGTTTATTGAAAAAGACCCTTGCCACACCAGACACGAAAGAAGAGCCCGAGAGCAGCAAGCGTCTATTTCAATAAACTTGCAGTGCAGTACATGGTCCTGACATGCCTTTCTGTGTGTTTGGCGCAACATTCAGCGTGGATAACGTTCATGAACAAAAGTATGCATCAAAAACTAGCCCCGCAACGTGTTTTATTGACGTGCTCGTCGAAGCGTGCCCTTCTGTACTCTTTGTGTTTTACGCAGACTACATCGTGCGACTCGTCACTCTAGGCTTTTTTCTTTCCTTTTGGGGAAGGTAGGTTACGTACGTTAGAAATAGATTTATTACTGGAGAGTAGCAAAAGAATCACACCCTTTATTCAGAAACCACCGTCATTCCAGTGTATCCAGCGCAGAATCAATAAGTTTTCCGGCACTTCCACTCCAGTCAGGTTAACGGAAATGACCTTGGTCGCATTGGTGGAGACGCCGCTGGTCGATTCCACGAAAGATCAAAAAAAGGTGTGTACTTGATGTTTCCGATTTTCCTGATAATTTTGTATGTTGTTCACATATGACTGCACAACACGAAATCGCAGTGAGTTTTCAAATAATTTTTTTTTTCAACACAGTAAAATTCGACAAGTATCGCCGGTCGACGACGACCGTTTTACGAAAAGTGCATTTTCGTAAATTCGCAACCATGATGGCTGCTAGTGAAGTTATATATTACAAATATCTTTCTTTTTGGCTGAAGTAGAAGTAAAGTGGAAATAGCTCTTATCATTTCATGGAATTCTGAGCTAATTATGTATTTTTAAAGATTCACGAAAGACGCCGCGTTTCTGAAAATCAGTCAAATTTCGGACGCTATGGCTACTTCTGTGAGCATCTTAGCTTGTTCGTATTTGCAGTATGAATGGGCCTTCGTGTGAATAATGAACCTCTGCATTTCTATTTCTCTAATAATTTTCAAAGTAGTAAATTTTCATGCTAGAAACATCAAAAAGACAAAAGTTGCTCCTAGATTCAAAAATCTATAATAAAAAACCCCAATCTCAATTCTGTTCAAAGTCACCCAAAATGTTCTCAAAGGACTGCAGAATGATATTATGAAAAAAACATGTTGCATCATTTTTATTAGAACAAAAGCAGAAAATGTCAAACAGTGTGCTTCCATAGCATGATGGCTACTGCGTAAAGGACATCTCCAGTCATAGTAAAAAACAGCGCGAAAACACGAGGACGAGACAGATGAAACGGAGAAGCGCATGATCAGCGCTCGTCCCGTTTCATCTGTCTCGTCCTCGTGTTTTCGCGCTGTTTTTTACTATGAACGTGTACCAACAAGCTCAAGTTCGCACGCGTCTCGACATCTCCAGTAATAGGCAAATACAGTAACACGTCTTTTTCCTTCTCTGTGCTTCGCTAAACAACAGTAATGATCTATTGTCGGAAAGTGGGAACTGTTTTGTACAGAAAAAGATCGTTCCGATTAAATGCATTTGCGACACCACTTATATTCCTCGTCTACGGGCAGCCCGGACATTTTCATTCCTCTGGATAATATTTGCTTTCAGTAAATGCGCTTATATAAAAGCAACGAAGCTAAACGCGAAATTTGTGTAGCTGAGTCGATCATGCATTGTAAGAATGTGAGAAATTGCAAATGGTGGCAGTGGTGAACGGCGAGTACCGCAGTGCAACATAAGCACAGCAGCAACACATGGTTTGCCAGGCTTTGTCGCTCTGCACAAGAAAATGCTGGGTTGTCGATTGCGTTGGTTACACGATACATTTTACGTCAACGTATGTTATACAGCATGGCGGGAGAGGGAAATAGCGACCGGGTGTCACCCAATGCAAATTACATCACTGGTCGGCCGTTTAAAGCTTCTAGCCCATTACAAAGGACTGAGCCATAATTCTTCATCGTCATCAGTGGTCGCGTCAACAAAGTGCACATAATGCCTTACAGACGTGTAGCTGGTGCCTCGCTTCTCCACAGAATGACGAATATTTTCTTAGTAGGTGCTTCCCAACTTCACAAAAATTGTGATTTATGGCGTAGTGGGTACCTTGCTAGGTGTACTTGTATTAGTAGCCCCAAGAGAGCTTACAACAGGCTCTAGAAACGCCGCTCTTCCAGCTTTCGCTGTGACTGTGCTGCGGTTTCAGCGCAGGCCTGGAGTTTTTTTTTTTTTTCACCGCCCGTCGCTCTCTTCCCGGTCTCTGGATCCGCACCGCGCGGATCGTGTGGCGTATCGAGTGACCTGCGCTACAAGCCTTCGTGTAAACGGAGTAGCATGCGTTAGGCGGACAGGTGTAAAGGGCGGCGCGATAGACGCCCGCCTGAGCAGACGATAGCAACTAGCACGGCTGTGCCAGTCAGCCAAACACCACCTGAGATAGAAGTTAAGCATCCAAATTGTGCTTCACTTTGATGCGATCACTGTCCTACACTCTGAAGGTGGTTATGCGTAGGCGTTATAGCCATGACCGAGTTTTCTGTACGGACTACCTCATCGTGCACAAAAAAAAAAAATCCGCTGCAGCGGAATTTTTGTTGTATAAAAGATATCGGATCGAGTCTCTTTTGCGGAGGGTCATGAAGTAGGATGCGCGCTTAATTCAAGAGGGAGACCAGATCTGCCGGCACTACTTCAAGAGATACAAGGACCTGCAAAGAAAAGCAGATGCAATGCAAACAAAACGTGTTTTGTCCGTGGTCAAAACTGTTGCTACGAATTTCCACGTAATCGATTCATTTTAAACTCTGCATTGATCACATAAGGTTTGACAACGTACACATCTGGGCCAACAAAAACCAAACCTCTTGGCGACCACTGTCCAGAAATTTATTTCCATTGATGAAGAGACCTTGCCTTTTATACCAATCTCTCAATTCTGGCACAGCACAACATCATAAGAGACGCAGGGAGGGAATGCGTTCTTTAGCATGCAAGATATGAAATATACTCAACGGAAATAGATGAAAGAAACGGAGGGTACAACTGAAAGTGCCTACTGTCTACTGGGGGATGTCTAACACTGGCGTGAGGTCGCAAAGCATGCAAACGCATTTAATTGCAACGATCTTTTTCTTTACAAAATAGTTCCCACTTTCCGACAATAGATCATTACAGCTGTTTACCGAAGCTCAGAGAAGAAAAAATATGTGTTGCTGTATTTTCTTGTTACTAGATATGTCCTTTACGCAGTAGCCACCACGCTCTGGAAACACAATGTTTGACATTTTCTGCTTTTGTTCTAATAAAAATGATGCAGCATGTTTTTTCCTAATGTCATTCTGCAGTCGTTTGAGAACATTTCGGAGGACTGTGAACAAAATTGAGATTGTTTTTTTTTTATTACAGATTTCTGAATAGAGGAGCACTTTTGTCTTTTTGGTGTTTCGAGCATGAAAATTTACTACTTTGAATATTATTAGACAAATAAAAATGCAGAGGTTCATTACTCACATAAAGGCCTATTTATACTGCAAATATGAACAAGCTAAGGTGTTCACAGAAGTAGCCATAGCGTCCCAAATTTGACTGATTTTCAAAAACGCAGCGGTGAATTTTTCAAAATACATAATTTGCTCAGAATTCCATGAAATGATAAGGGCTCTTTGGTCTTTACTTCTACTTCCGCCAAAAAGAAAGATATTTGTAATATATAGCTTCAGTAGCTGCCAGCATGGCAGCGAATTTACGAAAACGCACTCTTCGTAAAATGGTCGTCGTCAACCGGTGACGCTTGCAAAATTTTCCTGTGTTGAAAAAAAAATTTCTATTTCAAAACGAACTGCGATTTCGTGCTGTGCAGTCATATGTGAACAACATACAAAATTATCAGGAAAATCGGAAACATCAAGTATACATCGTTTTTTTATCTTTCGTGGAATCGACCCGCTTTCACTGCTGTTAGATTAAAGCCCGCATGTAGGTGCTGGAAACGCTGGAGGGCGCTGGTTCATGTTGGAACTCATACGTTTATTTGGAACAACAAACTCTATAAACCGTTCATGTAGTACGTAGTCGTACGGCGTCGCTTTGCACATGCTCTAAATTGAATCACGTCGTGATACAGCATTTATATGGGCAGAGACCATGAGTTTATTTTTTAGATAACGCTATGATGTTCTCCCCTTGAACGTTTAACGCAACGCACATCGCAGGAGAGCGCTGCAAGAAAGTGAGGGAATTGCCATGATTGCCACACATGAACATGTGAGCAAGCATATTATATACATATATACGTATAAATGCAGGAAACTACTTCTAGGAGGCTTTCAAAGGACATAAAGAAAAACAGTACACATTTCGATCGAAACTAGACAGCTTTGGTATTTTTCTGACCGTGGGAGCGGCCTTCGTCTGAATAACCGTTATTCAGACGAAGGCCAATGCCGATCCTACGGGTGAGATGCTAAAAAGCCATCGTATTTCGATGTCTGTCATGTTTCCCCCCAATTTATATATATATATATATATATATATATATATATATATATATATATATATATATATATATATATATATATATATATATATATATATATATAGATATATATATATATATATATATATACTTGCTTCCCTTGTTTTTGTTGTTGTTGCCGAAGGTATTGGACTCATTCCTGTCTACTACACTTCGGCCTTTTCACCAACATGCCCGTTGTTATCTATACAGAAAATGGAAACTACAATGCCCCTCGGAACTACGTTTGCCGCACATGGGACCAGAGGGGCCTTCCCCAGAAACACAATGCTTTAGGGAACAACGGAAGTAAAAATAATAGCTTTTCTCTCACACTGAAACAAGCTTGGTAGATCAGAAGCGCACCAGCTGCGCCTCAAACATTTCACTCCTCTGCTTCCTGAACTATAGTTCGTCTCACTTCCCTGATGCACCTCCTCAAGGGATCTTTCTGTGCGCCTCACAGAAGTGCCTTTCTACATCCCAGAAACGAAGGAGTGGGAAGCGATACTTGAGGCGGCCGTGAGTTTCTATCAGTCACGTTACATTCCCAGACGTGCTCCGCAGACGCGATGCACAGAGGGCGAGAGTGAAAACGAACTGAGCGAGATAACAAGGCGGGAACAACAAGTTAGACATCCTACGAGCAGTCTTAAGTTTGTATGCACACTTCTACACTGGTACCCACCAGGCAGCAGCTGCGTTCTTTGGGAGGAGCCAACCGAGGCACCGTGCCGACTTGCTCAGTTAGCAATGTTTGCCTGTGTTTGTTCCTTTTGAGGCTTCAGAAATGTACACGGTCAAGCAACTCGCGGCTAGTTTTGCCGGCAACGCCTCTGCTTTTGTTATATGACAATCTACGGAAGCTTGCTGCTCGGGTCACGTGGAAATCACCTAAAGCCGTACAGCACGCACTTTAAACAGGTCTTTCTGATTTGGGCGTAATATCTGGATCCTTGCATTCTCATGCGTGTTAATTTAAATCTCATCATGGCGGACGCTCGCATCCAAACGTCCAATGAAGTGCAGTATGCAGCACGATTACGCTCTTCTGTTGAACCTTGTGTCGAGTGTGTCCGCTGTTGTTGGTCTCGATACACACACACACTACACAGCCCCACTTGCGCCAAATTAACAAAAAATATCACCGCTCAAGTACTCCGTTAAGCAGAAGCTTAAACGTGTGGCCTTGGTGCTCATCACTGGACTAATTCCGAGGGCTCATTAAAGTATTTCTCATTAATTGGTTGTGTCTGCAGAAAACCTAATTATTGTTTGGCGCCCGTGCGTTCCCTTCTTCATTTTTAGAAGTACCATTGGTGAGTAGTGAAATTGCCCCAATTTGTGTGGCACGTACACCATAAGAGTTCTTGCGTACATTGGACGGGCGAATTTTGGTCCCGCCAAGCCATCTAGAGGCTGTCTGTGAAACGTCGAAGGCATACATCAAACGCGTTATGGAAGATAGCATAAACAGTCATGAACGTGCTGACTTTCAAAGCATGAAAACAAAGACAGACCGCACAAAGGTACCTCACGGAGCGAAAATTCAAATCGGATGGAGCCGCCCGAAATGGACTCCAATACCTGAATTACAGAAAAATATTTTTTTTTGCCAAAGCCAATGCCTCGAACATCGCAAAAAAACATATGTATATTAAGAAAAAAGAGCACCTCTGAAATCTGCTTATTTACCGAATAACTTTCTGCGTTGTATTGACCCAGAAGTAAGAGCGAAAGTTCCTCGACACTCACAGACACTATGCCATCGTCTCGAGTGATCGTGACATACACGAATAGTTATTTGTGCCGCAAATGACGTACCGCTATAGTCCCTACTGCGATAACAATGGCAGCGTAAAGACACCTTAACACATATAGAATGCCCCGCGTACCGCGAGATGAGAAAAATTTTTGAGCGACGCACGTGGGATACGTAAGGCCCGGTCGGCGAAAGCTCTGCAGGACTATCAATAAAGTTGTTACCAACGAGCTAATGGACTTCAATTGCCATGATCGCGACAGTTTACAGCACTACAAGAAAAAAAAAAGAGCAAGCAGACAAGAACAAACAACAGGACAGTAAAATCGCGGGAAATCGGGAAAGCGTTCTTACTGTCCTGTCATTTCTCATCCTCTGCTCCACATTTAAGTTTTTTTTTTTCTCGCGCTGGAAAACGTTTTGTTCGAAGTACCGGCCAGCCCAAATTTCCGCTGTACATGCTATGATCCCAAACGTTACGCAGAATATTAGGCACAATGCCCGGTCCTTCAAAAGAGCGACGCGTTTTAATTACCTGTCAGGAATTGGCCTAGTAGGAAATTTCAATGAGGGACTGTTTCGTGCAGAAAGTCTAATCTTATCTGACATCCATGCTGTACACGATTAGTATCAGGTTCACTTGCGGATTTCATATTTGTTTTTATGCTTTGTTATCATTTTCCTTTCTTCTGGAATCTTTTAATCCCCTTCCCCAACCCTACACATAGTAGCATGCCAGCGATAACATGCGTATTGGCAAAAATAACTGTTTTTCTAATAAAAAATTTCTCACTCTGACAAAGACCGTGCACGTGTCGAGATCAAAAGAAAGATGGACAGTTTGACAGGGAACGTAATCAGCACAAGTGAAACCTGCTCGTTGCCCAGGAGAGACTTCAACTATCCTTCGTCTGCCGTATGCGGCTACTAGTTTCACCATGACTGACAATTAGAATCGTTCACAATTTCGCTTATTAGCATATATTATTGATAGCATATTGTACACCGCAGAATGAAAATCGTTAACAAATAGTTAAGTGTGCGAAACGCTGTTCATTGAACGTAGTCCGATAGAATGAGTATTAAGGAATTCGAAGGAATGACTACGGGGAGCAAATGTTCAAAAAGGGCATGTCGTCGTCAAAAAAAAAAAGAAAGAATGCTGATTCTTGCAGACCCGAGCAAAAACAGTAGAGCCGTGCGTGGGTACATTGTCCCAGGGAAATCAACTTTCTGCTCTTTACAAGAGGAACTTGTAAAACTTATGGCACGAATCGTGCCATAAAAATTTCTTATATTCTCAGTTTATTAGCACTGTGATGTGGTTTATTGACGCGTCTTCAGGGAATGTCAACAGGCGTCTAGAGTAGGGCGTCGCAGAGCGGCGGGCGTTAAGCAGCCAAAATCCGGGCAAACGCGAGCTGGAGTCCCTTGCTACTGTTGACACTGCGGCTTGCTTGCTTGCTTGCTTGCTAGCTTGCTCGTGTGTTTCTTCGTCGTCCTCTCTTCACTACATTGGACCCCGGGGAATAGCGGAGCCATCCTGGCGACTTAAGGCATTGACAAGATAGCGGGGTCATAATATGGCTTGATGCGAGACACGTGGACGTTTTCTCGGCCGCGACGGCGCAAGTCGTCAGATGGTGTCAAGGGCTCGACCTCGTAATTGACGGGGGATGTCTCAGCAAGAATGCGGTAGGAGCCGTGGTATCGGGCTAGTAACTTGGAGGAAAGTCCAGGAGTGTTCGGCGGTACCCAAAGCCAGACGAGAGCACCTGTCTTGAAAGCATCAAGAGGTCCGTCGTCGTCGCGCCTAAGCTTCTGGCGACCTTGGTCTTCTGTCGTAAATGAACGGGCCAACTGTCGGCAATCTTCTGCGTACCTGGCAAAGTCGGAAATTGGGCTGTACTCACATGCGTCAGGTGTGTAAGGAAGCATGGTGTCCAGCATGCATGATGGCTCTCGTCCGTATAAAAGAAAGAACGGTGAGAATCCTGTGGTGGCTTGCGTAGCAGTGTTGTACGCGTATGTCACGAAAGGAAGAACGGTGTCCCAGTTGGTCTGGTCGGATGCGGTGTACATCGTCAGCATATCACCGAGAGTGCGATTAAATATTTCGGTTAGGCCATTGGTTTGTGGATGATATGCGGTCGTCATGCGGTGAACGATATTGCACTGAACGAGCATTGCTTCAATAGCTTCGGACAGGAAAACATGTCCGCTGTCGCTCAAAAGTTCGCGCGGGGCGCTGTGGCGCAGGACGAAGTTGCGTAGAATGAAAAACACAACTTCTCTGGCTGTTGCTGTGGCCGAAGCTGCAGTCTCTGCGTAACGCGTGAGGTGGTCTACGCCGACAATAATCCATCTGTTCCCAGAAGTGGTCGAGGGAAGCGGGCCGTACAAATCAATACCAATGCGGTCAAACGGACACGCCGGGCACGGTAGAGGCTGAAGTGTACCGGCTGGTCGTTGGGGTGGAGCCTTTCGTCGCTGACAGGCGGTATAAGTGCGGATATACTTGCACACAAATGAATACAACCCGCGCCAATAGTATCGCTGACGGAGGCGGTTGTAGGTCTTGAGAACGCCGGCGTGAGCGCTTTGCGGGTCGGTGTGAAAAACAGCGCACATTTCCATGCGCATGTGGCGAGGTATCACAAGGAGCCACCTCCGACCATCAGACGCGTAATTCCGCCGATAGAGGAGACCATCTCGAATAGCGAAATGGGGCGCTTGGCGACGAAGAGTTCGTGAAGCGGGGTACGCTGATGGATCAGCCAGAAAGTCGAGCATGTGGCGAACCCACCCATCCTTGCGTTGCTCCGACGACATGTCTGCGACGTCGATTGACGACAAGGAAGCTGATGGAGAAGCTGTGCCGGGCGCTAGCGGTGAGCGGGAGAGCGCATCAGCATCAGGAGTGACGAAAGCAGTCTTCGCACGATCGGTGACATCCATCGGTACTTGCCAATAACCCGAGCGTAAATCTAAAGACGAGAAATATTTTGCCCCTTGTAAGCAATCGAGAGCGTCATCGATGCGTGGCAACGGGTACACATCCTTTCGAGTAATCTTACTGAGGCGTTGATTTTCAACGCAGAGCCTTATTGATCCATCCTTCTTGCGCACAAGTACGACAGGAGAGGACCAGGGGCTCTGGGACGGCTGAATCACTGCGCGTTTAAGCATGTCGTCGACTTGTTCGTCGATAATTTGCCGTTCTGCCGCGGAAACTCGACAGGGTCGTTGACGTAAGGGAGCATGTGAACCGGTGTCGATGTGGTGTGTGACGCTCGTCGTGCGGCCTAAGGTTGGCTGGGCACAATCGAAGGACGAGCGGAAGTCTTGCAGAAGGGCGAGGAGTTGGCTGCGATGCGATGGCGGTAGATCGTCGGCGATTGAAGGGCGGAAATTATCTGGGGCTGAAGAGTTGGGAACAGGTGACGTCATGGCGTTCAGCTGAAGGTGGTGTTGGTCCTCAGAGAAGTCCAGAGAACGCAAGTGGTCGACGTCTTGTACGTGCCCCAAAGATTCTCCGCGAAGCAAGGTAACGGCGGACGTCAGCGAGTTGGCAACAAGCATTATCGTAGCGCCAGAATTAATCGATAGTACTGCAAAGGGCAGTCGTAAGCCGCAACGACGGAGAAATACGTCCGACTGGGCAAAGAGTGCTGTTCCGTCTGTTGCAGTCGTACAGGTCAGTGCTACAAGGGTCCACGTGTTTGGGGGTATATCTGTGTCCTCAGCGACGACTAGTTTGTGGGGAGGGTCCGACGAAAGAGAGGTCTGCAGCGGCATAAGAGCTACTTCTGCACGAGAATAGTCTATGATGGCGCTATGACTCGATAGGAAGTCCCAACCGAGAATAATGTCGTGGGAGCAGGACGGTACCACAAAGAACTCGATCACGTAAAGTGCACCTTGTATGGTGACTCGCACAGTGCAGACAGCTGACGGCGCAATGCACTGTGAGCTGGCAGTACGGAGCATTAGTCCTTATATCGACGTCGTCAACTTCTTTATCTTGCGGCACAGTGTCTCAGAGGTGACGGAAACTACGGCCCCTGTGTAAGCGCAACGGCGGCGGTTCCTTCGACATCGACGTCTATACCATTTGGCGGCGAAACACATGGAGGCCTTGGGCAGTTCGACTTGCATGCAGCTCTTGCCTCCGGAACTGCAGCAATCAGTTTCCCTCCTCTGTAGCTGAGCGACGACGCATGGGTGACAGAGAGTGTTGTCGAGGAGATGGTGGTCGACGATTGCAGAAGGATGGTCGATTATCAGCGGCGTACCTAGGTAGTTTGCGTGACGACGAGATATCAGGTGAGGCCACGGTGTCGAAGAAAGAAGGTGGGCAACGCGGCAGTGGCGTGCGACGTGTTCAGCGACACCACAGGCGAAACAGATGGGCCTGTTGTCCGGTGTTCGCCACACGTCTTGACGGCGGAAAAACGAAGGCGAGGGCCCCGCGTAGTGAAGCGGCGAAGAAGTCGTGGTCAGCGGCGAGGCAGGGGTCGGCATCGCAGGGGTTGGCATCGCAGGTCGTGTATACGGCATAGGCTGCTGAGGGGGCCGAGCAGCGACAGCTGCGTAAGTGAGCGGCGCAGTGACGAGTGGTAGCTCAGCAATTTGGGTCCGAATGACGTGTCGAAGGTCAGGGCCAAAGTCTACACAGGCTCGTTCGTGAGAGGTAGTAGTAAAAGCTGACGCGCTACCTTTTCGCGGATAAAGTCCTTGATGGTGGATAGCAGCGGCTGCTGTTCGGCAGGGAGAGCAGTAACGTGCAAGCTCGATAGCGTGTCGGTCGTCGTGAGGGCTTGGCGCGCGATCGAGCGCTGCCGACGCAACTCGTCAAAGCTTTGACAAGGAAACGAGTGCAGTGACTGTGGTGGTATTCCTTGCGAGGAGCATCTGAAAGGCATCGTCCTCGATGTCCTTCAGGATGTGCTTGATCTTATCCTCTTCGGTCATGGTAGAGTTCATGCGGTTGCAGAGGTTTAGCGCATCTTCAATGTAGCCCGTGAAGTTCTCGCCGGGTTACTGCGCGCGTTGACGCAAGCGCTGCTCTGCCCGAAGCTTGCGAGCCGATGGCCGACCGAAAACGTCCGTAATGGAAGTCTTAAAGACGGACCAAGTGGGAATGTCGCTCTCGTGGTTGTTATACCAAAGCTGGGCGACGTCCGCAAGGTAGAACTGGACGTAACCAAGCTTCATTTGGTTGTCCCATTTGTTGCTGGCACAGTAGGGCGTCAGAGAGCGGCGGGCGTCAAGCAGCCAAAATCTGGAGTACCCTGCTGCTCTTGACACTGCCGCTTGCTTGCTTGCTAGCTTGCTCGTGTGTTTCTTCGTCGTCCTCTCTTCACTACAGCACATTTAGTTAATCACGAGTATTCAGATATGCTGTTCAGTTAAACGAAGGCAATCGTGCATTATTTCCTAAGCCTGTCTTGCAGTCATAGAAAGAAAGGCGTAATTATTAGAGGACAAATATGAAGTTCCCCGACGATACTCTTTTGAAGCCGCCTCGTTTTCCTTTGACGTTTCCCGGTGGTTGTTCGGCGCGGTAAATGCTGGGTATTATACCCAAACACGTCACGAAAATTAAGGTAGAGAACTTAAATCACTTTTAACGGTTGCGACAAAAATGGAAATCATGCTACACGTGGACACCCACCGAGCAGAGGGAATCACGTGAGCTCATAAGTGAGCACGTAGAACAAGAATTCGGCGAGGCAGCATGTGCGGCACATCGCTTGCGCGATGTATTACAAAATCGCGTGCTTATAGTAGAATTCTCAGCCAGCTCTCAGATTAGCCTATATTCTTGGGCGAAATGGAGGCACAGTTCGTTGGAATTGAATGACGTCACGTGACTTTCACTGCGATGTTTTCTTTACTCCACTGTTACAAAAACTCACAGGCTTACTGATGCAATCGCCTTAGGCGACTCGAAGGCGAAAGCCGTCTTTCTCTGTTTCTTCTCAGTCAGTGCATTGATCCTTTCCCGCCGCCCTCCGAAAGCTTTCTGCAGCAAACGTGGTTTTGCCCCGCTTTGATGTCAGAAATGTCGGCGATATGTGACGCCGAGATGACGTCGTATGTGGACGTCGTCAAGTAATGAATATTTTTTACATACCTCAGGCTGACGCCGCTGACGGGCAATTTTCGCGTTTAACGAGGCTTTTAAGGCTTTCGCCTTAATATATCGAGATGGTAAATGTGCTTCGCGGAAGAAGAAAAGCCATATTGACAATTTCATGGCGCTTCTTTTGCGTGAATATCATTGTTAAAATGTGGCTCTAATCTTCAATATAAATTATCGCCAATCTAAACCCTGGCGTCGGTAACAGAACTGCCCAATTCCTCCACCTATTGTGCAAGTTGTTGATCCATATTGAAATTTGTTGTTTTGTTTTGGCGAAAACTGCTCTCCTATTAATAAGCACGCTATTTAGCGCAGGACTTCATATTAGTGTCCACAGTCTGAAGCTGTTTACCGTGCATGTAACTCCAAGTGCTTGAATGTCTTCTGCCGTTTAGCTCAAGAAATTGCGGTCACCTCTGCTAGCATCAAATCCAAGACGTCAAACTAATAATTAAAGCGCCAAAGTCGGAGTTTTACCCCTTCGGATGTCCTAATTAACCGAACGAAACTAAATTGTCTTATCACGAACGAATTTCATATACCTTTAAAGCTAACAAAATTACGAATTGATCTCTGTGTATTTTGGGAAGGTTTTGTTTTAATGTTTCTGTTGTTAAAAATAGTGTTTCACTTTTGTGTTATTTCAGCGATCAAGTTTCCCTATTGCGGACATATTGCAGAAAGTGGGCATAATGAGGCTGAAATACAGCCCGGTGTACTGCTCTCGGTAAAATGAACTGCCAACACACAGGCACGGAAAGCTTCAATGAACAGCCAACAGCGATGACTTCTTCAAACTTCATTGACGTCTTAATTAGCCCACAGTATTGTTTTCTAGAATAAATAGCTTGTACTGAGGTAGTTGTGTCTAGAAAGGATAGCTTGGTGTGTTGTACAGAAAAAGCTTGTTAATTTGACATCCGTTAATTGGGAAAGTCTGATAATTCGGACATGTTCTCTGTTCCCCGCCAATATATGCATTGTTTAATGACATCAAACTTTCGCGCATTCAGTCAAACCCTCGTTAATTCCGCTGCAGTGCGGTTAATTCGGACGATCCTCGGAGCGCGCCGAGCGCGAATCATGGCCGTGGGCTTTTAGAAAGGTGTAGTCGACATTCACAATCACGTTGTTGGTTCGTAATACTAATGAGGCATGGATTGATACCCCGTTTCGGTTTAAGACAGGGGGTTCTTGTGCCGCGTTCACATTGCGCACTAAATTGCAAATGACGAAAACTGCGGCTTTTGCACTGCTCGTATGCAAAATAATTACTGAATCCACGTATTCCACAAGATGGTGAAAGTGCACTGATTCGTTAGACATTTACTTATTGTTTTCTTGATGCACTCGATAATTCGGCATTCGGTTAATTCGGACAGTTTTTCAGGTTCCGTGCAATCCGAATCAACGAGCTTTTACTGCAGTGCCTGTGTGCGTAGTACACAGTTGCCTGTAGTCTCTTTTACTTTCGACGCAGAAATAATAATTACTGCTCGGCTTTGAGTGAAATGAACACATGTCGAGTGAAAATAACACTAAATTATGGCTATACCTACACCGAATTAGACTACAGCTGCCTGTGTTTTATAGCATTTTCGCGAAAATTTTATATGCACAGCGACGAGTGAAATGCTGTTATCCGAGTTCATCTTTGGTGTCATAACGTTGTGAGCGTGTCAACACAAACAGCTCATTAATTTACGTTGCTTAAGGAAACGGCGCTGTCAATCTGGAAACTGAATACGCGCTCACGTTGCTTCGGCCAAGCACAGAATTTTTGTGCAAAGCGATGTCCAACACGAAAAGGTGTAGCATAATTTTCCTTCCAGATTTAAGAAATTTGCCAGAAGTAAGGTAGTCGCTGCCCTATATTATACGCCTAAAGCTATGCATTTCGATCAAGCATACTACTCACACATTCGTCCTAAACTACAGTATGCGTGTGTTGTGAGGGTTCCATATACCAAATTTAGCGCAATGATCCAACGCAAATTAGTCGCATTCACCTTTTCCAAATATCGCTCAACCGACACCCAACCAGTCGTATGCTAGCTAATAACATTTAAATTGCAATTAGAAAGGAAAATTCGTAGGCTTAGATTCATTTTCTTGCTGAAGAACAATCATTTCTCTATCAGCCCACACCCTTTCTTAAAGCCCCTAGTAGCATGCCGAACCAGGTATCGCCATGCAGAATTCATCAGGCCTTATCTCGCGAGAACTAACCTTTTCAAATACGTTTTCTTTCCTCGTACCATAACTGACTGGAACAACTCAGCCATAGCGATAATTTATTCAGCATTGACGCTATTGATGCAATAAGTTGTTGAATGTGTCGTTGCTTCTCGTGCTCCTGTCGTACATTATGTTAATCTGTTAATATATTATTTCCAGCTATAATATTGTTGTGCGTTTGCAATATACATTGTTATTTTAAGCTTCCGATTATTGATTTTTGCGCGGTTTTACATCTTCTTAACGAATTGTATTATTGTATATTCTTTGTGTTCATTTCCTTCTCTTTTCCTATATCTGTTTATATTGTATTTTTATGCCCCTCCTGCTAGGGCCCTTCCTAGGTCTGCAGTATGTTATGAATAAATAAATAAATAAATAAATAAATAAATAAATAAATAAATAAATAAATAAATAAATAAATAAATAAATAAATAAATGCTATCTTGGTCCTCATAGGGAAATATATAATTTATGCCAGCAATAATATGCCTTTCTTGTGTGTTGAGTAAAGTTGCTACATGTGCAATCGTCCAGGCGAGCGCGTTGTGAATGTGAGAGGTATGCAGAGCGTCAAAAGACCCCATTATTACGTGCAGATAAAAACTGGATCATGTGAATTACCATTTGAACACACAAACGGTAAGCCAGAGAAAAACAATAGAGAGAAAGATAACTTTATTGAGTGAACTTCGGTTTTTCACGGAGAGATGAGAAAAGAAAGCAAAGGTTTGCTCTTAGAGCATACACGTGACAGAGTGGCCGTTTTCAGGGCCTCCTTCATAGTCATTCGTGCCCTCCACAAGCGGGTCAAAAGGAATTTCGCAATCTCATGTCATTTCGCAACTTCTTCCTACAAAGGCTTCATTTTATGTCAGTGATGGTGTCTTCCCTGCTTCGATCAGCTCTCTACGTTTTCTCCTTCTTGTGGCAACTAGGCAGCACATTTTATATAGCACAGCCTTCGAAAATGTCTTATCTCGTTCGTTCGAGACGACTGAAATGGATACAGAGACGCCAGTCGTTAAGCTTCTTCTGCCGGATATCGATGTCAGCAAAAGGCTTTCGCAAGGGCTGAGTAAACGTGTAAACTAGGGAAATAAATCAACCAGGAGAGCGCGTTACGTAACTCATTGATCCTTGGTAAATGAAAGTCGCTGAATCCATCGCGTCGCATTTTCCCCGCGCTTTTTCGATCGCAGTGCCCACGCAACAAGAAGCCCCTGAGAGTCAGCGTATTAGCGAGAATATTTGTTCAGCTGTACTTGCCTGGCATTACCAGCACTACTCGCGCGCTCTGACGTGTCGACCGCGCGTTCCAGCAAGCCAATACTCTCATTTTTTTCTTACCTTGTGTTGCATAATGTCTTATTCTAATGTTTCCTTCCTCCATGATCAGCACATGAGTGAATAAATGCCGAGTTGAGTAGAACACATCGCGTTGCTTGGCATCAGGAAATTCGGCGTTTTGCAAGGCACTCTCGTTCCTATCTGTCACTTACAGCCACTATCTGCTACGTGCTGTATCTGGGGCGCACAAATATGCTGAGTGCATCGCACAGCCTAGAGCCACATCAGTCTTTCGCTGCTGCTGAGCGAGCTTTTTCTTTCTAGTCAATGCATTTTTCATTCCCTCGAGTATTTCCTAAATACAATATGTGATCGGTCGACGTTTTGATTGCCTTGGTATTTGCGGCTTCCATTCGTATTTGTTATCATTTCTATCGATTGCTTCAAATGCTCTGATTCAGAAGTTGATCATCTGTGCAACCTTTTCTCTTTTTTTAATCATCGCGAACGTGCTGAAAATGGGCTCTCGCAGTTAAGGCATTGTTTATCTTAAAACCGATTGTCTAAACGCCTGAACACCAATCACTTATACACCCTGAAGACATGTTCATCTAAAAAAAAATTCGGCAGATCCCACGCACCGTGAGAGTCGATGTATGCGAAGCATGCGGCGGAACTGACTGTGGCGTAATTTTTTCTGAGCGAAACGTTACAAAGTGACGCTAAGGATTTGCATAAATTTTATACGCACACATATACGTCGAAGAGCAGCATATGTGTTATATAACCAGTTGTTTACAGCTGGGTAACGCTGCGTACGGCAACATGGTTTTACCAACACCAGGAGCAGTAACCTGATATGTAGTGTTTGTCCTTGTGATGGAGAACGTAAGCACGTCTCACGAACCCGTGTGCATGTGTGGAAGAAGTTCCTGACAGTTCTTGAACAAGGTCATCATCACCGAGGTCAGTGAGCACCAACAGCTCGTCATGACTTGTAACTGGATCCGGTCGTGATCGCGGTGACGAAGGGTCCATGTGTAGTGAAGTATGACGTATTGTGCACCTGTTGGAAATCGTGGATGCCTCCGTCATTTCGTCAACAAATTGTCTGTCGATAGAGCCGGCGACATGTCGGAACCTGAAGTCACCCTTCGCGTTGGTGAGGTATAGGCCGTTCAGGCTGGTAGGCCTGGATAGTGCTAGGTAGACCAACATAAATGGATGGCGCTTGTCGTATTCGTAGACTACCTGGGCCTATGTGGCCTACGTAGCCTAGTCTACAAAGCGGCTGTCAGTAAACCTGGTATCATCCTCGGTCAGCATGAGGCCATCGCCCAGCCTCTTAAGAAATGAAGAATACACTGCGGCGTTCTGGCGGGCTAATATCATAGGTAACTTTCGTTAATGTATTCCTCCGGGGTCGTGCAATGCATCAATATAGCTTGCTGAGTCATAGGAATACAAATGTAATGTTTATTAGACTGCTATAAAACCGGAGCCAACACCGGAACCACAGACGTTAATCTGATATGACGCCTGTATCGTAGGAGTATCATGTAGTGTTTATTGCTTTGTTCCAAAATTAGATAGCCAGCACCATAACCACAATTGACGTTGCACCGATATTACGCCTCCATAGGCTGTTTTTTCCAAACCAGTATATGTACATGTCGTGGCTCTGTGGTAGAATACCTGATTGCCACGCAGAATGCTTGGGTTCGATTCCTGCTGCGGTCCTAATTTTCATTCTTTCCGTTCGTCGGGTCAACGCTGCCGATGTCGGTTTTTCTTCACGCTCTTCTATTTAAGTTACCAATGTCTGTTCTCGCCGTTCCTGGGTAGATATAAACTGTCAATCACCTGTGGCGCATACCCGTACACCGCGGCCCCTGGTAAACCGGTATGTGCCGCACGGGTCTGGAGGAGAGGGTTTGACGATGTACGCGACAGGATCTTCGCGTTATTCATGTGAAGACCCGACAGTCATATTCGTCAAGTCTTCTTGTCCTCCCATGCCAATTTTGGTCTACACCAAGTTAAGGAGCCGATCATGAGAGCGCCCAGACGTAGGCGGCTAGATAGATAGATAGATAGATAGATAGATAGATAGATACGTAGATAGAAACGCTCAAAGTGCCAGAGGTTCGCTAAGAAATGCTTCGCATTTAATAGGACTCACTAGTTACACGTTCATACACCTTAGTTTCTGCAGCGCATAAGCGACAACGCTAGAATGAAGCCAACCAGGGCAGAAAACGTAGAATATTGATGCAGCGTCAATGTTATTAGAAATATTGCGCTTCGCATGTGACGTTCCAAACAACAAATGTTGCGTATTTGGGGCAGTAGTGAAGACTGTCGTTGCTATTCCGTATGAAAGACGCAACGAGCAGAATTTCAAATAGCGGAATTTCCGTCACATGAGAGAAGTGCAGGCGGCACAAACAGATTCGGACAAGTTTTCGCGCAAATGAAAACCAAATAAGGAATAATCAACAAACACGAAACGCAGAAGTACACGCCAGCTTCACCGCTATATAGTATGCCCCATTACTACGAAAAACTGCGCAGAATACACAGGGACAGGGAAGACGCACCTGCGCTTGTGGGTGCGTCTTCCCTGTCCCTATTTATTTTGCGCAGTTTTTCGTAGTAATAGAGTACCAACTCGCCCAGCGCTCAGCCCTTTTATGGCATGCTCCAAAAGCCAAAATAAGAAATGATGCAACAAAATGCGCGGCAAATGCGAATCAATATATGACAAAGACGTGCTTCCTCTTTTAAGCCATAAACTACCAGTGCGTCCATGTGGCCCGACTAGTATGGGCAAGGCACATCAAATCACAAATACAAGAGCAGTGCCAGGGCTGGTGTGTATGGTGGGCAGAAGCTCGAACAAAAGCCACGGCAAGGGGTACACCACGTAGATTATTACGACGTGGTTGTTGCTAGATGTATTGATGGAGCGCAGCAGAAAGGCTGCGACCAAGGCGCGAAGGAAAGACTCACAGCGTCTTCAGCGAGAAGTGTAGTAGCTCTCGTCCTCCGTGCTCAAAAGAACACTTTTGATCTAAATTGCTCCAAACGCAACCTACACATCTGTAGCATCCAAGAGGATATCACTTTTCTTGACGTCGTTCTTGCCGTGCATGTGAAACAAATAGGAAAAGACGTTTACGATCCTGTAGGTTACATCGGCCGGCGGTCATCCTTGAGGGCCTACAGCCAGCCCGATGCACCCCGACTTTGTCGCAAGCCTTCATTTCCTTAGGTAGCCGAGAACGATAAAGCCGCGGAAGCTGGTTTTGATCTCAAAAACTTCAGAGCCAGAGGGATAATGGCAAATATCCGCGCCAACGTGACAGTTAGGTCAGCGCTAAGTAGAGTCTATAGCGTTTCCGGCTGGTAGGGATATAGGTGTAACCCTGCTCCCTCTCTGTCTATACCACTGTCAAAGATCTTTCCCCTCCTGCTCTAGTGCTTCATTGCCCTTGAAGAAAGGTTCGCTGGAGGGCTCGAAGCATTGCTCTTTGTTTAGACCGAAGAACCTTGGGCAGGTGCTCTCGCTCAGGTCTTTAGACAGCGCACCAGATGTTGATGACAGCCACGATATGCAATACCACTAGCGCCACCAGAAGTACGCACACCGAGCAGTACCATGGGAGGTAAAATCCCAGCAGGAGCTCGACCAGGCCTTCTTGTCAGCGGGGGTTACTGATGAGCATGCGGCGGATGCTGTCCCATGCAAGGTCCTGCTGCAAGTAAATCATGTAAAATGCTTTATATTGGGCTGGTGATGGAGCGAGTTAATTCTTGAGCTCCTGCTTCGCTGCACAGGTGAGCCGCTCCATCATGAGCCGGCACAATCAGTTTGCTGGCTCATTTTGCGGCGCCAGCGGTGGCGTTCCTTCCATGGCAATCTCTGGAGCCACCACAGCGTATTGGTGGCGGCACGTGTGGGTTACATGCAGGGCCCCACGACGGAAACCGATGAGCAGCACTCAGAAGATTAGTGCCCCTCGTTGCCTCCCAGAGATGGAAATCTCGCGCATCCGCCGCCGTATGTCCCACGAAACACCGCGCAGCCGCCGCCACCGCTGCACAGTATTTCGTGTGCAGCAGGTGCGAGTGTCAAACGAAGCCAACCACATGAAAAAGAGAGGGAGAACGAAAGAGACGGACGTTAGAGAGAAAGAAAGCGGGAAACTGGTGGAGAAATGAAGAGATAGAAAATAGAGTGAAAGAACGAGACAGAGAAAGAAATCAACAGAAAGATAGTAAAAGAGAAAAAATAGTGAGAAATAGAGAGAAATGAAGGCGTAAAATGATAGAAAGACAGAGAAAGAGATAGAAAGAAACAGATACGACAAAGAGATGGAAAAATAGATATCAAGAAAGCAAGAGAAAGAAAGAGAGAAATAAAGAGAGAAATAAATAGAAAGGTATACAAAGAAACAGACACAACAGGGAGATGGAAAAAATAGAGAGCAAGAAAGAGCAACAAATAGACAGAGAGAGATAATATAAAGCAACAGATAAAATGTACATATAACAAACTGAGAGAAGAAAGAAAGAATAAAAGAAAGAAAAGGAAGGAAGGCCATCCAGCTGCGCGATTCCATCAGCCTTGGCACAATTAAAGGGAAGCTGCCATAATTGTTTTCTGATTAAAATAGTTGCGCAGAACATTTATCATTACGATGAAATATTCGGAAGAAAGAAAATTGCACCAGATCCCACGCACTGCGACATTCGATTTCATGCAGAGCAGTCGGCGAATACCTACCATATCTTTCTTTTTTTTTCTGCGTTGAGCCAAGCTTTACAAGGTGCATCAACGCTTTGTGTAAATTGAGTACTTGTGCACAGATTGAGGGCTGACCAGACGCGTCGACAACACCAACGCTTAAAGGGTAGCTTATGGTTTGAAGTGACGTCAGCATTCGCAATACTGCACCGACGCCGGTTGATGTGCATGTCATAAGTAGCGGTTGTTGGCACAGTCCATAGGAGTCGAACAACGCTAGACTATAAGCGTGCTGCGTGAAAGAAGAACATAGGTAATGTTTATTGCATTGTTATAAAAGCGGATAGCCAACACAGCAATCGCAATTGACGTTTCTCCGACGAGATACCTGCACAGCATTAGCGTACCCAGGAGGAGCGGGTTGAGGGTGAAAACAGCCCCGAAATTTTGCAATTAAGCAAGTGCTTATACAAACGCACACGCACAAACACATGCACCAACACACATAAAGAGTGTTTGAAACCACCCCAACCCCCACGAAGTTGGTATGCCTTAAATACAAATTTCGGTATATGCCATCTCAATAAGGCAAATAGATACACTCTCTAAGAAAAAAAAAAGAGTCCTTTGACCCTTTTTAGAGAGTCATGGCATGTCACGTAAAGGCCTCTCTTTAAAGAGTCACGTAAACTCTCTTTGGGAGTCAATATACTCTCTTCTAGAATTCATGGGACCCACAATATAGTTAACGTGCCTCTATAAAAAGAGACATATACGTGGCAGGCGATGACTACACGAAAGGAGTCACACACTCTTTACTTCTTTCTTAGATAGATAGATAGATAGATAGATAGATAGATAGATAGATAGATAGATAGATAGATAGATAGATAGATAGATAGATAGATAGATAGATAGATAGATAGATAGATAGATAGATAGATAGATAGATAGATAGATAGATACGCCTAAAGTGACATAACTTTGCTCAGAAATACATCGCATTTAAAAACAGAAGGAAGTGCCTCCTGGCGGCCTTATAAAATCGTGGCGGGCAGGTCAGGCAGCTCGCCGTATATCACACGGATAATGACTTGCGTGTGTCACGTGTCCCTTTCTTGTGTCATGCAGTGGAGATTGGCCGTTGTCTCAATGACCACCGGTGAGACTACAGATTAAAAAATTCGGCAGATCCCGCGTACCGTGGGAATCGATGTCATGCGAAGCATGCGCGGGATTGTGACTCGCATAATTTTTCATGATGAGCGAAACGTTAAGGAATGACGCTAGAGAAATGTGGAAGTGGTATAAACACACTCATATGCTGAAGAGTTGCATATATTTTATATAACCAGTTGTTTACAGTTGCGTAACGATGCCAACAGCAACATGGGTGTTACCATCACCAGACGCGGTAAGCTGATATGTAGTGCTTATATTCTTCAATACTCGATAGCGCGAATCCGAACAGCACAAAGACGAAACACAAATGCACAGGACAGGCGTTACTCGCAACTAAGCTTCATTTAGGAAAGTTCTCCTGGATATACACACAGCCGAGTGGCACACGCAGGCGCACTGCACGTACGGTACAGTCACGGTTGCAGTTGTTAGAGTTGCGTTACAGTTGTTATGCTTATACTTATCTGTTATGATGGGAACGCACGCACGTTTCACGAACCCGTGTGTATGTGTAGAAGGGGTTCTTGACAGTTCTTGAACAAGGTCATTATCACCGTGATCAGTGAGCAGCAGCAGCTGGACCAGACTTGTTAATCGGATCCGTTCGTGATCGCGGCTACGAGAGGTCTAAGTGTAGTGAAGTGTGAGGTATAGCACAGCTGGTGGAAATCCTGGATGTCTCTTACGATGAAATGATCCGTGAGGCCTGCTGTCCTGAACGTGGCAGCGAGGTCTTTTGATGCCCTGTCCACATCCAAGCCGTCTTTCACGCAGTATAAGAACCAGGCCTTGTTGGGTCTTGATAAGTCAATGTTGGAGCCACCGGTAATGATAGAGGCCTGGTTCTCTCGGCAGATTTATTGTAGGAAGCATTGACCCCGGTTCTTGCGTAATCGACGTGGTCCACGTTGCGGACCACGTGAACGAGTGCATGGTAGTTGAGCGTCTTCAAGGGTTGTTCTGTCTTCAGTTTCCTCACTTTCCTTGTGTCCGCCACAGTGGTGTAGCGGTTACGGTGCTCGGCTGCTGATCCGAAGGTCACGGGTTCGATCCCGGCCGCGGCGGTCGCATTGCGATGAATGCAAAATGCTAGATGCCTGTGTGCTCTACGATCTCGGTGCACGCTAAAGAATACCAGATGGTCAAAATTAAAGCCCCAACAATTATTATCACTTTCCTTGCGTGTCAATATGTGTGTTCGCGTTTAATGTGTTGGTTGAGACTTTGTATCACCTGTGGCACATACCCGCATAACTTAAACTCTGGTATGCGGGTATGTGCCACACGTGACTGAGAGAAAGGGTTTCATGACGTACGCGACAGGCATTTTGCGTTATTCATGTCACGACCAATGAATCGCGTTCACCATGCACTGATCCCCTGCTATGCCAATTTTGGTATATTAGAAGTTATGCAGACGACCAGGAGAGCACACAGACGTAGGCGGCTAGATAGATAGATAGATAGATACGTAGATAGAAACGCCCAAAGTGCCTGAGGTTCGCTAAGAAATGCTTCGCATTTAACAGTAGAAATGAGCGCTAAAACACGGGACGAAGAAAGGACACAAATGTAACTTAGCAACGTTGCTTGTTGGGCGAGTTGGAACGAGTCAGTCATAGCGTAGTTCAGCGCAAAAGACAGGCAACAGACGAGTGAGAGTACCTTCTTCGTCCCGTCTTTTAGCGCTGTTTTCAACTGTTAATGATGAACCTGCCTGCCCAAATGCGCACCCTACTGCAGACTACAGATTATCGCTGAAAGGGCAACCTTCTTCAAGTAAGTCGCGGCATTCTCGTGATCACATGTGCACTCCACTCTTATCAGGCGCTAAGGTGCTTCCATGTCATAAGGACCAGCCGGCGCGACAACTGGCTGAAGCTTTCCTTGTTTTGAAAGTAGATGATAGCTGTGTACAAAGCCCTCTACTGCATTAAACAAGGCTGAAAATAGTTACCTAGATGCACACATCTTAAAATGTTTGTTTCTCCTACTTGCGCAAAACTGCTATTCGGCCTAGTTGAAATAAGATCGTCCTTCACTTACTCGCGCAATACATACAGGGACAAGAAGAGACTTACGAGAGACTTACGAGGATTAAGAGACTTACGAGAATCGCGCCTGTCCTCGGAAGTCTCTTCTTGTGCCAGTGTGTTTTGCCCGAGTAAGTGAAGGATGTTACTTGCGAACACGTGTTTCTGGACGCCTCAAAATACCGCTTTTATTCAATAGAACCTTCAGCAATAAATAAGAGCTTGTCTTGAGACCTTCTACGTCATGTCTAACTTTATATTCATCCTCATTTTCCTGGTTGGTATTGGAAAAAACATTGGAAAAAAGAGACCTCGTAGCGGGAGATGGCACATAGGATGTCACAAAGTGGAATATGAAAGATGAAAACGGTGCCGCTGATTAACGAGCAAACTGTGGGCGAAGTTCTAATCAAATTTAAATGGAAAACGTTAATGATGTAACAAAACGACATTCGATTGCGCTGAGACAGAGTGGATACCCCGGTAACCGTATTTATCTATCGTGGTTATGTTTGTGCCCCTAATTGTGCAGACAAAATAGACTATGTGAGATTAAAAATGCTGTGATTCACCGTAATTTCTTCCTAATAAACATCCGGAAAGAGCGCCCGCCAAAACTAAAAGCCGGAGACCGTAATTTAAAGCGACTATTCTCATTTCGGAAAGATCCAGTTTGGGCTTTCAAAACCTGATTGCACTCATGTCGATTCGCCGACTAAGCCCTCTTCTGTCTTTCAGGCCCCGTTAAAATTTCCGCTAAGTATGTCTGACAGGCTTTGCTGGGAACTGTCGGTTAAGCGCCCGCATTACTATTGGGCCCATTCCTCGAAATTCAACTTTCATGGGAGGTTGGGACTTTACAGGGGATTCGAATCTAATGATTACACATACCGCAGCAAAGTGTAGTGTACTTCCTTCTTTATTTCTGTGCTGTAGCCCATTGACAGACAAAAGAAAGGAACACAAGCTGCATAACTCTGGCATAACACTTAGAAGCCTCAGTGAGATGAGATAATGAAAAATCAATAATGTCAGCGGTATTATTTTGGCTCATTGAATCACCACGCTGCAGGTCTCTCAATCATACGGGTTCTATCCTGGTAGCGATGGCAGCTTTTTAATGCGGGTGGATACGAAAACACTACGTGGAATAATGGAATTTTGATCGTGCAAATATACTGTTCATTTTTATTTAAAACCACTGATGTAGTTGAGAAATGTGGTTGGCGATGTGAAATACACAACTCATGACAGCATGCCGTATCACATAACGAAGCAGTAGGAATGGTTGCACAACAACAACAACAACAACATCAACAAGAACGCCGACGACGACGACAACGGTGACAATGCTGTCCATATGAACTGGCGAAGCTTCTGAATTGGCTGTACACTCTTAGTCGGGTACTGCATAACGAACAACATAGAGGCGGTGCGCTCCAATGTACTTAATAAAATACTTTTTAAAGGAGCCTGACGGAAAAAAGATTATAAGAAAATCGCTTATGATTTTTCCTTTGCGCTCGCCGTTGACGGTGATCGCCCCATCCACGACGTCCTCCGAAAAGTATGGATCAATGGCGCCGCCGGCCCAAAATCCGCACCAAACAGTACTGCGGATGTATTGCCGCCTGGTAAACCTCGTGTGGGCTGGCGTCGTCCTATATACGGCAATTGTGCTTCTTAAATATCCATTCATCAAAAAATGCGCCTCGTCGCTATATTTGATTTTTCGGCGCAATGTTCGCAAGAACAAACAGGTCCTTTGATAATAAAATTTCATTATATCGACGTGCTGCTCAATCGTACAACTTGACATGCTGATTCGCATCAGTGACTGAATAATATACAACAGATTAGACATACGCCACCAAAAGAGCATGGCCGCCACAAATTGCCAACATCATCCCGCGCTTAATGGAAAATCCGATTTCTTTTGTCGAGGGCGCTTGTAATTTCACATTACCAAATTTAATTGGTGCATGACCTCACGTTCCTGCGCTTAGTGATTACAGGCACGATGCCAACATTGGAGGCGCGCCCTGAGGCCGCGCCCACAACCAATCAGAGCCGTTTCGCTTCCGCCGGCGATAGAAAAGAAAGAAAGACAGAAAGAGAGAGAAATGGTAGGTCAGGCACGCAGACGCCACACTTCGCTTGCCCCTATTTTCTCTATAGAGGAAGGGCTCTATAATTTTTATTTATTGTTCGGCTATACATGGAGTCGAATGATTTTCTGTGGTGCTGGAACTCGCGTCGCGTCCACACCAAGTACTCGCGGCGGACCCAAGCCAGCGCGCGGACAGCATCTCGGAGTCGAGCGCAACGCCGCCGCGTCGTCCTGAAGCATCGTCCAGCGCTCCGCTGCTAGCCCCTCCCCATCTAGGCGTTGTTGTCACGCAGTGGTTCATGTCTCCCGTTGTTGCCATGCAGCGTGTCAGACGAATTAGGCGAAGCGCTAATTCGTATGACTAAGCCAGCGACAGGAACTAGGCATATGCCTACGGAAGAGAGAAGCAGAGGGGAAACGCCAGTGCGGTGAGTTAGACGTACTGCGCTCAGAGGAACAAGCTGCAAAAAAAGAGAAAAAAAGACAGCAGAAAGGAGACCAAAGCCTGAGTAGAAAATAGATAATCGCAAAATAAATCAAACAAACCCAACAGAAGAACATGAACACAAAAGAGCACCGAAGCGCAACATAAAAACTGACGAAACACAGGCGAATCGATGCTCCGCAGATTTTACAGCTTTCACTTGGGGTGGAGTTGCCTCTTTGACTGCGTATCAGTCGTCGTCTTGAACGCATATCACGAGACAATAAACCACCGCCGCCCCTAGACCCATATATGATACCCATATCATCATCATTATCATCATCATCATCAGCCTGTTTACGCCCACTGCAGGGCAAATGCCTCTCTCCTGTTCCGACAATTAACCCGGTCCTGAGCTTTCTGCTGCCACGTTATACCTACAACTTCTTAATCTGATCTACCCACCTAATTTTCTGTCTCCCCTTCATGCGTTTGACATCTCTTGGAATCCAGTCAGTCACCCTTAATGACCACCGGTTATCCTGCCTACGTGCTACATGCCCGGCCCATATCCGTTTCTTCTTCTTGATTTCAACTTTGATATCCTTAACCCCCGTTTGTTCCCTGACCCACTCTGCTCTTTTCCTGTCCCTTAAGGTTACACCTACCATTTTATTTTCCATCGCTCGCTGCGTCGTCCTCAATTTAAGTTGAACCCTCTTTGTAAGTCTCCAGGTTTCTGCTCCGTAGGTAAGTACCGGTAGGATGCAGCGGTTATATACCTTCCTCTTGAGGGATAGTGGTAGACTACCATTCATGATTTGATAATACTTGCGAAATGAGCCCCATCCCATCCTTATTCTTCTAGTTATTTCACTCTCATGGTTCGGCTCCGCGGTTACTACCTGTCCCAAGTAGACGTACTCCTTTACAACTTCCAGTGTCTCGCCACCTATCGCAAAGCGCTGTTCTCTGCCAAGGTTGTTCCACATTACATTAGTTTTATGCATATTAATTTTCAGACCAACTCTTCTACTTTCCGTATCCAGTTCAGTAATCATGAGCTGTAATTCGTCTCCCGCGTTACTCATCAATGCAATGTCATCAGCCAATCGCAGCTTACTGAGACACTTTCCATTAACTCTGATCCCTAATTCTTCCCAATCTAGGGCCCTGAAAATCTCCTGTAAACACGCGGTGAATAGCATTGGAGAGATCGTGTCTCCCTGCCGTACGCCCTTCTTTATTGGGATTCTGTCGCTTTCTTTGTGGAGGACTATAGTTGCTGTGGATCCGCTGTAAATTTCTTCCATCATGTTTATATAGGCTTCGTCAATGCTCTCATTCCGCAGTGCATGCATGACTGCTGAAACCCATATATGACACCCATATATGATACGTTAGAACGCTACCGACTGCGGAGTCTGTTGTTCCGTACTTGGGTGCGGCGTGCAGCATCGCCTGTAATATACTAGGGTCGTGGTTAGTGTGGCTAGATGTGCTAACTTTATAGCAGTGGAACGCAAACTTGAATATAAGCTCGTCCGTGTGAAAATCAGAGAGAAATCACCGATTTTTTACTTACCTACTTCAGGACAAGTTTCGTTAAATCGGCTTTGATGCAAAATTTGAATCGTTAATTCGGGTCGAAGACAATATTAAACCCTATGGGTATCTGCCGGGTAATGGATGTTCCTTCATTATATCGGGAACTTCGTAAAATAAGATTTCGTTAGCTTGAGTTTGAATTGCATTTTCAAACTGAATGTGTATGAAATGCACAGAGTCTGAAGTGGCAAAGGATGTCATCCGAGAGACGCCTCGGCAGATTCGCACGTATCCCGATACTTACGATGTCATTAAGCATATGCTTTGGTAACCTCCCTGATATTTTTTTACACTGCGGCGCACATTAGGTGCTCGGGCTGTCGTATGCTGTCTTATGCTTTTGTCGTCGTCTCATGACGCTTGGCGTAACGCAGACAGAACCATGTATATTATAGCCATCTATAGCATAGCCATGTATAGCAATGGGTGGGAAAGGGAAGCGAAGGTGAGGAGGAGGGAAACGAGGAAGGGAGTATGTTGTTTCATGTCGTCGCTTGGCGTCACACAGACAAACCCATGTCTAGCATAGTCATGTATAGCAAGAGGGGGGAGGGGAGAAGTGAGGGACTGAAGGAGAAGGAGGAAGGGAGAGGGTACAGCATATCATAGTCATGTATGGCGTCCCACAGACAAAAATATCTATAGCATATCTATGTATAGCAAAGGATGGGAGATGAGAAAGGGAGACGGTATAGCATAGCGTACCCGTGTATGGCGTGGCGCAGGCAAAGCCATGTACTCCGAATAAAACCGGTCCATAGCACTATAAACATTTTGTAAAAGATAAAATAGCACCTCATCTTCTGACACAAGATAATTTTGTATTGGTGATGTGGCCTCGCTATGTGGGCTATCAACGTATCCATTTCGAAATAGGAGGTTGTTGTACTGCGAGCAACTGATTATTGACTCCACGTGCTAGCAGCCGAGTATTAGAGGGGATTTAAGGTCCCGCATTTGGTTAGTTTGCTGCGCTAGCTGCTTTTGATACTCAGATTATTCATTCTGGTTATCGCAAAACGCAGTCGATGCCTGTGCCCGTAAATCAATGGCATTATTTGTACTTTCGCGGTACTTCTGCTTTTTTATGGCAAGTTACTGCGTTGCAATGCTATAAACGATTAAAATGTACGCTTGATAAGAAAAAAAAAGTGCGGTAAGTGTGCTTTCAAAAATTTTAGGCCATTACTCTTGCTTTTTGATCAAGTATAGTTCATAATGTACTTTTGCAGTTCGATAGTCTGGGATCCTCGAACACGATTAGCGCATTCCCCAAATGCGTTGCAAATGTTCCATATGCCGGCATGAGGCACATAGCTCTATTTTAAAGCGCACGTGAAACTCTGCTGGCTGAACAGCCTTCCGCATATTTGTTCTTCCTATAACAATGTTCGCTTGGGTAAATTTTTATTCCTAGAGAGAAGATACAGTCGCTAATCCGCTTGAAATCTGAGCTGCAGTCGTGGTTTATTTCAATTTTGTATACATAAAGACGCCAATACATATTAGGCAGCTTTCACCATGACGCAACTGACCATCTACCGACTCAAATGGGCAATATTTGAGAAACGTTCAGAAATGAGCAAAACTACTTTAAGCTTACAGGCAGTGTTTGCAGGCAGTAAAACACCGGAACAACCACACATACGCGGGAGATAATGGAGCGTCGCTGGCAATCAAATTTATTCGCAAGAAATCTGCGAACATGGGCAAATCACACTCCTTGAACCACTCATGAAAAAATAGCAGGGAAGTGATAATAAGATAAAGGATATAATTTACTGCCTTCCTGTGAACAAACAAGGTGGAGAGGTACGCCATTTTCTGACTCGTCACCATTCTCGGGTCGTTGCACTTCTTGTTCATACCGGTAAGCATGTTGTCCTGCTTATATTTTAACGCTTGTATTGAGATAATTCTTATGCAGCTTGTTTGATGCTGCCTCCTTTTTTAGTCCTGCCTATCTTTCTCTGACACTACGATTCCGTATGTCTCCGAGTTTCTTCATGTTGATCAGCTTTGATAGCTGAGAAAAATTTTAACTTTTCGCAATTTCTTTGAAGTATTTAGTGGCTTACGGAAGCCTGTTTACTTTTTGCCTTGATTCCTTACCCCGAACTTCAATCGCTTAAAATATAAACAGTCGATTTACCGTTTTCATCCCTTTGTCGTAATTTTACACTTGTTAAAAAAATGCCCCACCTCGCCGAAGGGAATCGTGAGGAAATGCGAATGCATTTCTTGCGCCGAGAGTACAGGGCGTAGTAATTTTAATGGCGTAAAGCTGGACACATCGACGCGCTCAAGTGTCTCCCTTTTGGGCGCCTCTTTCAACGAACGCTTCCTAGGTGCGTTCGTAATCACCTCAAGGTTGTGGCCGCCGCCTTCAAGGGCCCCTCACCAGGTGACCTAGCGAATTTTAGTTAGACATTGCAAGTTGTTGCGAGCCCAATAAAGACCATTATGCCACAAGAATTTTTCTAATCGGTCCGTTAGAAGCTGAGAAAAACAATAATTTGTAGCGGCGCGAAACCATAATGCGAGAAGGCGAGCTGCAAACCCTTGCCGCTCGCCCCGCGTAGCCTTCGCAAGCCAAATCCCTTCCCTGCCCTCTTCGCCACGCGAGCGGAAGGATCACATAACGCATACGCATGATCACGTCATGCGCACAAAATGTCACGAGCGCATGACGCGCCCGAACCAGCCCGAGCCCCCGAGACGCGAGCGGTGTTGTGGCGGCGTTCTTTGCGCTTCATCTCTGCAAGTTATGCCGAATGCGCCCTCGCCGATCACTTGGCTTTCAACCTCTGACTGAGCGCGAAAGCTGCAACATTTGTATGGACGCGAGAATCTAGTTGGACGCGGGAGGATAAATGAGCCTAATGAGCGCTGGAACGCGCTAGAATATTAATTTCGTTGTAAAGGGTGGCGTCTGCACGATGCGCAAAGCGCGAGAACAAGAACGCGTGCGAAACGGAGGTAGATTAGTCTCGAATCTCGCTGCGATTCGCAGTAAAAATTAAAAAAGAAAACGCACACATTCCGTTTTTGTGTTTTATTATTGCTCTCAAGTTTTATTCATCCATTCAAGCAACAAATTACAAAAACTACGCGTCGTGTCAAATAATTGTCGCAGTGTCACGTGCTACTGTTGGCGACGTCAGAGCGCAGTCGTCTACGTAGAGGAGCGACGTCACAGCACTACTACCTACGCAGGGCCATTCTCTCATGTACGTCATCCCCTCATTCTCTGGGCGCGTGGACGCGAGAAGAAGGGCAAGCAGCGTTCACCTTGAAATTTGACCCATTTACGCGGCGCGTAGCGTTGCAAATTTTGGCAGACGTAATCGTGAACGCCTAGTGCATGCATTGCGCTCGTCGGCTCAAAATTGCCATACCTGGTGAGGGGCCCTTTCAATGCAGCAGAAACGCGTTTAGAACGCGCTGTTTTCAGGCTGTGCAAGGCAGCACAAACGCTACAAACGCGTTTCAAACGCACTGCATTGAGGCGGTGGCGCAGGGAGGAGAGAGAGCGAACGGCGTGAGAAGGAGCGGCGAAGCACTTACCCTCTCCTACACTCTCTCTACACACGCGGGAGCTCCGCCGAGCCTCTGCGACGCGAGCGCCCTCACACTCCAGAGCGCACTCTTCCTTTCCACTCACTCTCCACTACTCCGCCCGCACCACCTGCTCCGGTTGCTATGGGCGAGGATAAGCGCGCGCGGCCGCAACTGTTGCTATGGGAGAGGGAGTGAGAGCGGAGAGGCGCGCGGACAACGCCGGATGCCTCAGATAGCCCGACTAAGAAATGCATTCGCATTTAAAAGCAATGTGTGTGTGCTTAAAGGCCCCTAACCACCCCCGCTTTAAAGGTAAGGAAGTGGTTTCTTTCTTGCCTAGCTACCTTCCCTACAGGCGACATCTCCTCCTCACCGCTTATTTCTTAAAAGCACGGGTACAGGGCCGTCAGTTAGAGTTGAGCCTATCGAAATTTCGCGCTTGTCAGCTACACGCTGTTATCTCCGCTTGCGCAGTCGAAAACACACAAAATGAAGTGAAATCAATTGATTACGCACGATAGTCATGCGCGACTGCATAGCAAGGCAGTGTAGGAGACAATTCATAACTGATATTTCGCGTATATGAACTAATCGAGAGTACGTACCGTAATGACATCACGTGAATCACCGTTCCTGCGTCACGAAGTGCGCTAGAAAGACGACGAACGCCAGGAGAGAACAACGCGCTTGTTTTTTGTATCTTCAGAGGCTCGTTAGTGGCTCTTTAAAGGCAATTCTAAATTCCCCCTTTTTTTACCCCGACTGCATCTATGTTGGTCTGCTTTATTGCGATAGGAATGATATGGACATTCTTGACGGCTTTTTGACGTTGCCGTTGCCGTCGCTGTCGCCGCCCTTTTCCGTATAAAGTTTGAACTGATAACATCACCCCGCGCATCGTGTGTTCTACACGCATGTAAAAGCTTGCGAGCGCTGGCGATGAACGCTGATGAAGCAGAAGTGAAACATGCTGGACATCTCCGTCGCACGTAAAGTGCATGCGATAACATTACCCCGCGTGCGAGGCCTGTCGTCGATTGCACGTCAAGCGTAGAGGAAACGCCTGCCGGTGTTTAGTGAGAAGCACGAAGGGACGCTGCAGAAGAGGAGAAGGGTGGTGGCTGCGTCACTGGAAGGGCGCAGTGGTGCCGGCTATATCGACAGACATTAGGAGACTACTCAAAATCTTGCTGTGCTCTCAACGCTTACTTCGCGTTTAGAAAACTGGTAGCAGGAAACCGTTTCAATCCCTGGAGCAGCCCTATTTCCTTAAATGAGCGTTTTGTTTGGAGAGATCGTATCTAAAAGAGTTAGCTGCTAATCTTACGCCCTATACCATTACAATTTGTTGCTGTCGAATTCATTGCTTCGCCTTTAAGTGAACCTGTGATACTTTTAGGGATTAATTTTGCTCTTGTTTTGTTTAAGCGCTATACTCGCCTTTAATAACATGTGATGACTATAATTTACCTTATCTACTGCAGCATGCTGCACTAGGCGTGAGTCCCACACCTATGCACGCGCTTTAACATACTTCGTCTCTTTGGTATCATTTTACGGCTTTTCGATGGCTACTTCCTCTTTCTATGCTTTATGAAGAAAGTGTTTATTATACAAAGTCAATTTATTTTAACAGAAAGTGTTTTATGCCGGGGTCCACAGAGACTTTCATGACGTATTTCCGTCACGGAAATACGTCGGCAAAATGAACGCCATCAGAGGGCAAAGAAAAAAACTATAAGGTAAAGTTCCCTTGACAAGAGTCCAACCCATCACCTCTCGGTCCGCGACGATGGCTGGTGGGCGTTTAGCCCACTAAGCTACCACCAAACACTTAACGGAGGTACATGAACGCTCCTCTTATCTTTCACACTTTCCTCTCGCAGTGCTCTTGGATGCATGAATGGAGGCTATGAGCGTCCCCTTTATAACGGGGCGGGCACAGGTGTGCCACCAGGCAAAAAAAAAAAAGCGCGCCGTTGCTACGAGCGTCCCATTCGGCGCATTTCCAATAAAATTGTTATTAAATGCGAAGCATTTCGTAGCGAACCTTTGGCACATTGAGCGTGTCTATCTTCGTACCGTATCTATCTATCTATCTATCTATATCTCCGCCTACGTCTGGGGGTTCTCATGATCGCCTTCTTAACTTGGTGTAGACCAAAATTGGCATGGGAGGGTGAGAGGATTTGACGAATATGACTGCCTGGTCATGACATGAATAACGTGAAAATCCTGTCGCGTACGTCGTCAAACCCTTTCCTCCAGACACGTGTGGCACATACCCGTTTACCTCGGGCCGCGGTGCACGGGTATGCGCCACACGTGATTGACAGTTTATATCTACCCTAGAACGGCGCGAACAGACATTAATGGTGAGAGCGTTAAGAAAAACCGACATCTGCAGCGTTGACCCGACGAATGGAAAGAATGAAAATTAGGATCCCAGCAGGAATCGAACCCAAGCATTCTGCGTGGCAATCAGGTATTCTACCACAGAACCATGCCAGGTCTATAAACTGGTTAGGAAAAACAGCCTATGCAGGCATAATGTCAGTGCAACGTCAATTGTCGTTGGGGTGCTTGCTATATAATTTATAGGAAAGCAATAAACACTACATATGTAGTCCTACAATACAGGCGTCATATCAGATTAATGTCTGCGGTTCGAGTGTTGGATCCGCTCTTATAGCAGTCTAATAAATAATAAATTTGTATTCCTATGATGCAGCAAGCTATATTGAAGCATTGCTCGACCCCGGAGGAATACATTAACGAAAGTTACTTATGATATTCACATCATCGCACCGTAAAGTGCACTTAGTACGCCAGAATGACGCAGTGTCCACTTCATTTCTTACGAGGCTGGGCGATGGCCTCATGCTGACCGAGTATGATGCCAGATTGATTGACAGCCGATTTGTAGACTAGGTTACGTAGGGCAGATACGCCCAGGTAGTCTACGAATACGACAACCGCCATCCACGGATGTTGGTCTACGTAGCACTATCCAGGCCTATCGGCCTCGACGGCCTGTACCTCACCAACGCGACGGGTAACTTCAGACGCCGATAAATCGCCGGCTCTATCGACAGACAATTTGTCGATGAAATGACCGAGGCATCCACGATTTCCAACAGCTGTACTATACCTCATACTTCACTACACATGGACATCTCGTCACCGCGATCACGACCTGATGCGGTAATAAGTCATGACCAGCTGCTGGTGCTCACTGATCACGGTGATGATGACCTTGTTCAAGAACTGTCAAGAACTTTTTCCACACATGCGCACGGATTCGTGACACGTGCGTGCGTTCTGCTTCATAAGGGACAAGCATAAGCACTATATATCACCTTACCGCTTCTGGTGTTGTAATAACCACTTGCCGTTGGCAGCGTTACCCAACTGTAAACAACTGGTTATATAACACATATGCCTTTCTTCGACATATATATGTGCGTATAAAATTTATACAGATCTTCAGCGTCATTTTGTAACATTTCGCTCAGTAAAAAAAATTACGCCACAGTCACCTTCCCGCGGCATGCTTCACATACCATCGACTCCCACGGTAAGTGGGGTCTGCCGAATTTTTTCGTCAAAGCTTTAACACTCCGCGAGGTGGTGGTTTTAGCCCCAGCCTCGCTGATAGCATCCATCCGTATTGAAAAATAGCTCTCCGATGCTTGTCTGGATGTCGCACCGCATTCCCCGCTCGCTCTGTGAAAATTAACGGCCAGGCTAGAAGGAAGACACGACGCGCGTAGCGTTTCTCTTCGTGTTTCACGACGCTTTGAAGGAGTGCGTATCGAGTATCAGTGTATATTATGTGCTTGTTGATGCCATCTTTGCGCGGGATTCCCCATGCGCGGTGTCCACGTACTTCAGCTGCCGCAAGGGTTATATTATGATCGTGGGCGTTAGTCGTCGGTACGGAGATGTGCCACTTGGCGTCAACGTGAGTGCGTCCACATGGAGCGGTGCATTATCTTACAAACAGCAGTAGACATTGTACAAGCTCTCATATACCAATGCACTATAAACAATCAACTACTTCTGTGACGACACCTTTCAATTTCGTTTTCAACCGATTCCTGTGACAGAGGGATCGGCCGTCTTTGTTTCGCAAATTTCAGTATCTTTTCTCCTCTGTTATTCAGTCATGTAGTTCATTGCATAGTTGCGGTTGCTTTTTGTCCTTCATATCTTCTTTATCCTTTCACAGTAAAATCTCCCGCAAATGTAGTGTAGAGGGCACGGGCAGATTTTGCATTGCTTCTTAAGCATTTTTATAGAACGCTTCTACTTTCCCGTCGTCATGACTGGACGTGGAGGGCACCCGTGTTCTACGTTCAGTCTATACCACCTTCTTTAGTTTTACTACTACTCTTGCTGCCGCTTCATTGCAAGGTTATAATTATTCATTCACGTTTTCATTAAAATTGTGTCTCTCTCGCCAGTTCTTCAAACCACAATAATGTTAATGATGTCCCAGTTGATACCTGGTACTTCGATTGCATCAGCTACAGTCTAGCTTCACTTCAGAGGGTACGCTTTTGTAACGTTGGGTGGTTCAGTATATAGTGGCGGCCTGTCCTCCTTCAGTGGTATTTAGCATCCTCCATTATGTCATATATAACACCAGTGCTGAGGCCGCTTGCTGATATCACTCACATTAATATTGCACGAAAATGACGCTCTGCCTGCATTGGATGATTCACACAGACAATAACTTTATTTTCACGAAAGTACAACGGCGCCGACAGACTGCAAAGATTGAGTGAGTTTCTGGTAGACAAGTAAACACCTATTCCTTGAAAGACTTCTTTACTTTGAGACGGAACAGAAAGTATCCGGTTGGAAAGAAAACACTAACTTCAGCCGTCACGAAGCGCGCTGCCGAAGTTGACAGCCGTTAGCGGAAAAGTATAGACATTCTTTGGCCTTGATCTCCCTCAGAAGAAATCTCAGCAAACTCTTTCGGGGCAGCGATTAAAAACGACACACAATGAAAGGATGTGTTTAGTTGCTGCCAGGTTTCTAGCTCGGTGGCAATGAGAAGTAAATGTTTCATCGAAGAAGATTGAAAATCAAACGAAATCATAAAACGTACAGCAAGCTGATCAAATTTTGAGAGCTTTAAAGCTTAGCGGACCTTTATTCTATGCTCCGTACGCCTGGTGATAATGAAGTTTAGCTGCGTGGACAGAATTTCTCCCAGATTCGCGAAGCGTTTGCTCTAAAAAGCCCCAGTGAAATAGAAATACACATGCGCACTAGATTGCTGTCCTTTTAAGGCCTGTCCGCAGTCTCTCTCTCTCTCTGTCACACACACACACACGCACACACAAACGCACACAACAGGCGGCCTGGGATGCTTTCTATTTGTGTACTGTTTTAGGTGGGTCGTTGCAGCTTTAGCTAACCTGCTCTTCTCTATAATTTTACTCGTGTCCACTTTTGGTCTTTTTCGGTTTCGTGGTGCCTCAGCTCTTTACTTTTTTCCCGGAATGACATGGCTGTATCAAGCACTCGATTTCTTTCAGCTCTTTCGCTCCCTTTAAAATAAGCGCAGACTCAAACGAAGGCGCCGCGAGTGACATCTACTTGTGTGCTCAAGGGCACAAGAATCGTATGCGTATTTTTTTGCGAAAGCACTAATGAATCCTCTAACCTCAGAGAACGTTTCCTGTTTGCCTGCTTAGTAATGTTAGGAACATCGTAAACGCAATTTATTTGAGGAAAATCGCTTCGACCGTCCCTTCATTTTCTGATTTTTGAAGCGTTTTGTCAGTCATTTCGGCTTTCTTCATTCGTTATCTTTTTTACAAGCACAATGCTCCATGATCGAAGGTTGATGGCAGGAGAATCTCTAGCAGCCTAGCTTAGTTGTTGCAACTTTAGAAATCTTAAAGGGGCCCTGCAACACTTTTCGAGCATGCTCAAAAAGCGCTGCCGATCGGTAGTCGAGGCTCCCGAGAACACGCGAGCCAAATATTATAGCGATGCGCACGGCCTGGAATTTACAATAAATTCTCAAAGTCAGCTGAAAATCGCTCCCTCTTCTCTCGACAAATGATGTATTAGTCCGCAAAATATGACGCGATTGTCGGCAGTTCCACCATTGGCTGATGTTATAATGACGATAACACCCTCATTATTACTTTCGTTGCTAATTTTGAGTTCAATAAGTAGATAATATGTATATTTATATTCTGTTATCGCGTTAAAAACATCGAACAAACATTAATATTAGCACTTCCGGTCTCACCGACAGCTCGTCTGCTCGTAGTTGCGTGGTTCCGTTTTCTTCGCCATGCGCAGTGCCGAAAACGTGAATATTTCTGTGCTTTTGACCATCGCCGGTTGCCGTTGAGAGTGGCAGCCGTTCGAGTGTTGCCTCGTCAGCTGGGAACTGCATCGTCGGCACGTTCTCACGACCGACCGAGGCAGGGGCGCAACATGTCTCCGATAACAATGCTGGCGTCCGGTAATGGCGGCGCTTCGGGGTCGTCTGCCAGTGCCGTCTTACGAGGCGGTGTATCGGAGTATGGGCCGAAACCGATCTCAGCTGTCATTCGTTCCAAACGAGCGCGCAGGTTTGCTTCCATGGTTGGCAGAGCGATGAAAACACTACGGCGTTCGAGGTGCACACCCAACATTACCAAACCGACTCGCAGTTTTCAAGCACGCGCGATACACAGTGCGATCGGCTCCGCTTGACGAGAACGACGCAAGCCGACCGGAAGTGGCGGCACAGACCACGTGGTTGCGCCCAGACGTCAGAGAGAAAAAAAAATGAAGAAAAAAATTCCGCCGGCGCTCTTGGGCGGAGCCTCGCTCTTCTGCGCTCCCTTCCTCGTCTCGCTGCCTAGCTTTCCGCGCGCTCGCGGCGTTGAGTTGAGGGAGAAAGCTGCGGAACGTGATCTCTATAATTTGGTAACACCACTTAGACTTGACGGATTCGAAAAATTTTTGCGGCATATGACTCGTGAAGAGTCATACGTCAATAATGAGACTATTCCAATATAACTAAGAAAGGTGTTGCAGAGCCCCTTTAAGAGTCAACAAACGGGATGTGTACTTTTGTTTGTTTCACAGCGTTGTGCAGAGCCTAAATTTGTAGTCCGTGAACAACAATTCTCTGATAAAAAGAGTTTGTCATCCCTTCGCTCGAAAAATCCAGAAATTCCGCTCTGGTTATCTTTAGTACTGCTGTAGGCAAGTATGGCGTGGAAATCAAGGAAAGTCATTGAAGCCAATTAGTCATTACGATCCGAAATGCCACTTGGAAACACCTCTTGAGGATGGAGATATTGCCGCTTTATAGGCTTACAAACCGGAACCTTTGCAATCTTATACCATTGAGCAACACAACTTGGGGCGTGTTTACAACATAACTTAACGTAACTTAAACTAACGTAACTTTTTCGATACAGAGTTCAGGCCAATAAGAAGAGTCAGACTTTAACCGAAATGGCGAAGCAATGAATGCGATACCAACGAATTCTAATGTGATACCAAGCGAGGCTGGCAGCAAACTCTTTTAGATCCGATCTCGCCTAAGTTTACCAAACGGTGGTGTAAGAGAATACGGCTGCTCCAGGGAGAGATGCTCTTTCCGCAGTTTCATCGCGTTGAGACCGCAACACTTAGAAGGGTACAATAGGCGCCCGCTGATGGCTGCCGAGATAGCGCGCGCGCCTGCGGTCTCGCCCTTGTAACCAAAGTTAATGTTGCTGCTGGAGTGACTCCCCTCCCTCCACTGGCGTCTTTTGATGCTCGTTCAAGTCTGTCAGGGCGGTTCCTCTCTGCTTTCAACGGTAGGTCTCCCAAGCGTGGTGATGTTGCATGCGCACTCCGAGTGAAGCAGATGGGCCGCATCATTTGATCTCTGCTTCAGCCGCGTTCGTCGCCCCCGCTCACGCGCTTTTACTCGTACTAGAACATACGATGCGCGGGAGGATGCTATCAATTTCGATTTTACACGGGACATGACGGCGACGTCGACGGCAAAAACCCATTGAGAATGCCCATTTAACTGCTATAAATGAGGGTATAGGTCAGGGTTGCCACTGACTTTCGAGTAAATTTCGCCAAACGACGAGCAGAAAGTCGCCAAAAGTCGCCATGTTTTTACAAATTTCGCCAAAAAAGTCGCCATTCTAGATATGTGCGGCATACCCTAGTAATAAGAACTTCCACTGATGTATAGCCCCGTAGAATACAATGCCATTCAAAGCCCTTAAAGTATATTGACATTTCTCAATACCAGGCGCATCGCCCCTTCACCATGGGAGTGCTTGGTGCACCTGGTTCTCCGACTAGCCGCAAGATGTGCGCGGAGGCGCAAGTATGAAAGTATAAAATGCTCATCATATCCTTCCATCCCTGTAAGCTCGTTTCAAAGGTAAAAGTGTGGTAAACCTTGGGCGAAAACCGCGAAGGCGTTGTTTGTAGACAGCTTAACATCCCCTTATATGAAAAAAAAGATTAACAGGTTTATTGAAAGTAGTAAGACAGAATTCTTACAGGTATAGTTCATTAGTGAGTCTTATACCTTTCAGTGTGAACTAATATGATACCGGACGCCACTGTCCATTTCATATATAATCACTTATATCTACCCGCGTCAATCCAGTGCGTTATAATTGAACAGGTAGACATTGTAAAATGTTATATATAGCAATTGTTTTCATTGCATACGCTCACCGAGAACAGTAGAAAATGCCTGAATAAATAATTTTGTATTGCACGAACACCCGCGTATCCGCCCATCTTCGCTATACGAGCTCGATTAGGGGATACTGCAGCAGTGAATAGGTCGCCAAGCTATTTAGAATAGTTGGAGCTTTGGCGGAACAAATGGCCGGAACACACGACCAACCCGTCATCTAGCCCCTTCAGAAGCGAAACTTTAGCGAAGCTCTGAAGCATCTAGATGAACCTAGATGGATTGAGTTAGAAGCATCTAGATGAATTGAGGAGATACACACGACTTACAGGACGAACATAAAGAACGGCGCGCAATGTGCACCTCAAAACCTAGAAAAATACAGAGAATAGTGCTGCTCATTCGTTGGGAAGGCACTGAGCTTAGGATGCGTAACTTAGTGGAGACCTAAGCTGAAAATCGCCAAAAAATCGCCATGTCGCCATTCATAATTTTAGGTCGCCACGGGCCTCTCAAATTCGCCAATTTGGCGAAAAGTAGCCACCACTGGCAACCCTGGTATAGGTTCAGCGATTCCACAATTATTCGCCCTCACAGCGCGGATCGATATATTTTAGAACGCACGAAACGCGTTTTTTTGACGTGAGAGTGGCAAAAGACTGATAATAACTATTCCTCTTTGATGTGTTTTCTTAGTTTGCAATTTGATTATTTCAATGATGTTATGCAGCAGTGAATGCCGCTTCAGTAATAAGGTTTTTAACACTAAAGTGTTTTACGCCAGGGTTCAAGATGACTTCACTGACGTATCTCCGCCTTGAATATAACGTTGGCAGAATGCAAACTAACGGATGAGAAGAACAAAAATATTGAAGAAAAAGCTCCGCCACCGGGAATCGAACTAACAGCCTCTCAGTCCTCGACGATAGCCGCCCGGTGCTCTACCGCTAACGGCGCACGTGCGTGACGCTCCGCAAACGCGCCTTACAATTCAAGATGGTCAGTTGCTGAGCTAGTTGGTTCGACATTTTGCATCGGGGAGCGCGGATTTGGTTAGAAAAAAACCATGTTGTCGTGTTGCCTTTTCTTTCTAACCAAATCCGCGCTCCCCTATGCAAAATGCCTTATTATTCTCACACATTCTCTCTCCCGGTGCTCTTTGTTGGCTGGGCCATGTGGGGCGGGTCGGCGCCGCCGTTTGCGAGCAGTGAAATACTGCGTCACGACACTTACGAGCGCCGATAGAGAGGGGCTAGGCGACAACACAGTTGTGGCATCTTGACATCAGCGAGGAACGCTGGCCGCGCTAGCATCGAGGAGCCGCCATATATGCAGTTACATGATTTGCCTTTCGCTTCGTGTTAGCCTGTGACCGCTGGTTGTCGGAGTAGTGCAGCTTCCACTTGCATCAGCGGTGTTTCTCAGCCGACTGCTACTTCATGTGCGATAGCACAGAATAATAAAACTGCTGCAAGAAGCGCCGCAGAAAGGCACCGATGTCGACGGGCAAATGTCGTGCCTTGGTGGAGCGAGACCGAGGCCAGCGGGGCGTGGAACGCCTTCGCGCGTTCGCGTCTCAAGCTACGAACTTCTACCTCCCGTGTTGCTGAAGTGTAGTGTGGTGGTGTATACATGAGCACAGGCGTAGGTTACCCTATTACTCGGGAGCGCACACCATGCCGCTTATCCCATCAATTGACATTGCATTGAAGAAGCGCTTATCGAGTACCAATGTTTATTATGTGCTTGTTGATGCCATTTTTGCGCATGATTTACGATATACCGTGTCCATGAATACGTTAACTTCAGCTACCACAACGGTTAAATCACGAGTCTCCGCGATGGCGATGTACCACTAGGTGTTAACGCGTGTGCATTCACGTCAAACGGTGCTATACCTGCGCAACACATATAGACATTGCAGAAGTTCTCATGTATTAATACGCAATAAACAATCAACTACTTATGTGAAGTAACTTTTCACTTTCGTGTTATACCGATTCCTATGAAGGAGGGATCAACCATATTTTTTAATTATTACGTAAGCATTTTAAGGTTAATTCCCGTACCTCTTAATGGCTCACACCATTTGTACCGCGTGCCAGCAATTGCGCTGGTCACGGATAAAAGGAAACACACAACTGGCAACGAGATGATAATAAGCGCAACAGAGGTCTCATGAAGGGTCTTATATATGAACAGTATAGATGCCACTACAAGCAACTGTACAAGCAACTGGAGAAGAAAGTGGTACAGCACGGTTCCTACAAGTAACTGTATAACATATGCTGGAGCATAGACTACGCCTTCGATCGTGGAAGAGTGGTGAAAAGTGGCGGGTGCTCTGAACTGCCATATTTACGCGCACAACACTAGTACATGTCCTACAGTGATTACACCACAATACCGCGGTAGTTATCTCAGGTTGACTTCACATTTATCTCTGGTTGCCTTCACAATTGTAGGCTAATAAAGACTAAACGCTGGCCAAGTTGCCACAAGTTTCTTAAGAAATGCTACGGCAAATAAATGCTTGCAGACTGTCTGACAACTCTTTTCTGCTAATTCTTCGACGTTCTTTTCCTCAATTGCATAAGCCATGCTGCAATGAACAAGTTACGTTGTATGCTTATGCATACTGTCACGTGGTCGTGACGTCGACGAAGACAGCAGTCGGCGTTTTCAAGATGAAACTGTTTATTTGGCCGAACTTGTGCCCGGGAAATGAGAACTCGAACTACAGCAATACACGCTGTACACTAATAGTGGCGAACAGGAGTCGTCCGTCGATAAAAGTGACAAGCGGTCAAGCGCGTCGGCACTTATACATGCGATATCGTACTTTCCAGTAATATCGCTGGTGGCGGCGTTATCTCTCGACAAATCTGGAACCTTCGCGTGCAGCGCGCAAGCTTAATGGAACGTTCTAAAACAATCACGAAGCTTCTTGCACATCGCGGCGCGGTCTGCGCAGTGCGTTGCCCACAGTCTTTGTGGGTGAAGCTTCAACTCATGAAAATAAGACGCGCGGCAATGGATTTTCCAGATGACGCAAGTTATTGGAAAGTTTCGCTAATGCTGCCGTCTTGCCAAACCATGGTGATTGTGCCAAAACGGGTATTATCGATACGTTTGACAATAACGACTTTACCAGAGAATGCCTTATAACGCACACTTTATGATATTACGTCCTTCAGAAACTGCTTACCTGAAAACGGTCCATTTGTATTCTTCCGAGTCGATTACGCCATTGCGAGTGGTATGTCCACATGTTTAAAGTGGAAGCAAAGTTAAGGAACAAATCTCAGGCATTGGAGTCGTGAAGGACGCGAGAAGAGTTGCTATTTTTCTGCAGCAGTTTCATGGTCGCTGAAAAATGCATATCTAATAAAATTTTATGGACGCGCTCGCGCCACCGGACAAACTGCTCCTCGAAGTGAATAAAGCCTGGTACTCATTATAAATCATCGCTGAAATTGCAATGTCGGATGCGTCCCAGCCATTGCATTATTACGACCCATTAAATTATTCCAGAGATAACATGGTTTGCATTTTTCACGAGTATTTTGCGACCAGGTTCTCTAGCATACTGCGCTCAATGGTGGGTTTGATGTATTTTGTTGTCGAGGTTTCTGCGAGCAGAATGCATGAGTGCCCCGTGTGTTTTGGATGATGGGCGTACAGAGGTTACATGGGACCTGCTTCTGCAGGCCAGTGAACCCATGAAAGCAACGAATGAGACCTGTCTTTACGTGCACTTTAACTACTCACGCACTACTATTTCGGAAAGCCTGGCTCATCTTTTTTTTTTTTAACACGAAAGTGTTTTATGCCGGGGTCCACCACGGCTCCACTGACGCATTTCCGTCACGGATATGACGTTGTAAAATATAAAGACTAACATATGGCAAAGAAAAAACTAGAAGAAAAAGTTCCGTCACCTGGAATCGAACTCGCGACCTCTCGATCCCCAGCACGCAGCGCGAAACGACTCCGCCACAAACGGCACGTTCTTCGCCATGCTAACGGCGCGCTATTTATATACACCATTTGCCAGCGGCGGTACTCAGAGATCAGGGTACATCAGCGTGTTTTCGTTATCACTAGCGAGATGGCGCGAAGGGCTCGAAGAGCGTAAGGTCCCTGAGAAGAGCACGCTTTAAATGTCGTCGCCCCCCGCTTTGAGATGAGCGTGTGTCTCTACAGGGCGTGGTCGCTCCTGCGCGCGCGCTTATCTTGTACGTCTTGCGCTCTCACCGCAAGTTTGCGTTCAAGTTACAGAGAGCACGAAGGTCATTCCGCTCACCGCAGCGGCTGCTTTTGCGAAAGGAGCGCGATGCTCACAAACGAATAAGCTGCAACTGTGACAGTTCGCGCTCATCCTGTGTATACTTGTGCGTTCGTTTCGTGCGTCCTCCTTTGTATTAGACCAGCGCGCTTTAACTGTCGAGCTGTGACAGTTGTTAGTTCGCGCTCATCCTGTGTATGTTCGTTCCGTGCGTCCTTTCTGCTTGAGCAACGCGTTGGAAGTTTCGAGCTGCTTGCCGTTCTTCGCGTGACATTACAACTTGTTGCTATAGCATTCATTCCTTCGCCCTCGGGGCGAAACAATGCACAACAAACGCTCAACTACGTCTGTGAAGACACGTTTTACTTTCGTGTTATACCGATTCCTATGACAGAGGGATCAACCATGTTTTTACAAAAGCCAACGAGAAAAAATTACACCATCTCCCGCTAAAGAGGACCATGAGGCGATGCGAAGCCGGAGCACTTGCACGATCGCGTTCCGTTGGCGTTCGTTGGGCATGCTGCCGACCTCGCGTCGTGGAACACGAAGAGGCACACTACGCGCTTGGTGTCATCCCTCTAGCCTGCCCATTAATTCTCACAGGGCGAGCGGGGAACGCGGTCGACATGCGCGCGAGAGGGGGGCAGCGTAGGAGAGGATAGAGATGGGGAAAGTACGCGCATGCGCTGGCGCTCATCGTGGCGTTGCGCAGGGGAGGATATCGGCATGCCGAGCCCGCATTTCAGAGGAGTCAATAGAAGCAAGCATTGAATTAACGCGAGCAGCGCTCTACCCGTTTATTGAAGGAGAAGAGACTAGAGGAGGAGAGGAGCGCATGCGCCGCGAGAGCAGAAGCGAGAACGCAGGAGAAGCGCAAGCAGGTGCTGGGAGAGAAGTGGAGAAAGTAACGCGCAGCTGTTGGTGAGAGGGAAGGAGGAGAGTTGTGCATGCGTAGTGTGAGTGCAGAGGCCAACGCCGCGGGACATACCCCCGAGCAAGAGATGCTTCGCATCTAAAATCTTGGATGCCGCATCACGTTCGCCCTAAAGAGCGCAACGCGATAACGTGCGGGCCCCGTTCGCATCGCCTCCTCATTCGGTTGCCATCCTACGGTTCTTGCTGGACAACAACCATGCTGCGAGGGGTGGACACTGTACGCGTAACATTCGCCGTTCTGAACCCCCCTAGGGTGCATACTGCAATTGCTGTCGCGAAGCATCCACAATGAGTCTCTAGTCTCTAGGGCCCTATGATGATGATGATACGATGATAAAGTCCTCTTCGTGGTGGCCCTCAGAAACAAAGAGTATGGGCCAAGCAGCGGGAGGCAGGCTGTTTAAGATAGGCCTATGAAGCTAAATGAAACTGGAAATTTAGTTTCAAAATTAAAGCGTCGAATAGATGAAAATGCTTAACGAGCGAGCAGTCAGAGTATCCTCCGGGCTTTCTGGCGGATATCATGGCGGATTTCTGAACCAAGTATATAGAGACATAAAAATACACTAACACGGTAATTTTTTGTCTCATTCATGTAATCGAATACAGCAGAGCAGACATACCTGTGTCTATGACCTAATGTAGTGCCACCAAATGATGCAACTACTGCAACATTTGTTACTAACCCCATCTTCTGTGGTAGTGCCACAAGCTATCTTGTTCTCTGATTGAATATTGGCGACAGGACAGGGAAATATGCATGCATATGCAGCCGCACACGTCGTTTTCTTCACTTTCTCTCACTTCTCTTCCGAACGTTCTTGCCAAATTATGCATTGCTGTGATTTCTACTATCTACAGTAGCATTCATAAACAAATACCATTTGAGCAGAATGCATCTTACTTGTAAGCTAAAGCTGATGTGTGAATTTTTGTACAAGTTTTCCGCTTTCTTTCAGAGTCAGATTGAATGCAAATCCAATTCGTTTCGCAGCGATTTCTTCTATACATTTTTAAAAGAATAAAAGCCTTACAGGGAAGATTAGAGCCCTCCCTTCTCATTATTGTTCGGGAGCTGGGCTAATTACGGCACCGTTGAAAGAACACTGGGCATACAATGGCCTCTCCTTGGGAGTAGCGCCCGATATTAGGGGCATGCTCAGAGGGAGAGCGGAGTGGAATAAATGTACTCGCCTAACCAGCTTAGCGGCCGTGTAATTTCTCTCTAGTCTCTTTCGTTTTGTTCTCTTCTCTTTTTTTTCATCGATTTAGCACAATACAAAGAAAAAGATGATCAGAAGTTTCGTTCCAGTAGTGTCTAGAAAGGGCAGATCCATTACCTCCTTTTCAGGCACAGTAGACAAAGTGAAGTAAAGTTTGGGCACATACAGAGAAGAAGATGCGGAAAGGGAGATGAACTGATCTGGAGAAATTAAAGGAAAGGAGCGGCAATATAAGAAAAAGCTGTGAAGAAGCACGTACTGATTGGGTTTCGCCCTGAGGATATGAGTTAAGAGCTTGAAACATTAGAGAAATTTCTCTTATTAGTATACCCTGGACGCGACTTAAGTATATACAGAACAAAATGACAAAGAAAGACCTTTGTAATAACACAAATGACACGGTGTAGCCAAATGTGGTCCACACGAATTTTTTTAATAACTAAGAGTAATACTATGTGTGTCTATGCCGAAATGAAGTTTTACTGAGAATAAGCATAAGGAGGGACACTATATCCACACTTGCAATTAAACGGTAATAAGTTTTGCCAGGATTATTGGGTGAACCGCTAGAGGAACGAACATGAAATACCCTGGGACAGAAAATCCTGATCCTCGCTTTGGTGTAATTACTCTCTTGATAACGCAGGTGCTCTTGATCATGTATTTCTTGTATTTTCATGTCGTAATGCATGACTTCTGCTCTACGTGCGGCAGCCAAGGTACACTTCACTTGGAAATGGTGAACTGCTGGTTGAGCATATCAGTTTGCGATTTCGGCAGTGTACTCTCGCAAGCTTTGTGAACAAATATGTTTTATTACCGAGACTGTACGTAAATAACCATCCACATGTTCGTTTTCCAGTTATTTGTTAACATTACTGGCAGGCCAACAATGTAAGAAATGGAGCGTAGCCGGTGTCGCACTTGCGCATTTAGCTCTCTTTCAAATAATTTGAGAAGAAACTTAATCCTAGAATCTGATCAACAGGCACACTACCCTCCTAATACAGACCTCCCAACTATTCCCCTTCCACCTCAACCCCTAAATACACTCCGTGCCCGTAAAAATGTTCTCCGGCAGGATACACGCGCTCTTATCCCACCGTGTGTCTGCTCTCTCCCCCTTCACCTTACTAGGGCGGAGGAAGTTGTGCTTAGGAGGCTTCGGGCAGGGGTGGCCCTTACACCGGCTGTTATTTCAACATGGAACTGGTCGCATTTACCAGTTGGTTCTACATGCCCGTACTGTTCTGTTCCGGTGATACAAGCAGATGCATACCACCTTATATGGACATGCCAAGGATTACAGTCGGAACGCTCCCGTCATCTCCTGCAAGCTGGTCTTCGCAACAGTGACACAAACAGTTATGACCGATGGATACATGACAACACATTCCACAAGACACTTCTTCACTTCATACACAACACCGGCCTAACGGCGCACATTTAACACAAATATAGGAAACAAATATTATGCCTTAAGGGCAAGTCTATGTCGCAAATAAAAAAAACCGTCCTTTTAAGAGCGCAGCTCTTAGGCGCGCAATTCTGCATTGAGGGGTGTTGCCGTTGCCGTAGCCGTCTGTGTCGTAACCGATGTACATGAAGAAGTAAAATTAAAAAAAAAAAACGTCCGTACGATCAAATGGGATTTGAACTCGGGCCCTCTGCATAACAGTCGAGTATTCTGCCAGAAGGCCACGTTTTTTTCGGATGTAAGGCAATTGGTTCCAAAATAAAAGACAAAGCCACGCTGGTGCTTGAAACTCATTTGCAAAAAGACCCTATGAAGGCGCCATCTCGGGCGAGAAATGGCGATAATCTATGTAATATAGCGTGGCAGAAGAGTAAAACAACAACCACTCATCACGAAATGTTAACTGCGCACGAGTGTGTGGTTAAATGCTTCGCACCCACTGCAAAGTGCTCAGCCATAATCCTTCATAGTGATCAGCCACATGAACATCAACAAAGTACACATAATCCCTTACATACGTGTAGCGGGTGCCTCGTATACTGCCCCAAGTATCTGGGCTACACGCATTTATTTTATGTACTTCTACAATATTTATTGCATGTGCCTTGCGGCAGGTTCCCGAAAGATTAAAAGAAAAATCAGCATGATTCTGCTCATCTAGCCTCGGCCCATGCTTCCCATGCTCTTTCGGGTGGCTGGGTGCATGCGGCATCCGCGCGCCCATCTTGGTAATTATAAGCCCCAGCAGCATGGTTTCTTTAAGCAAAAAGAAGAAGGAGAAACATGAATAGCCGCTTTCTTTGGTCTCTAATCGTATTTAAAGCGCAGAGCTGTTTACCTTGCATGACGCACAAGCAGCTTTTCCAAACCATGACGTTACCACGTTTATCTTAGAAATAACTAGTGTTGGTACAAAAGCTAGGCAAGCCTGACTGGTTGCATGACTGGAGATGACTGTTTCCTTTGATTGTGTACTCTGTTTCCACGTGCCTGGCATCGGAGGCCGCGTAATCGCAACACCGCATACAGCACGATGCACATCCTCCCCACTCCTGGCATTAGTACCCACTGTCTATGTGTTGGTCTAGTGCATGTGCGTGGTTGGCTAGCTAGACATGTTAGGGTTTCTCACTGATCGTACAAAACCGAAACCATGGTTATAACTTGTAATAGTAAGTGAATCGACATTCTAATTTATACGGAGAGTAAAAGTCTAAACCTTAGTTACAGAAGTCACCTAAAACTTTGCTTTCAATCGTAATCCTGCGAATTTTATGCGAAGAGAGATTTTGCAGATGCTATTTTCTTAAAGCCTTCCTCGTCTCACATTCTACAACGATGTACAGCGATGCCTCATTTCTGGCCGAAAAAAAAAAACTAGGAAAACTAAAGTTAGGCACAAGATAAAGAGAGTTAAGGAATCAGGGACCAAGTATTATAAATAGAATCAAATACATTAAATTATGTAGTGAATAATAAAACAAAATAAAAATAGGAATACACGACGCCGGAGTCATTATTAAAAGAAAGAGTAGAATATCGAGCATTGACTTTAACGAATGGAAACACCGTATTGAGCTGTCAACTAATTTTTGTTGTGAATATCAGCGGCTGTAACTTGCATGTTAGCCATGGGTAAGCGATAAAGCTCAAGCTCTGACTTCTGTAGTGAATATGACACCAACCATGAAGCATCAAAATTCGCTTTCTGCAAGGCGCGAATGCCTCGTGGGGAATAATATTAGGTCCACACGTGAAACTCTGGTGCGACTGGATGGAAAAGAGAAATTATCGGTTTTACAGAGGACCACTTTTAAAGGGAGGTACAAATGCGGTTCACTCTCTCAGATAGCTTTGCATAATTTGCAGTAAATTTAATGCTTAATTGTGATATGTGTATTTTTCATATTATGCTGCAAAGCAGGCACGTATACGCATTTATATTGCGCTTCTGTTAGTGGCGCACCTTTCTACGTAACAGGCTTAAACGAAGTCAGGAGCTGTTTTCTGAAGTTAGCCAGGCGAGGAAGACACCATGACAGCAGGAGGAGCTGCGGCAACACGCTACACAAAGCTGGAAAGAAAACATTACGGGCTGAATGCTGTTGCGCGCGCTTTAGAGAGGAAGCTGCTTCATGGAGATACATACAAGTAAATAAAACATGCCATGAGAACCAGGCAATAACGGCGCGGGCGCAGCATTTCCTATCCGCTTCCTCTTCGTGTTCTTGGTGCCGCAGCACGGAACATTATGCTTTATTAGGACAGATGACCTTTTGATCGCTTCTTGTAGTAGCCTTCGCTTTTTTTTAATATAAATATTTAGCTAACACGTAATAGCGCAAGAATTTTTCGACGAGGAAGAATCGAAGGCGGCCCTCACAAGCCCCTGGCTTCTAACTGATTCTCTATTATCGGGGCATATAATTATACAATGCTTGCTAACTAGAGCGATTATGCAGCTCGCCCAGTTATATCCAGTATTTTAACGAAGAATTATATAAAAACACAATGCTATCCACTGTGTAACCACTGGAGCCGCCTGTAGTTCACAGGTAGCAAACAACAAAACGAGGCACCAGCTAATCATGAAGTACTTTTGTCACAGATATCATATTTCAATAACATGCAGTACAAAAGCACGTCCCTGAAAATGTGCCCGCGATGATAATTTGCGTTTATCTTGCGTGCCATCTGTTATGCTACCCAAATGCTTCCTTCTGTAGAGCTATTCAATATCACAAAATATCACTCTTTCACAAAAATTTTGCACTTCCTCTTTTTTTAGTTTAGCAATATTATAACAAGATAGTTTGATTATGTCGTTCCTTCTGGTTGCAGGCTGACTGTGTTGAAGGACCTTGTTCAGTGAGCCTCTTCTCTCCATAAACAACGAACATCGCAATCGAGAAAGGACGTAAACGAGAAGGAAGTTTCCTCCCAAGGCCTTAGTACAAGAGTGACTATAGGCTGTGCATCATTTATAAAGAAGAGGTTAAGCCAGTGAGAGAACAAAAAAAAAAAAAAAAAAACGTCAGGCCTGCGCGGGAAGCGCTGCGCAGTTACAGCGAAAGTTGGAAGAGCGGCATTTCATGCCCCCGTTATAACCTCTATAGGGGCTTCTAATACAAGTTCGCTAGCAACGTACCCACTACGGCACAAATCATAACTGTGTGAAGTTGGGAAGCACCCACTAAGCCATTATTAGTCATTCTGCGGAGAAGCGAGGTACCAGATACACATCTGTAAGGCATTATGTGCACTTTGTTGATGCGACGGCTGATTGATTGATTGATTGATTGATTGATTGATTGATTGATTGATTGATTGATTGATTGATTGATTGATTGACTGAAATAACTTTAATGAGATCCTGCGGGACGCGCCCTAGCGCGCAGTGGGCGACTCTAATGACGATAAAGAGTTATGGCTGAGATCTTCGTAATTGGTTGGAAGCTTTCAACGACCCACTAGTTACGTAATTCGCATTGTGTTACGCCCGGTCGTTATTTCACTCTCCCACCACGCTATATAACATGCGTTAATGTGAGAAAGAGAGAGAGGAGGAAAGAACTTCATTGAGACCCTGAGGAAATGGATCATGGGGGTATTATGGGCCCTCCTTGGAAACCAATAGAAGTGCACTTCCGAGGTACCCGCAACACTATAAATCACTATAATTTTTGTGAAGTAGGGAAGCAGCCACTGTGCCATTTTTCGTCAATCTGCGGAGAACCGTGGTACCCGCTAAACACCTGTAAGACATTATGTGCATTTCCTTGATGCTGTGGCTGATGACGATGAAGAATTATTACACAGCCCTTTTAAGGGTTGGAGGCATTCAACAAACCAGTCTTTGCGCAATTGACATTTTGTGACGCCTGGTTGCAGAATTCGCGTTGTGTGAGGCCTGGCTGTTATTTTACTCTTCTACCACGCTACATTACATGTGTTAATGTGGTTCCTTCGCGACATGAAACCTGCATAGGGTCTTTTTGCAATGCAGTTTCAAGCACCGGCATGGCTCTGAGGCAGGGCTCTGAGACTGGGCTCCCATGCAGAGGGCCCAGGTCCGAACCTCGTTCCATCCTGAATATTTTTGCTTATCTTGTTTTTTTTCTTATTTCGCGCAAAATCGGTTACGGACAGCGGTGGTGGTGGCGGCGGCGGACAACCATGGCACCGAAAACGGCCCCTGCTCTGACCTAATAACAGCTTTCGCTGTAAAACAAACACAGAATAAACGTAACGAATCGACCTTCTGCTTTTGTCAATGGGGACTGAACTACAAATGGCAACTGTCGCTGCGACAGCTCATGCGACGAGAGGATAGGGCGTGTGAGACTAATGACACTGTGCGCTGCAGTTCCCATAGCCGAACCCACTACATAGTATTCGCAATGCCCATAGACTGTCGCGCCGCCAAGCGGAATGCAGAAGCGTCCTTTCGAGGAGGGTAGTTGAAGACAAAATGGGAGCACTACGCAGTCTATCCATTGTTCGGCTGTGCTAGCCTCAGTGTTAACGCGTTGGCAAGAAAGGAACAGTACGACTTTGCATGTTTCCTGCACCGGTGAACAAACCGGGCCCTCCGTGACACGAGAAGTCTGATTCGTTCTTGCGAGACGCGAAGTTTTCGTAAAAATACGTGGCAACTCGCGCTTTCAATGATAGCCCAAAGCGTGCACATATCAGCTTCGCGAGGTTTTCTGTAGCCACGTAGGTTAGTTAAATGTTATCGTCTGTCATTTTCAGTTGAAACTGCTTTACTTGCATATCGCCCTCGTTAGTGTTTTTGTAGTGCATGAATCCCATAACATTGTACGCGGGAGGTCGCACGGGCTCGCGATGTGCTCAAGCAGTCTGAAGTTGACGATACATTAAAATAAGGCCTCTATCCCTTGTCAAGAAAGCGCTGTTATGAATCGTGCGAGCAACGTTTCAGTCATTCGAGGACGCGTCCGCTCCACGCCTTTCGTGGAGCGAACGCTCTCAACACCGTCCGTCACCGGTGTGTTGGCTTCATTGCCAGCGCTGCGCGGCTTGTATTTAGGGGCGAAGCTCCTTAAGGCGGCACCCGATCGTTTCTCGTAGTAGTTCGTAACCAGTCGTACCGCTAGTACCAGATCTTGGCCTCCAAGGTGGTGCCGTTGGGAGATTTTTCCTGTGCGTTGTTGAACAATAAAAAATTCGCAGCGTGCGCGTTAACTAAAAGCCGAATTCTTCTTTCTCTCATTCCCCATTAGCAGCCATTGGCATGTTCCAGTAGGAAACGTTAGTAGAAGTAGAAGTGTAAGTGTTAGCTAAAAGCCGACTTCTTCTGTCTCTCATTCCCATTAGCAGCCATTGTTTACCTCCAAGGTAGTGCCTGGTGAGGTTTCTCCTGTGCGTGATTAAGCAATAAAAATTTTGTTCAAAACGCCGTTGAATGATGAAATAAACCAACGAAAGACGCCAGATGTTTTCTAAAAGCAAAACGAAAGAACGCCAGATGTTTCTAAAGCAAAACGAAAAGACGCCAGCTGCTTAACGAAAGACGCCAGATGTTTTCTAAACCAATGGTTTTCTAAACAATGATAATTCACAGCGTACATGTAAAATTAAAGTGAGCTGCGAGTCGTCATAACTCATCGAACCTTCAGTATCAACGCGCCCGATCTCACGTCGGTGATGATGTACTGGGCAGAATTCACGGAAGATTCACGGTTCACCGATTAACCTCCGCAGCTTCGCCCAGTCATCATCATTCACTCCGTGGATGTGCTGTGATTTTTGTACGTTTGTTGACAGGTGGCAGCACACTGCAAGCGAGCTGCTTGTTGACCGGTTTGAGAGGAAAATGTTCTCCGCGTCCCGACGTCTCTCTAATTGTAAACATGGTGACGCGGAGTGGTCGAAGTTGTTCGGCGGTGGAAAGTCTTCAGATTGCCTTCAGCAGTGATGTTCAAAGCAACCATCTTGACGACGAGGATTTTTCACTGGATATAGAAGGCTGTGAATGCACCGAGAGTGACAGCGACGATGAACGATCAGCTGCTTACTCACGAGGAGCGAGTTGCACTTCACGTCCCCTCGCGCGTTAATGTTTTTTCACGCTCGTAAGTCAGTTTTATTGTATTTAATGTATAATATCCTTGAGCGAGATCAAAATAAAAGCATATTTTTTCTTGTGCATTGCATATAGCGCAATTATTTTTGATATTATGGAGCGCCGCATACCGCCAGCATGCGCGAGCTCGATCAGCGAAGCAAAATGGTTACAGCGATGAAACGTGCAGTTACGGCCACAATCCACGTCTCTCGGCTAACTACTCCTGTATTTCACCGGTACCTTCCGAACGGCATTGTTGTTCGACGAATTTTGCAACGTGGAATTATTCGATATTGCGAAAAGCATACGTGTGCATTCTTCTCGATATTAGTTTTTGGATTGTGGTGATCGAACCTGCAACATCCTAGCGAAGTAAATGGCACAGGGCTAGAGTCTGATCATGACTGTAACACTAGCGCTACTGAATTGGATGTTGAATGCTTGTGTTCCGTTGAAGAAGTAACTCCGCGTTCCTGACTGCGCAAGTAACGACGACGCGGTATTCCATGTTTGTAAACCATCAACACATTAAACATGTGGTCCCCTGCAGCAGCGACGGCGCTACTCACTAGCGGCCTACTACTGCGGCAAATCCGTCAGGCAGGCTCGGTACGTACTACCTCGGAGTGCCGTTCAGTTCATACATTAATTCTAGTTCATGTAGTCTTCTGTAGCACACCCAGGATTTCGCAAAGCATCGTTGATGCACTGTAACGGAGCTGAAATATAAGGTTTCACACTGCAGCAAAGGTGGCGAGCACTTAGCATTTTTCATGGTTTGGGAAAGTATTTTGGTCTCATATCCATTTCAGTACAGCTCATGGCTTCATCCGGTGAAAGAGGCATGCGCATGCGGGGGGGGGGGGGGGCACCGTAGGAGAGGAGAAACATCTGGCGTCTTTCGTTACGCAGCTGGCGTCTTTTCGTTTTGCTTTAGAAACATCTGGTGTCTTTTCGTATTGCTGTTAGAAAACATCTGGCGTCTTTCGATGGTTTATTTCATCAGTCAACGGCGCTTTGAACAAAATTTTTATTGTTTATTCACGCACAGGAGAAATCTCGCCAGGCACTACCTTGGAGGTAAACAATGGCTGCTAATGGGAATGAGAGACAGAAGAAGTCGGCTTTTAGCTAACACTTACACTTCTACTTCTACTAACGTTTCCTACTGGAACATGCCAATGGCTGCTAATGGGGAATGAGAGACAGAAGAATTCGGCTTTTAGTTAATGCGCACGCTGCGAATTTTTCATGGCTCAACAACGCACAGGGCAAATCTCCCACCGGCACCATCTTGGAGGTCAAGATCTGGTACTAGCGTTAAGACTGGTTACGCACTACGACGGGGACGAACGGGTGCCGCTTTAAGGAGCTTCGCCCCTAAAAGTACAAAGGCAGAGTTGCCCTTGAGGTTATTGGGCTGGCTGCGTCCCGTCTGTAGTCACGCCAAGCAAACGCAGACCTCAGAAAACAAGGAACTAAATTTATTTACTAGAGCTTAGGCATCACGCACGTCGTATTCTGTGTCCAAGATAGGAAGGCGGGAAGAGCGAAGTGCATCATACCCGTAAAGCGCTGAGCCAGCAGCTCATCTCCTGAACGCGTAATTTAAGGTCCCAATACGGAGGATTGTTTCGACATAGGGCACTGCTTGCGTACTACAGCCTTCTGAAAAGTAACAAAAAAGCGAAAGAAACACAGGTTGCACATTGTATTAGTGTACAAATAGCAGACACTTACTTGCCCGAATTCCTTTTCAGGGCAAGCGGAGATGTTTTGGTAGTTCTGCTGTGTTCTTTTCCTGAGCATCCTCCCAGGACTAGATTACTTGCGCGCAGGTGGAACGAAGATGTTCGATTTCCTTCGGCTCAACTAGGCGCTTTGATTACGAAGCTCCTAACGGACTGTACACAGTAAAGAAAAGCGGTGAATATTTTACGGGCTAGGCAACTGAAATTAAAACTTTTTTTTCTCGTTTCTTGCGTGCCTTCTGTCGACAAGCGCATTCATTGCTAGAAATTGTGCCAGTCGTTTTCTTATCGAAAATAACAAGCGAATTGAGTTGCTCTCTTCTCAGCCCTTACAAATTGAATTTTGAAGCGTAAATAATTAGCCATACCATTTCATGCCATCCTCTCTGCTTGACGCAATATCCACAACGCCAGAGGCTTCAGTTGGGATGAGCGATGCATTTCTCGCAGTCACTATGGTGAGATGACTGCTTGAATTTCGAGAGGATGCTCCTATAAGACGCTTTGACGCGTCCAGGCTCTCGGAGGTTGATCCTCTGCGGCATATAGTACCAGCTTTGCTATGCTGGTATAGCCTGCACTCGTTAGCTTCCAGGCGGTCATGAGCGGATCTTGAGCAGTTTCAGATCAATGGACCCAGTCAACAATGAATTGGTGTGTATACTAAGGTCTTAAGCCTTTTATCCTATCTCAGCCATGAAAAATATTCCCTTCACCTGAGTTTCCGCGTAATAAGCAAAACGAGGGCTGGTTGATGTCAGAATTGCGTTTCATGAATAAGCTACCGCCTTAAGTAAAAACATGGCGCCCGTGTATTCTGCTCCACAGGCAACCTTAAGTAATTGTTAGAGGTGCCGTGGAATAATGTTCTTTCGGGGCCTTTGCGAATAGGATGTTAGAGGCCATACAGTCACCCTCAGCGCTAGACTTGCAGAATCAAAATAACGATAGATTAGCGCATTAGTGTTGGAATAGTGGATAGTTATTAATCCGCATTTCCACGGTTCCATAGCGCAGTTTCATAGCGGAAAAGCCGCGAAACACTTCCATATGGTTAGTGCACGCCACACGATCACGGAGTCTTTCGTTCTAGTACTTCTGCATGCACGCACGCGTGCTGTTGCAAGCGGTGGCAGTGCACACCACGTTAATCGTATGGAGTACACCGATGTGGTAGCAAAAACATGCGCTTGTGTAAGCGCGCAAAATCATGTACACTACAAAAGAAAAATATCCCCAACGTCGTCGGGATTCGCGCGAGGGATGCCATATTGCGGCAACTTTTTATCTTGCTGACGAAGTCTTAAACGTTGTTGCTTTTTCTCGTGCTTGCAGCGCATACCTGGCATTTCGTTACCTATTTACTGTACGCTACGTGAATGGGGCTCAACTTTAGGCCGATAACGACTCCAACAAGATGCCTATGGCAATCAACGATCGAGTATAATCAGAACCGCATCGCTGGAGGCCATTTCATCAGCCTACGCCGACAATGGAGCAAGCGAGAACCGCGAGTAGTCGAGGTTCACTGTTCAGCGAACCGTTGCTCGCTCCGTTCCGTTACGATCGACTACTGCGCGAAACTTCTTGGTTACTGGAGTGTAAAAGTGGCTGAACTCCGGAATATGCTTTTATTTATATATTAAAAAAATGGGCTACGTTAGAGGTGGCTATTCCATCATCGTAATAATAGTACTGAAGAAATACACAAAGACACGAGAGATTAGGAAGAATAAAAGAATAAGAAAATAAAAAAATAATCAGGACTATGCACACATACAATATGTGGCGTATAAAGCATGACCAGAGCCTGTCCAGTACACACAGCGGAGAGTGTACGTACAGATAATTTTTGTATTTCACCGAAGCTGCTGAGGCAGAAAATGGCCGAAGAGATCCGATAGAAAAAAAAGATTACCCGCTCGTGCTGGACTATATCGATCTTAAAAGCGCTTGTGGCGCACTGATTTGCTGGCAGATGCTTCATTTGTGGCAGAACTGCTCGTTAATGCAACATAGCACACATACGTATATATATGAACATTATGCTGAAACGAGACCTTTGCGCTAAAGAAACGCCTTTTTAAACGAAGCTAAGAAATGACTTAAGGAACAACCCTGGCTCGGTCCGATGTAACGCGATACTGCTCACTGGAACCCGAGGCAACAAAAGAACAAAAAAGAAGGTAATATCGTAGTTACAGCGCATACGGCGTTGCAAAAACCCCGAATGAAAACTTCGATACTCATATTGCACTTGGCGGACAAGTGAACGACAGCACTATTCGCAGAAGCAAAGAAAGAGAAACGCGCACATACATTACGCTGTAGTAATGAAGCTTCAGAAAAGTGTTTCTCATCTTGGCAGAAATAACATCCAGTGCTCCATATATTCCACTGAGCACTCCCGCTGGATAGGTTTACAGCGCGTAATAAAAAGAAAACTGAGCGCTTATGTTTTCTCTAAGTAGGTCCTTGCTGTCGCACTTTGGCCAAAATGAGCAGAACAGGCTGCTTCCGGTTACATACACCCGTATTCGTCGAGGCACCATTCTGAAGAAAAATAAAAAACGCAGCTGTTTCAAGGGAACTAACTTCGCGCATTCCTAATCTAGGAAGGGCAAAATACAAACACATAATTCCAGCGCCGCACAGTTGTGCCACAGTTCACATTCCTCAAAAATACCCAGCTGGTTCGAGGCGGCGCCAATGCGGAAGTTGGAGCATAAACTTTGGAATGGTGCGGCGTGGTGCGCGCCCTAAGTCTCGGGCATCGTTTGTTCTTCTCTCGCAGTCTAAATCGCCACTCAGAGCTGCAAAGCACGTCTTGGAAGTCAACGTGACTGTGACTGATAGCGAGACGACCGCCTCAAGTTCACGTTCTTCTCTCTTCTCTGTGCAAAAGAATTTGTATACAGATCGTTGTGTGACCCCTTGAGGAGATGCAGCGAATAAAGAGGAAGGATAGATAACAGGAATCACACACACAAAAAAAGTTATACGAAGTTGGTGTACTCTTGGTCTATCACGTCAAGATTCTTTTCCTACAAATTTCAATTCATGTTATCATTTCTACATTTCTGTTGCACACAGCAATCAACGTGCGCTACAATTTTACTAAAGCCGTTCTCTCCCTCTTCACTTGTTAGCGACAAGCCCATATGCCATCGCTTTCAATTCCTTAGCTCTTCTCGCTTCGACACCGCGGCGATAATAATACAGTTATATTATTATTATTATTATTATTATTATTATTATTATTATTATTATTATTATTATTATTATTAGGTGATAGAGGTCAGCAAGCATATTCCCTAACAAAAGCGGTCACATATACTCTAAGTACATCCATTCAACATGCTTCAGAGAAAACATTAGATAATTCTTGCTCCGTGACATTGGCGAATAATGCAAATAGTGATACGCGTTGGAGTACACAGAAGCCATTACCGGTACCTCTGAATGGATGAAATTGCAAACGTCAGCGGCAGCAGTAAATAGAGACGGCACTGACTATGACAGCGATTTAGTGCTAGTGATTACGCAAGGACGTGTATAGAAAGGTGATTGAGTATTGCTGTGTTCTATAGCACACGAGTACAAGCGCGAAACATGCAAATACATAGGAGAGTCAGTACGATTCAGTATTCGCTTGGTCTGTCGAGTTACCAATCTAGGCAGTAATTTTTTTAATCTTTGCAGCTAGTGTATATGGACTGGAGGTATAGACTGGAGTGTGCGAACGGGAGCTTATATGGACTGGAGACACTTCGCTGACTTCAAGCTCCGCCAGTCCTGCAGTTTTGAGGACAACGTTTTCACTGGCGCTTTCCCCTTCCCTCTGATGCACGCTTTTTTATATCCATCGCCAGCAATTCATGAAATTTGCAATTTGCACGTTTGAATATGATTATTGTTCTTTTTTTTCTGCATAATAGAGCAGTGATTTCATTTGCTCCAAATCATTCAGCTTCATCTATCAGCTAAGCGTTATAATAAGAGGGCCAAGAAGCGGCTTACTTTTCTCACCACCATCATTACGACTTATCAAAATTATTTGGCATCATTTGCTGTTATGCAAAACAAGAATCATAAAAACAAGGTAGCACTCTTGAACTTTTTTTTTTCAGAAGCACAGGTCAACGATAACGAGACTCTGTAGTTTGGTTGGAGTGCGTGACCGCAACAAATTAGAGAAGTCTCAAAAACCAAAATTGTAAAATTTTCCCGCTTCAGATGCCGTATTTTTCAATGATATTTGTGGCAACATAGAAAATGAATGTCAAGAAATTGAGGAAAGCAGGAAAGTCATTTCGAAAACAAAATCCTATTTGAAACCCTAAACAACTGTGCCGTAGTGGAGCTATCACTGTAAATACAGAAAGAATAAGCAAATGTGTAGCACGCCTCACATACTGTAGTTCTGATGCAACGGTTACACAGCTTATTTTTGCATCAAGGCGAAAAAATCTCTATATTACATTCCGCTTATCAATGTTTCAGTTAGGTGCGGCTTCGCCCTATAATGCTTGAAATTCTCGTGTATGTGTACCTTGTAGGGTTCGGGACGCTTGCCGCATGGAATGACGCAGCCACGACTTCCGACTCAAAAAGGAAGGTTTATTAGGAGCACAAACGTAGATAAAGTTAAACGTCGCCGAACACCCCTCGGGCACGAGCACTGCCCCTTAGCCTTCACCGCTCCAACCATGCACCACACGCTCCGGACACCGCCACTTCGGCCAATGCGCTGGCAACTCTGAGGCCAGTGCGTCGGCTGCCTCGTTTGTAGGCGAGGTGTGGGCTGCGCTTAGAGTTACTGCGCAGCACGTGGCGAGATTTGCGTTATCGCCTCACCGAGTGCGCGGTTCCAGTAATCTGTACAAATACAGCTGACTTGGTTTCATTTGTTGGTTGATATGAGCTTAATAGAGTAGACGTCTGTATCAGCGCCAAAGGGCATAACTACAGTGCCGTTTCTCGCTAATGTTTTACATGAATGGCATTTTGATTTAATACAGCTATGAGGAGCACATTCTCGACAGATAGCGATGGTCGGGGCAATTAGTAGGCATGCGCATCTTTAGCATCCTCCCGCCCTTGACGTAATAAAGAAACTGTCGAATTAAGCAATAAATGACACCACAGGAAGATGCGAGGAAATTGATGAAAATATTCGAATACGAAGGCATAGTGCACATGCATTAGATGCTAGCTTTCGACACAAGTAAGCGCCCGGTTCAACTTTGCAGAAGTATGCCGCTGTCAGGAATGGTTACAATTAATTTAACTGCTTCTGCTACTTTGATGCAAACAACGTGGAGACGGGACAGAAGGAAACATACAGATCAGACAAGCGCTGAGAAACGACTTAGTGCAATTTTATGACAATAGGGAAGTATGAACGTAAGTAGGCAAAAATAGGCAAACAGAATGCGAGATATACGTTTTACGTAAACGATGAGGAAGCAATTAACCATATTGTCTGCTACGGGTGAAGATGACGCCATTTCGCCTGGCAAGTATGCAATTTCTTTTTCAAGGACATAAATTGAAGGCTCAGTGAAGCCTTCTTTTTTTAATTCATATCATGCAAGAGAGGCGTTGGCGCACAAATAAGGCGCCGGCGACTTCTGAGCGCTTTAACGGATCGAGAATAAAACGCAACAAATAAACTGGCAAACAGTAGGACATGGCAAAAACACATGAACCCACTATGTAAAAACACATATTCAACACCACCATCATAACGTAAAGAATGTCAGACATACAAAAAAAATGTCTCTAATAATATATCTGGTAACCATGGTACTGAATGAGCCCATGTGGGCAATATAACAGTCAACACATCATAGACATACAGTCAACACATCAAATATATCCTTTCATGTTGAAAGTAAACGATTCGTAGATTTTGCTCTCCGTCCAAATGGGATATCATGTGAGGACCACATAGTCACCAAAGAGCGGAGCGTATCCACACGAAGAGGTGCATCTTGTGGACGACCTGATACGAGTAGCATGCTCCTAAAACGGTCTCATGGTAAATCAGTTCTCATCATTTGTTATGAACTGGCAGGAAGTAATATCACCTGGCAGCGCTAGCTAGGCCGCAATCTCAGAGTTCACTACCAGTATCAGGAAACAGCGCAGTAAAAACGAGAAAAAGCATAGGAACGGACAACACATCAAAAGGCACCAAAACGCTTGATGTGGTGTCTTGTTCGTTCCTACGCTTCGTCCTCTTTTTTACCGTGCTGTTTCCTGATAAAAGATGTTCAACCAACAAGCCAACAAGGTCACCTTATTTCTCTATCAGTCTTGACCGTAAACGATCCGTTCCTCGTTAGAACACCAAATGAAGTCGACGCGTTCCTCGGAAGCCTTGGGAAAAGTAAGGGTTCGAGCAGTCTCGGCTGAAGTCATGGATCTCTATTATTCTTTGCCTCTGTGCCCAATCTGTTCGTGTGGTGCCAGTGTTCCTGCCTTCATTACTTGTTGCTATTCTAGCTACGTCACACGTTCATCGACCACAGTGGTGACATTTATATAGAGGAAGAGGGCATATCCACTAGCTCGTGCCTTGAGCCCCCTCCTGAGCGATTTGCTGCTGGCCCGCCTTGACAGGCACTTACCAAGGAGGCTAAAAAAAATTGATGGAGTGGCGATTATTGCGCAAGAGTGAAGCCGTGCCCACCACAAGATGGCGGCTGTGGCCGCCATCTTAGTAGGGGCACGATAAATCATCGGCGTTTGGCGAAGGAAAGCGAGCGTTTTCCACGCACGCCAGACGAGTTTGATATAGCAAATTTTACGGGTCAGATACTGCTCCAAGCGTGTCTTTGTGTTACTAGTTTTCATCAGTAAGCCTCAAAGTCATGGCAAATTTTATTGCAGATCGGTCGCCAATACACCACTCGACGGGTTACTTTTGTCGGCAACAACTATCTTTTATTTTATAATTAACGTAGTATTTATACTAACAGATCAAAGCCATTTAATCTCTTAGTAGGCACCACCAGAAAAGAGCATGTTTCCGAGTTCTTTGGTGGGCAAAAGCTGGCTTCACTTGTTCTGGCAAGGCGTTGCGAGAGCTTCCACTCCAGAATTTTTTTTAGGGGCGAAGCTCCTTAAGGCGGCACCCGTTCGTCCCTCGTCGTGCTCGTAGTAGTGAGTAACAAGTCTTACCCTTTGACCTCCAAGGTGGTGCCGGTGGGAGATTTCTCCTGTGCGTTGTTGAACAATAAAAAATTCGCACCGTGCGCGTTAACTAAAAGCCGAATTCTTCTGTCTCTGTAGAAGTGTAAGTGTTAGCTAAAAGCCGACTTCTTCTGTCTCTCATTCCCATTAGCAGCCATTGTTTACCTCCAAGGTAGTGCCTGGTGAGATTTCTCCTGTGCGTGATTAAACAATAAAAATTTTGTTCAAAACGCCGTTGATTGATGAAATAAACCAACGAAAGACGCCAGATGTTTTGTAAAAACAAAACGAAAGAACGCCAGATGTTTCTAAAGCAAAACGAAAAAGACGCCAGCTGCTTAACGAAAGACGCAAGGTGTTTTCTAAAGCAATGGTTTTCTAAACAATGAAAATTCACAGCGTACATGTAAAATTAAAGTGAGCTGCAAGTCGTCATAACTCATCGAACCTTTAGTATAAACGCGCCCGATCTCACGTCGGTGATGATGTACTGGGCAGAAATCACGGAAGATTCACGGTTTACCGATGAACCTCCGCAGCTTCGCCCACTCATCATCATTCACTCCGTAGATATGCTGTGATTTTTAAACCTCCTTGGCACTTACACGATGCCCCTTCCGGGCAAAGATTTTAAAGACGATAGTCTTTCTTAGGGATCTTAAACGCAGAAATTTTGGTCTGTCTTTCTGTCTGTCTTTCTGTTTGTCGGCACGTCCATCGATTCAGCCACTCGGCCAAAGTTGAACCACTTGCACAAGGGCCAGCCATCGTGAACGGCTCACTAGGTTCATACTTGTGTACATGGTTGATCAAAAAGCAAACATTACGCACATCTGAGGCGGAACATCACTACGTAAGTATTAGGTGGTGTGTTCCTTTAATAGAAAATACATAGATACGTAATTCTAGAGACCCTAGTTTTTTAAGCTGCGCTGAAAATGCGACTGCGCCGAAACTTGGCTTCCTCCGTGCCCTCTGCGCGAGCTCATTGTTGTGTTTCGGTTTCAGTTCAGTATTGCACTGTACGTGTGCCATGGGGCGCCGCTCTGGCATTCCTGCTTTACCCAGGCAACGTGAATATAAAAGAGTGTGTGGAGAGCACTCGTTGAGTGCGGACGTTTCTTCTGCTTCGGCGCTTCGCGCCAAACCGCGTGTTCGGGCTGGCTGGCGTCCCCGCCGGTCGCGTTGGTCACCGCCGGTCTTGCCTGCTGGTGCCCCGGGACTACCAGCCCGCAACACAGCATTCACATTTCCCGACGTATTGCCAGATGGCGTTCATATCTCACGCAGCGCCTGTTCTGTCGTCTTTAGACGACATTTGCAGCGAAGCACGCAGATACGCGGCAAGAAAAATAAGTCAGTTTTTTTTTATCCATGGTTCCTGCTTCCGGTCACCAGTGAGCTGTTATGTGTTGCACCGTAGCGCCAGCGTTGAACTCCATGCCTCGCACGCTGCAAATGACGGCGCGCACGGCCGAGTTACTTAGGTCAGCAAATAAAAACGCGCCGAGACGGCAGCGCGCCAATGACTCAACAGTGAACCACACAATTGCTTACTGGTGACCGGAAGCACTCATAAAGCGTCAAGAACGATCTCGCCCTAAAGCGCAACCACATTGCAACAGCATGTGTTCACGGGCACGCTCGGGTGGCAATCGTTCTACCATCGGCCAATCGTAGGCACTGTTGCATTTTAAACCATCACTACAGTACATTCGATGTGGTGTCGGCCGTATCGAAAGCCTTACACGGTTATTGTCCAAATGGCGCAAGAACACCAAGTTGAAAACGGCATATCTTTCGATGAGTTTCCTTTACATGATGGCCTGACATAATCGATGACCTACCCAGGATGCAATAATGGTATATTAGCTAAATCTAAGGCATTTTGATGTCACAATATGTTTTCTGTGGATGACCTTGTTCTGATAAATCATTTAACTAATGGGTTTGGCATCTTGTACACCGCAATGAAGCACTTAGGGAAAACATGAAGCATTTTTGATTTTTAACAGCGAAGTTGTTTGGCAAATTGTTCCTTCTCCGGCAAACCAAAAAACTGTCACCATCATAAACGGGTATGTGCCGCAGAAATTGATTAAAGCCCGCTACTCGCCACTCGACCACTAAACAGGAATAATGCAAGAGAATCGTTACCGACCTATACGGAAGCTCCCAATCCAGACTTGGATACACCACTTGCAGTGATAGAAGTGTGGGCTGCACTAAGCAAACTTCGCACCACATCCGCTCCCGGACTAGATGGAGTTACATACAAAACACTCCGAAATTTATACTCCCAATCATTGGCCGCTCTTACCAATTACATGAATCAACAATGGGAGAAGAGCACGCTACCCCAGGAATGGAAATCAGTTAAGGTTACTTTCATTCCTAAAAATAATAAGCCGTTAGACCTTAAGAATATGAGACCAATCTCTCTTACCTCATGTACAGGAAAACTAATGGAGCATGTAATCCTAAATCGCCTTAACCGCCACACGGAGAAAAGAAAGCTATTTCCCTCCACCATGTATGGCTTTCGAGCAGGACTCTCAACTCAGGATGTCATGTTAAGGAGGAGTTGCTCAATCCAAATCTCCCACACATCACCAGAGCCATCCTCGCATTGGACCTGCCTTCGATAACTTTCTTAACCAACTAAACGTGGGCTCCCACACGCACAGCTGTCACTGTCAGCAACAGGTCCGTCCGCTACAATTAGGCAAATTCAAAACCGACCTGTTCACGCTAGGAAGTAATGGAACGCCCAAGGGAGCGGTTTTGTCCCCGTTTCTTTCTAACGTTACTCTTATCTCGATAGCGCGGAAACTTGCACAACTTCCTTCCATCAATCACGCCTTGTACACGAATGGCATCACCATCGGGGTCAATGCCGGCAACAATGGCGAAATTGAATCGAAACTACAGTTGGCTGCTGACACTGTTGTTAAGCACGCCAGTAGTATTGGCCTCACCTGCTCGGCGGCTAAATTGGAACTCCTAATTATTGACCTGTAACATTCAAGTCAAACTAGATGCCTCCCCCCCCCCCCTATTCGCAGGGTTAACAAAATGAAAATTTTAGGTCTTACTATTTTAGACAGTGGCTACAACGCTGAGACCATAAAGTTAATGCGCACTTAGGCTCATAATGCAGCGTGCCTAATTAGCGCATTTGCAATCGTCATCGCGACATGAGTGAAGCAGACACACGCCGCTTCACTCAGGCATTTTGCCTATGCAGAATCACCTATTCCATCACCTATTTTTATCTCACACCCACGGAGATCGAGCTAGTCAACAGACTCATCCGCACTGCCTATACAACTGCTCTCCATCTCCCTAAATCAACAGCCACGCATAAATTACTTCAACTAGGGGAGCACAACACTCTGGGAGAGCTCGTAGAAGCGCGTCTCTTCAGTCAATATCAAAGCCTATTGCTTACAGAAACTGGTAAAGTACTCCTGCGCAGACTTGGAATCAATGTTCCTGGTCATACCACGGCCACGCAAAAACTTCCCATCGCTGTTAGCAGCAACCTATGCATCCCGCCACTTCCCAAAAACACTCACCCAGAATATAATAGAGCGAGACGGGAAGCTAGAGCCAAGGCTTTTTAAAAGCACTTCCCTCCTAATTCTCCAGCAGTTTACGTAGACGCCGTCGAATATGCAGATCACACAGCTTTCGCAATAGCCGTTGTAGACGGATTTCAAAACCTGGTCGCTAGTGCGTCGATTCCAAATTCGACAAAATCCCTGGAAGCAGAGGAGGCAGCAATCGCCTTAGCAATTGTTTTCTCTGATTCTAAGACTGCAATTCGCAATTTCGCCACTCTCAAAATCCACTCTCCGGCTGCTAGAATCCTTGAGTTATCTGCTCCTCCTGATCGCCTCATCACTTTCCTCTGGGTCCCTGCGCACAGTGGGCACCCAGGCAATACGGCCACTCACACCCAAGCCCGGGCACACGTCAACCGGGATCAAAGCTACCTGCATTCGCTTCGCGGTACCAGGGATCAAATCCTCAGCTACCGCAACATAACACTCTTTTAACGAAACTCTCGCCTAACGTATCCCCCACCACATAAATCTCTCACGAGAAGGGACCACGTATTGCGGCGCAGACTTCAAACGGCCACAGTCACGACTCCTTTCCTTCTCTCCCTTATTACACAAGGCGAAACTTCTCCTCATTGCAACTTGTGTCCTAGCACCAGAGCCGACTTCAATCACATCTCTGTAAATTGCCCAAACAAACCCAAACCCCCGTGGCAAGGGTCAGAATACCAGGAGCGATGGGAGGCTGCTGTGGGCAGCTCGCAACTAGAATTACAGCTCCGGACAGTGGGCTGGGCCAGAGGGGTCGCCGAAGCACAGGAGTGTCCAGCCACCTAGAGCGGCCCGAGGGCCCATCGTCGTCCTGCTTTCACTTCCCCCTCACATGATTCTTTCATGAATCAATAAAGTTGTTTACCTATCTATCCGCCGTACAACATATAAGAAGAGAAGGGAACGGGAAAGGCAACGGTGGCTGCGAGAAGACCCTTAAGCGCTGGAAGGGCTACACCAACGACGACGTGCCCGTAGATATATGTGAGGTGCGAGCACTTGCCTTCAGCGCGATGTTCTGTCTCGGCAGTTTCGACATCCGTGTCGTTTCTGTGACTGGTTTAACTCGAACCTCTCTGCGCTGAGAATCAACGTAGAAGCAACCTTGCGCCACCTACCTTAAGCCTAACAATGACCTAGAGGCAACCTAGAAACAACCTGCACCACCTAGCGGCTGCGAGGAGACCTCGAAGCGATGAAAGGCCTACGCCAACGACGACGTGCCCGTAGGTCTATGAAAGTTGCGAATGCTCGGTTTCAGCCTGAGGTTCTGTCTGTGCAGTTTGGACACCCGTGTCGTGCCTGTGACTGTCTATGGTTTAACTAGAACCTCCTTGTGCTGAGAATCAACGTGGAAACAACGTAGAAACAACGTAGCATCACCTAGGTAAATCCTAGCAACGACCTAGAAGTAACTTAAAAGTAACCTGCATCACCTAGCTAAGGCATAGAAGCAAACTAGAAGCCAGCAGATTAGTCTTGAGATTCGTCCAGTGTCCCTATTTCAAGCCTTGCGCGCCTTAGTGCAAGCTTCGCCAATTTTTTAACAAACGCACCAGGTCAGGTGAATTAAGATTTTTGGCTGTGCTTTTTCTATTGCTATACAAGCGCTGCTTGAGAAATCGAGCCTGTCATTGTGTGCTCATAAACAGAATACAATAGACAAAGCGTACAGTGTCGAGTAGGCTCGTTTCGCCTATTAAATATTTCTCGTGCTTTCTTGGCCGTCATGCGGCTTTTTTCCTTTTGTATCGTTCTGAGTACGGTCGTCTCAAACGTACAGCCACCGGAACTTTCTAAACAACCACTTCAACGCAGGACCACTTGATGCCTCTCTCAGCTCGTTACACAACGATGCAAAAACTCAGCAACATGTCCAAACAATATGCCTCGTTGAGAAAGGCTAAACCTCGCCGAACTAATGCGCAGAAGAAAGTAATGGGGACACTCAGAGGGAGTTCTGTACAAGACAAAGAGATGCGAGTGAGTGCCGCACACTCACCTGACGAGAGCAGATGCTTGCTTACCTTGTATAGTACAAGCGGGAATTCGTTACTTTCTGTGCCGGAGAAAAATTAATTTGCGTGCGCCCAGCCGCACGTTGCGCGTCCAGGCTCCACTTCATACGCAGGTGCGCGGTGCTGCCCGACATTGGGCTTCATGAATGTTTCTAGCGGCCGAGTGAAGCATTTTATTAGCGTGGCTCGTGCCCGGGCTCTGGCGAGAGAGATAGATTGGACAGGGTTTCTGGAAGATAACTTGTATCTCGTGCTCTCAGTACGCGCCGGAAGCCTGAAAAGATCGCGAAAAATTATGTCTCTCGGAATGTCCTGCAACGGAACTCTCCCAGACAGAGGAGGTAACTACAGGAGAAAAGTTCAAGGAGCAGAATGACAAGAATGTTTCCATTTTTATTGCGATATAAATTATATGCATACTCAAGGTGCATTTATGCCGCCGGCGTCATTCTCGCTTACATGTAGCGTATGAAGTCCAAATCGATGAGGTAGCCCCGCCCGTACTATGCGCGAGTGAAAGCTTGCGAAGGCTGCCGCCGGCTCAACCAGAGATGAAACGCGCCCGCCGACTCCCTCGTGTGAATGAGCATGATGGTGCGCCGTTGGAGGAGGGGGGGAGGCTGAAAGAGGGGCTGCGTTTTTCGGTCAGCAACTGCGAACTTTCATGAAACGGGCGTGGATCAAACGGGCGGAGATCGATGGAAGAACTTTATTGTTTGTTCGGTAGATTAACGGCCCAGACGTCTGCTAAACTTTGCCGAGTTTAGCAGAAGGCTCATACCCGCTGTGCCCTGACTGCTGAGTTCGCACTTAAGCATGCAAAGGTACAGTGCGAAAAGCACTTCGCTCGCTGGAATGGCCGTATTTCCTTAGGCCTACGTTTTGTAGACTTACGCTATTTCGGATCCTAAACAAGTTAACTATTAGCCTTACTTAGCACAAAACTACAATTTGATGGAATCGCATTCATTGTTTTGCACTTGCGACGAAATTGATCTTTTTTTCCATGCATAGCTGGTGTGTGTTATCATGCAAGTAAAAGAAAAAGAAATGCACGACAGCGCTTGCCTAGTTGACACGCCTGCCGATTATATTCGAGTGGATGTATAAAAATGAGGGCACCTGGAAAGGCTTTGTTCTTTTTTTTTTAACTTTGGACGAGTACATTGAAATGCACGTTTACTTTGTATTCGGGTTCAGGGGCTTCTTGGGGGCAGCGCGGAAAGAGCTTAGCCAAAATGGAGCTGCGGAGGACTGCAAACATGTGTCCTTCTCCTCGCTCACCTTAGAGTTTGGGGTAAAGTGAGCAAGTCGCACATAAGAACGGTGCTATTGACGAAGACGATTCCGCAAGTCGAGACGTTAGCTGCATATAATTTCCTTGCTAAACACTTTCTCAATACTGTTAACTGATCGCCATAACAAAATGTGTAGAGTCAGACTACATTTGCGAAAAATCACCGCCCAGGCTACAGATCGCTAACCAGCGAAGCTGAAACGCAAGGCTACGAGGGCTATCATTGGGTCAATCCCTATCTTTCATTAAAATATTTCTGAATTATTGCCAGCGTCTGCCCAGAAATCTTAATTGGTGTTCGCCCCCCCCCCCCCCCCCTTGTGCTCCATTCCGCATTTTTAGTGAACCAGTGGTGAGTCGGGGGGCTCGCTCTATTTCTGTGCCCTATGTGGGCTAGGATATTTTGCGTACAGAGGACGGACGAATTTCGCTTTCGCTTGGGGTATTTATCTTTCAGCACAATTTTTTACTCCTTGTAATCGAGCTTACGGACTGCAATGGTGCTGTTTGTCAAAGGTGAGAGCCCAAACAATAGCACCCTAGACATGCTACAATATAAATGCATTCTGCGCAAATTCGAAGGCCGTTTGTGATGGCAACGTTTATAAAATAATCGCCGAGAAACACAGATACTAAATAGCCATACCTTCCTTGATAAATAACACACGGGCCTCACTAGGGCCCTCAGTTACAATATAGGGTAAGGAAACATATACATTTTAGTTGCTGGAGGATGAGAACATGCTCGCATCTGCAAGAAGGACAAGTTTCAAGTGTAGTTTGTTGCTGCAACATATTAAATTACGCGGTGTCACAACTCCACATAAGTAACATGTCGAGCAATCAATGGTCGCGACAGTTTTGTTAATATTCCTAAAAAATTGTTCAAAGAAGGAAATGTTGCTGCTGTAACATTGGAGGGTCAACACTATCTAGCATCAGCCAGTACAGTGGTGCGTACTTGAAACCAGGTGCAATTGAATCCAAGTCGTCAAGCTCTTCATTTCCTTTTCCAATAAGAATGAGTGGACCTACTGGCTACAAGATAACTTCAATGACATCGAGGTCGGCGTCATCATACCTATACGGTCGGACGGACGCACGACACAAACGCGGCTTTGAACACTTAACTGCAGTCAACAGAAAAAGAAATACAGGGGAAGACACTTCAGCAACTTGCAGTTGGGATACACGGCATCGAGGAAACCCCTGCTACATTGCTTTTTACTTCAGAACGTAATAAACGTTCTAACCGCAAGCAAAAGGCACGGCGAGCTAATACACTAGCGAAGTTCAGAGCGCTCGCAGTAGCACTTTCCTTCCGTGGAATTTGATGTAAAACAGAAAGATGGCATTTACTGCAGCTGGGACTAGCGCTTTGAGGGTAATGCGACCATCTGACAAACAAGCGCTCGTTCGCCCCAAAAGAGATACCATCACTCCCTTCAAGTGCTAAAAAAATCCGTCGATCTTGCTCTGTTCCATCCAAGACCCATTTTTTTGTGAAGACAGACACAAGAAAAGACGCTACAGTGGCGCATTCGGCTTGATGGCTTTCGTACAATGCACGTTACGAACAGGAGCGTCTTGGTAGATTCGGCTTCCTCCTCCCTTATAACTCAGCTATCAAGCGGGAGCCAGAATGTTTTGTGCTGCCGTTGCGTCAAGTCTTAAAAGCGAAAGATTTGAGGCGACTTGTACTGCAATTTCAGTCGAAGCAGGCTTCCTGCGTAGGTAAGCGGCATTGCTTCGCCAAAAAAAAAAAAAAATGAGATTCGTGGAGTACACGTTCGTCCGATGGCATTCCGTTGCTCACTCTTTCGTCAGGAAGGAGACGCTCAATACACATTTGTTGGATTTTTTGCTGCGTCGTCAGATGCTCAGTGTACAAACCTCATCAGGTTGTTTCTTCTGCTCCAAAATATGAAGCCGATTGTGTCAGCAAAAGCGTCGGTATACTAACATTTGTCGCATGTTGTGCTGCACTCAATTCTTTCAGTGTAGTCTTTTCGTTGTGCGTTACAGTGAAGTTCGCTTATTGACCAGTCCAGGAAAAGCATTCAGAATAAAAATGGAGAGGCCCTAATTTCAAGAAGGACAGACAGCAGCAACAGTTTTTTCCTTCCGCTAACCACTTTTGATTAACTAAGGTTGTTGCGGAAGTTGGTGCCTCGTGACCAAAATTTGTAAATGCTCATTGCGGTCGCTTATCTGCTGCTTATCACTTTGCTCATTTGGCTTTCTCTTTTGTTACACATCCATTTGGGCATCTGGCTGCGCATTTTTTGAGGACATGATGGCAAGTTCGAATGTTTTCTGAAAAAAAAATGGCCATTTCCGTCCTTTCCAACCTTTCTTCCGGTAGGTTTCTGATACGCATGACTGCTCCACATAATGTGCAGCTATATGTTTCTTTGTTGTGTAAGCCTTGTAATCTTCAGATAAAGACGCGCAATATGCAAAGAAGCGAATCCAAGAATCGAAAGGCTAACAACAGAGATTATTGAAGCTGAGCTGAAGATATGTCATCTATGGGTTTCATGTACACACACACACACGCACGCGAAGCTCTCTCTCTCTCTCTCTCTCTCTCTCTCTATATATATATATATATATATATATATATATATATATATATATATATATATATATATATATATATATATATATATATATATATATATATATATATGTCACTGTGGAAATAAGCATTACGTTGGAAGTTGGTGCCGGTGTTTTGTGCTTGCGTCCCTAACATTGTTTGTCCACGATAATGCACAAAGAAGCCCAGATTTCAACTGTGATGTCCCATACCGCACATGGCAATAGTTCGAATGTGGTTGAAAAGTGAATTGTACATGCAAAGCTCAATATAACATCTTTTGACTAATCTGACTACATGCCAGGTTTATTCTGCGGAGGGGTTTCATCAGGGATAATTACAGTGCCGCAGCCTCGATCCTCTACCACAGCCGCGCTGGCATGAAGTGCGACCGTAGCTCAACACACTCGCCCACGTCGCCGGCACGTGATGGCGGTACATAAGTGGCACACGATGACATGCACGTAAATCCTAGCCTGCGGAGAACTATGACGTAACAGCTAGGACTCAAAGTATTGCTTCGCGGCAGGCCTCGCGTACAGGCATGCGAAAAGCACCACCCTATTGTCCAGGCCGTAGCTTTGACTGTACGGGTAGTATCGCCTAGCGGCCTCCGCAGGCGACATGGACACGATGTTTTCGGCCCACGCAGTGACATCACTGCCACCTGAGCAAGAGCACTGCGCACATATAAGGGTTGTGTAACGCGGCGATGAGCCTGTGTGGCTTCTGTATCCCCTGATTTACGTCGCATGGCGGAGGATCAAAACAGTAATCGCGAAAGGCGAAGGCCTCTTAGATTGCTCGACATCAGAGGACACGGAAAGGCGCTCGTTTCAGACGGCAGTACTTCTGTCAGCACCGCATCGATTGATCGAAGACCGAGAGGTGCGGGAGTCAGCTCAAGGTGTGACCGAGCAGCTTCTGCCTCACCTCGCTAGAGCGTCCCGTGGCGGCGGTCCGAACATGCTAGCTTGTACATCATACGTAAAAGGCACTTCAGATGCCTGTGTTTGTGCACGGCTATGTTGGTGCCCAGTTTCGGTGACACAAGTTTTTGGCCGTGGACGCCTTGCTCATTTTTCCTAGACCAGTGGCCAGTATTATAGATTCCCCAATTTCTGTAGCACAAAAATTTTTGCTCGCTAACAAACGGAATGTCAAAGCGATGCACAGATTTGCTGTACGGTCGACGTAATGTTTCTAAACGAACATGCCGTGAGCCAACAACCGTTGAAAGCATAGGAAAAATAGCACTCAGGGAAGATATAACGATGTGTATGTCTCTCAGATGTCGTAAGAAATTCAGTGCATTATGAGAGCTGAAGAGTATTTCTAGCATCATCCTTGATCACAGACTGTCTATAAGTAAAAAAAAAGTGCCCGTCATTGAACTGCAAGTTTTTGTATTCGCCCGACGTGTTGCATATGGCCATATTTATTTTTAACTATTATACACAGGCATAATACTTTATTTATAACATAATACAGATAGCATCTAATCTAATCGAACAAATTTGTTAGCCTCATTTCTGGGCCATGTCCTAGGTTTCCTATTGTGCACATTTTACAGCGCACCTTTTCGCTCGCTGCACTTTGTATGATTGCAGCAAAATATTTTATGACAGATGTATCAAATATCCAAGTGGCACACACCTTTACGCGCGAGGTTCTCTTTCTACGTCTTCTAAGGTAGCCCGAATGAAATCATAAACCAGAGAAGGGTACTTTTTTTTCAAGAAAACCGTCGCGAACAGACAACTGTCAGAAGTTTCTGGCATGACGGATAGTCCCTGGAGGCGATCTCGACGACGTCGTCCGCACAAGCGGAAGTTGTTGTTTGCGAAGTGCCGGTTGTTTCCCTTGTCTTTATCTTTTTTCTTCCCTGCTCGGATGAGCAGTTTCAGACCGACCAGTGTTGAAAAATCTTGGCGAAGCTTGCACCAAGTTGCGCAAGGCTTAAAAAGCGAAACTAGACGAATCTGTGACGGATCTGGTTGCTTCTAGGTTGTTGCTAGACTCAAGCTAGGTTAGTCACGGCACGAATGTCCAAACTCCAGAACCGAGCGCTCGCACCTTTCATAGATCAAAGGCCCGTCATCGCTGGCGTAGGGCTTCTATCGCTTCGGGATTTTCCCCTTTCCCGTTCACTAGTGTGGCAGCTTCGCACTAGCCGTGTCAATTATTTCGACCTTTTCAACACGACAGTGTTTTATGACACGGTCCACTAATGCTTCACTGACGTGTTTCCGTCATGGATATGACGTTGGTAAATGCCACACTAACGGACGAAATAGAAAAAAAAGCAAGAAGAAAAAGTTGCGCTGCCGGAAATCGAAGCCACGACCTTTGGGTACTACGCGGCGACAGGCGTTCTACCTACCACGCCATGGGCAACGTACACAAGGCTCCACAAACGCGCCCTATATCTCATATATTCTCTCTCGCACGGTGCTCGCTGTTGGCGGGGATAAGCGTAGCTGGGCGATGAAGTCAGTGGCGTACCAATATATATATATATATATATATATATATATATATATATATATTTTTTTTTTTTTTTGACGCAGTTTTTATGTTTTTATGTTCATAGAGCGGATCAGATGACTTGCTTTTCAAAACTGTTTGTTTTAAATCAAGGAAGCACCTGCCCAAACAGATTGTGCAGGCTGGACTGCCCTATACCGCGACAACACAGCAGTGTTTAGTAACATTTTGCTAATGAGAACTAACAGACAATAATACCCAGGAAAGTATAGGAGACGATATTTGTAATAATGGAATATAAATGTGAAGAGAGTGAAGTGGACGAAAAGATAACTTGCCGCCGGTGGGACCGAACCTTCGACCTTCCAATGACGCGTCCGATGCTCTACCACTGAGCCACGGCGGCGGTCATCCCCCCGTCCACTTTATAGGGTATATATGTGCACCACGTTAACAATTTGGAAATATTACCGTGAAGTTTAAGAAGTATGCCCAAACTTAACCCGATCATCTGAGCATTCATTCAGCAAACTTCCCAGTCTTAGTTTGGCGTTGTAGATACGACGAGTTGAAGTACCTGCTATGACTCTAGCACCTTAAATTCTCACTTATTAAACAAAGCATGTGGCTGACAAAGCAAGGTACTTCGCAGAAGTCTTCAGGATCAGCCGAGTGCCGATTTCTTTACTGTTAGAGCCCTCTAATATAAAGTATTTCTTAAGAAGAAGACCAAGTTCAGTCAATTATTACTTAAGTAAACCACATTGAGCTGCTTGTTTATAGTTATAAGGTTATAAATGACTACCAATTTATATACTAGGTGTCGTTCCTTGCACTCCTACTTTTCCCTTTGTGGGTGGGGAGGACGGAAAAGCGGTAAACTGGCCCTTTACTCCTCCCTCCAAGTAAATAGCCTACGTAAACTGTGTAAGCTCAAGCTTTCTTTCCAAAAATGTGCGCGATTATAACGTTAAACTACACCGCATTGTTTGCTTCCATATAGGTCGTTAGCTGTTAATTATTGGTCGCAATGTTCTGGCTCATGCTCACAGCACCTGCACGTAAAATGACGCAACAAATGACGCGTAAGTGATCCACCACGAAATTATTATGTACGCATGAGTGCGTAAAAAATAACAATGTACTGTTTTCAATACGGCGTATTGTCTGTCATGAGTTCTTCGCTATTCGTCGAAAATTTACATTGTGCCATAAAAGCGCCTCCAATTGTTACGCGACGTCACAATTGTTACGCGACGTCAAGCAGCATGTTACTGTGCTGAAGAATAACTCATTTTTTTTCTGAATAGCCAGACAGTGTTTCTTTCTGAACGTAAATTAAGAAGGCTGCCCACCAATCACATTGGCAGCAGCTGCTTATAGAAGCGGGCGAGATAGATTCATATGTTTATAATAGATACTTTCAGTTGTAGTATAACGATTCTGAGCTGTTTTTGCGCGTGTACAACTCTCTGTGAACTGATCGTTGCTGACAGAAGTAGAGAGAGCAATAAACATTATTAGGAACCGACACAATCCCTTGCAGGTAGGCAGCCTTCATTGTCCAGAAAACCGCGGACGCTGATCATCTTCCTGGTGAGGTAGATCAAGTAACGGGGCAAACTTGAAAGCTGGGCTTCTCAATGTACTTGAGTCCACTGCCTTGTTACAAGACGCCACGATCGCAGCAGGCTACCATATCATATATAAGTCAAGTGCAGAAGGCTAATCAGAGACTGAAGTGGGAATGTATTTTAGCTGTCCTGGCTAGGCACAATCAAAATACTGGACACTTCTACGCGCTCATCAACTCACAGCAGCTTGAATATGGAGCAGTGACGATGCTATTCGTTTTCAAAGAAATTGAATTTCCTGAAAAAGGAGAGCGTTTGATCCGGCTGTAAAATGTTTACTGGTTCCCGCGCATATTTGCGTCGCGGATTACTTAAAATTCAGGCCAGGCAGGACAAAATAAAATCATGACAGATTGCTGTAATGTTACAGAGTCCCTGCTGAGCGATAGCCTCCTCTGCAATGCTCGAGCGCAAGACGCACAAGCGTGGAATAGGGAGCCCGTACCGCAGGTAGCTTACAGTGCGCGGACATGACACACCGAGGACAGTCGTCGCAGCCGAATCGTAGGACAAATTTTATTACAAATTCATGTTACTGCTTCGTTCAAGTAAAACTTTGCCTGACTTTTTAGTTTCCCAGTCTGCAGCCGACAATAACAACTGTCGAAAGAGGGGGGGGGGGGCTCCGCCCCCCCCCGACATTTCTCAGTGGGGGAGCTAGCGCCCCCCTTGCCCCCCCCTCCGGTAGATACGCCTATGGGTGAAGTACTGCGTCATGGCACTAACGAGCGCCGACAGAAAGCGATTTGGTGGCTACGCATTGAGAGCGTCTCGATGGCAGTGAGGGGCGCTGGCCGCGCTTGCATCGAAAAATTGCCCTATAGACGCAGTGACGTTCTCTGCCTTTCGCTTCGTGTTTGCGTGTGACGGCTTGTTGTCGGAGTAGTGCCGCTCCCACATGCAGCAACGATGTTTCTCCGCCGCCTACTCCTTCGAGTGTGATAGCACCGGCAAATAAAGGTGCTGCAATTAGCGCGTCAGAAAGGCAACGATGCCGACGGACTCATGTCGTACCTTCGTGAATGGAGACAGAGACCAGTGGGACGTGAAACGCCATCGCGGGTTCGTGGCTCAAGCTACGAATCGCTGCCTCCCAAAGTGCTGAAGCGCCGTGTGGTATCGTGTGCATGACCACAGGCGTAGGTTACCCTATTACTCGGGAGCGCACACCGTGCCGTTTCTCCGCTTAATTTACGACGCTCTGAAGTGCATATCGAGTACCAATGTTTATTATTTGCTTGCTGATGTCACCTTTTGCGCGGGATTCACAATACGTTGTGTCCAGGCATTTGTCAAATAATTCAGCCACCACAACAATTAAATCCTGATCACGGGCGTTAGTCGTCGCGATGGAGAAATGCCACTAGGCACCAACGTGCGTGCATCCAAGTCAAACGGTGCTATAGCTGCCGAACACTAATCGTCATTGTACAAGCTCTCATATATCTCTACACAATAAGCACTACTTCTGGGAATTTACCTTTCACTTTCGCGTTATACAGATTGCTGTGACGGAGGGATCACCCATTTTTTTTCCAGTTTCGCGCCGAAATTTCCGCGCGCAGCGTCACAGATTTCAAAGTGTATTTTTTGCATTTCGGAGACAATGAGTTAACCCTTTGAGACGCTATGTGTACAATTGTGTACGCCACATGTTTTTTTTTTTTTGCTTTCTGCGTCGACTGCGGTTTAAGAAAGAGCAAGATACATTGATGTTTGGCTGAAATGCACCTCCTGCATAATAAATTTGTCTTGATTTAACTTCATTTTGCTGTGTACTGTTGCATACGATCACTTTGCTGTTGGCACTATCATATTCGACGTGACGTTTGATATGCCGCTTCCCGCGGCCCACGTCAAAAGTATATTTTCCTTTGCTCGTTATGGACATGACCAAAAAAGAATATGCACTATGTTTCTAGCCCGAGATTGTATTCTATATATGCAGAAACAGAGCATGAATGGCTTAAGAAAAATTACACCATCTCCCACTCAAGGGAAACATGAAGGGATGCGAAGCAGCATTGGGGGCGCACACCAAGTTTCCGTTACGCTCCCTCGGCGTGTCCGTTAGTGTGTGAGGTTTGTATTTAGTGTTTGTGTGATCATTACGTTGCGTTTGTGCGTTGCTTTCCGTTAGCGGCGAGTGAACGAGTGGCGCCTACGTTGACGTTACAACTCATCTGAACGGGAGCGAAGCGAGAATGATGGAAGCCGACCGAGCGCAAGCGCTTATATACACATGAAATGGGGGAGATATAAGAGAGAGTGGGTTACAGGCTGTATTTGGCTGCTGCGCGGCTGCATCACGTAGGAGGAGAGGCTGCACCGCGGCTGCAGCGCGGGAGAGGAGAGGAGAGAAGGCGACCGAACACCTGCGTAAAGAAGGAGAGTGAGAGAGAGAGAGTAGACGCACGCGCAGTGGAGCGTGGACGCCCCCACCGCCGCCGGACACAGCCCCGAGCAAAAGCTGCTTCGCATCTAATAAATAGATATTTATATACATAGCAATTAGGAAAGATTACTATAGGAGACATAAATTAACGTGTTACGACATTGTATTTGGGGCAATATAATATCGAGTGTCTTGAAATAACATTGTATCAATTTGACACGTTTACAGACAGTTCGTCGGTGGCGTCTGAAATGGTTAGAAAAATTTGCTGAATCTTGATGTGTTAAGTCCCTGGTCCGCTCAGAGAACGATGTACTGTCAGCGCCAAACGAAACACAAACGGTAGCAGGCATTGGCAATGGTATAGCGAGCGCGGTCCAGTAATCGTCTTTTATGGGCGCGATCACCCTATAGTCCGATATTGTTGCTGTTGCTTCTGTTATATGCAGGTAATGGTGTTGCTTCTTATATGTGGTGTTGCTTCTTATATGTGGTGTTACTTCTGATATATGCAGGTATTCGATATATGCAGGTAATGGTGGTCGGCACGGACGCGCCTAGCGCTTTTTTTCCTTTCACTTTGAGTTTCTTTAATTTTGATTTTCTGCCTTTCAAATATCAGATCTTGAACGAAAGCGAGAACGTCGCACCGTGGGGGCATCGCGCAGTGCTGCCCATTCGGGTATGCGCGCCTGTGAATGGTGATGACTGGACGGCGCAGACTGTTCCATTGCTAATGCTTACTTCTATGGTATGAGGAACTTTCTTCGGGTCCTGAAGATCAAGCCTTAGTTTGACGCAGGGGGCGTCCACGTCGGGACAAATAGGCTGAACCTTACCGCCGTAACCTGGACCTTTGTGGACGGCCAGTACGTGATCTGAAAGAGCTCCACTGTGAAGGATCCACACTGCTGTTCGCATTTCATTTGACGCCTTGTGTACTTCATTTATACCGATTAGGAACTACGTATGCGCAATGTTGAAAAACAACAGCAACGACAACAACAACAACTAAAGATAATAATTTTAATACTGAAAGGTGTGCATATATGCACGTGAAGGGCAACTACCATGTAGGTCCGTAACTCATCGTTTACGAGATTTGAAATATCTGTCACAATATTTGATAATGAATTATTCTTTTCGCGCACGTCCCTATTGTGACGATTACCGAACACGCGATGAAGGAAGGGAAAATGTCACAATCCACAGTTCAGTCGACAAGTTAGGTCTATGTGAATGTTACGGATTTGAGATACATAAAAAAAAAGTCAAATTAATTTCAATATCCCGTTCACACTCCTATAATACGTAACTGCTTCGCTTCATTAAATTAATTTTTCCAGGCTCTATAACGGCCGCAAGCCGTAACTTCACCAAATAACCCGCTGATTTCTCAAACTCCGACGCCCTGAGAGTACCGCGTGTTGCTTCGCTGCTCAGACTCCTCTGTGCACATGGCTCCCTGAACAAGTTCACTCTGAGAAGCTTCAAAGGAACTTGTTGCCGCAAGGCCGCCTTTCAAGAAAATTGAGTTTCCGTTCCAGTACAAAGAATAGCCTTAGCACTTTGCCTTACGACATAGGCCGTGGCCGCGTGCCGAACTAGAAGGGTTCACCGATTCTCGGCTGACCCAGCACAAGGGAGTGTGCTCGAGTGAAGTCGCAAACAGTTCGAAAGAGGAAAGAGACGAGTCTTTCTTATTTATCATCCACTCATTGTAGTACAGCCAGCGCTATACAATCTAAAACAACAGTATAGGATGTGCTATCTCTCCGTGGTCGTGAAGAAAGAAAAAAAAATACGCAAGAACAGGCACTGAGATTGAAGCAGGTGTAATCTAGCCAATTTATATTTTTCTCCTACAACGCCCGGTCCATCACCTCAAGGTTAGCATAGGTTAACATCACCATTACAAGAGGAGAAAACGTCTACCCAGCTGTCGCCGACTCCCCTTGCGGCATCGCATGCGGCAATGGAAGTGGGGACCGCTGGATGAAAGGTGCAACGAAATACCTTAGGCGCGACGGTTGGGAATATGAACACAGCAGTGAACAATATGAACACAGTAAGAAGCACAGTTTTCGTTTAGGAATGAAATAAAGAAATGTGGTTGCATCAAACAACGTCTTGCCCAGGTATGGGCAACGTCTTGCAAGGTCTCGCCCAGATATTACCATACCTGGGCAAGACGTTGCCGGAGATCATATACAGTTGCGTAAAGACTGTTGCTAAAGGATTAAGGCGATAAGCTGGGCTAGTTGGTCGGTGTTCATAATTAAGTTCTTGCAGCGCTCCCGAGTATGGCCAGGGTACGAATGGAAATACCAAGGACGTCGGAACTTCATCATGATATTCTAAAGGAGGTGCAACACGGCCGAAGAAAGAACAGAATGAGGTGCTATAATGAAGGTAGGAGAATGTTAAGCACCTGAACTTGCATGTGTAATTACAGATAAATATGAGAGGTGTAAGGGATAAGGCGCAGAGCAGACGTACAGTTACTCGATTTTGTCGATGCAGCTAAGAAAGGTTTCTACTTACGTTGCTAGAGGCCGCGAAAACAGTGCTATCTGTCCAGAGTCACTGTTTTCTCCTCTCGTGCTTGCCGACGCTTCTTCATCTGTTGGCCCTCCTGCGCTTGCGATGGAAACAACAAGAGGTATTAATTTTGCTTCGTGTTCTCGTCATCATTCTTTATTTCTTTTCTTCCCGCCTATTTCTTATTTCCACTGGACAGACTAATAGCCCAGAGCATACTAGGCAAGGGTAGCTCCTCTGCTATGCTCAAAGAACAATTTTCTATTCGTTTCTACAATACACAAAAATGGTGCTGTCTCTTGCGATTTCTGTGGCTCCCACGTCAGCTTTCGCAAGCGTTCTCGTTATTAGGAAGAGTACACGCTGTAGCCGTATGCACACTATGTACTCGTGTATCAGATACCGAGTCGGACACACAAGTCAGTTTTTTGCGCATTACGGATACTAAATTCGAAGCTACCCCTGTGGCTGCACAGCAGCCTACGTATTTGGTTACAGTTGCACAATATCCCGGCACGTTTTGTGTCATAAAAATTAAATTTTTAACGTTCGAAGAAACCCTTCGCCCAAAAACAATAGCCTACGCGTAGCCGCATAGATCTGCCTGTATGATAAATTCTGATAAGCAGAAACATCACAGGTACACTCGTTGTACTTATGCTCAAATTATGGAAGGGGTATACTGATTCTACTCGGAAAGTGTGCCGTTACTGCTAACCGTACAGTTGGAGCATTTTGTAAGTCTTGATCAGTTATTCCAAGCAGACGGCAAATGTTTCGATATGTTCAGCTCTGATTACCGTGGTGGTGCGGAATACGAACATGAATTTAGCAAGCTTGACTCCGACATCTACTCGGTGGCGAGTCTTAAGTAGGAAGCATTCTAACGATTATAGCGAAGAAAGGACTGAATAGAATGCATTGCATCATTAGCGCATGCGCCTTCAGGAAGGCAGGGCCACGCGGTCTTAGATACCAACTTGTGCTCTAGATTGAGAAACCCGCACGGACAAAGAGAGAAGGCGTATTTTTCCTTTGAACGCGCCGCACCACTCTTCTACTGAAAGAAAGGGCACCGTAGAGGAGCGAACGATGAGGGAGGAGGAGAGAATCTGGTGCAGCGACTGTATATTGGGTGGAAACTTTCAGAGGGCGTATAGAAAACGAACAGCTGGGAGGGCAGCATTGAGATCTCAGTTCTGGAGGCCTTTAAAGCGGCACTCTTTGAATACATTAAAGAAAGTTGGAAAGAACCCGCTCTGTTGAAATCCCCTCAAGCTATTCAGTTCGGTGGTTGTGGCGCCGAGACTGCGTATCTTTATTAAAACAGGCGTGTATCGAAAGCATTTGCAGCGAAGCATTGAATTTCATCAAAATGTGGTTATAAAGAGACATTAAAGAAACAAACCACTTGAGGTCTGCATTACACGTTCGCGTATTCTGATTGGTCTGCGGGACATTTTGCACGTAATATTCTGAAAGTTCTGACGCACTTTTGTTCGGTTATGTGTGTTCCTTAGTTCTTTCAGCAGTGTAATACTAAGCGTAACAGAATTCTGAGTGCAAGTAACAACATTTTCACAAAAATATGTTAGACTGGGCGAAAAAATTTTAGATGCTGAAATGGCGACAACCTCAATTGCAAGCGACGCTCTTTCCGGTTCTGAATCCTTCGCCTTATGGTACGTGGTAACTATTTTACACAGTTTTAAATGAGCCCGACGCTTCGGGAGCTGTTTGGTCCCTTTCTAAAGACTTGTCCGTATCGGTTCTGGAAACATCGTCGTTTGTTCTCTTACCTCGCCTCTGTGTCCAGCAGGCTTTGTAGTAAGGCCTTAAAGCTTAAGCGTAAACTATCAGCAGTCACAGTGCGTATCATTTTGCGGGAACAATCTAAAATAATGCTTTCACTGGAATAACGTAATGAACCAATTGGTCATCACTTTTTAGGCATATATCTTTAAACCAATACTTGCGCAATATGCGCCGAAAGCCGGCGTGCTCGCCCATGAGGCGTTTCACGGGCGGCCATTGACAAACTGACAACATGCTTCCAATTCACAATCTGCGGCGTAGCTGAAGGCCTGGCGCCGAACGCCATTTCGAATATAGCACACGATTTCACGCTAGAAGCTCAAAAACGAGTGAAATAAATGAAAGTTCCCCGTCGGAAGATTGAAGTCAATTGAACGAAATTGGTTCTCAAGAACATAACTTTGCAGGCTACCAGGGAAGGATAGCTGATTAAAATGCTTGACGGTGCTTGGCCGCCCAACATACACCTCCGCATAACTCCTTAACAGCATAGCACTTCAGCATCAGAAGGTCGCAGGTTTGGTCCCTGCGAGCGGCAAGTTGTCTTTTCGTGGAAATTATGCTAAAGGAAATTATGATAATGGATCATTTAAAAAACACGGCTCATCCCTCCTTCATAGGAACCGGTAAAACACGAAACTAAAGCTTGTCTTCAAACAAGTAGTTGATTGTTTATTGTACATTGATATATGAGAGCTTGCACAATGAAAGTGTTTCGCAGCTGTAGCACCCTTTAACGTGGATGCGCCGGCGTTGGCGGTTGGTGGCCCATTTCCACCAAAACTATTAATGTCCATTATCATGATTAAACCTTTTTGTTGTAGTTCAAGTAGGTAACGTGCACTTGGACACGGCATGTGGTGAATCCCGCCCAAAGACGGCATCAATAAACGCATTATAAACACTGGTACTCAATATTCACGCATTCAAAGTGTCGTCGTTTAAGGAGAGAAATGTGAAGGTGTGCGCGCCAAAGTCATAGACAGTTATAGTTTAGCGGGCTTAGCGGAATAGCGGGACTGAAGTGCGCATGCGCAGTACGCTAAACGACCCGTGACATTTACCGTACGCACGCTATTTTTTCTTTCAGATTTAGCGTTAGCCTGTTTGCGTGGTTAACGTAGCGTACGTAAAACATGGCGGTGGTTTTGGACGCCCGCTTCGAACGGAATTTAGCGTTGATGTGGACGGATCCACTTTTTTCGTACCAAAGGACTGTGCGAATTGGCTTCGTTTGCCTTCAGGTACCTTCTACGACAGAGTATTACGTATAACTTAGCGTAGTCTTTGAGATCGCTTCCCATTTCGAACGTCTCTAAGCCTAACTAGAAGATCGGTGTAAACAAGTCTGCAACATGGGAATTTTCACTTTTGGTGCGTAGTTTATTTTTATTTACGTTTATTGTCACTAAAAAAAGCAGTAATATTGCTGCGTGCGAGGATACAAGCGAGCATTGTCGGTTTTGTTCTTTTCAGTTTTTTTAACGCATTCACCCTTGGCTAGGTGGCGCCACCGTCCCAACTTGGGCACGTAAACGCTATCTCGCTAAACTAAAACACGCTTTCCGCAACCAACGTTTGCGGCACGGTAACGCGATTGCCTTAACCCGCGCATTCCCGCTAACGCTAAACTATAACTGTCTAATGAAATAACCTACGCCTCTGCTCATGCATAAAGTACGACACAGCGCTTCAGGAACGCGAGAAACAGAGTTCGTAGCTCGAGCCGTGTACGCGTGAAGGCGTTCCATTTCCCGCGAGCAGCTGACACGAACACATGCCAAAGAAAAACTAGAAGAAAAAGATTAGTTGATCTGGATGACATCAGAGTGGAAACCACGATAGACCTCTTGGTTTGGACGATGGGCCGCCAGGCGCTCTACCCACTCAACTGCCAACGCGCATGCACAACGCTTCACAAATGCGTCTATTATATCTCACACTTTTCCCTCCAACAGTGATCATGGTTTGTGGGGTTGGGGTCGCCGTCTGAGTGCGGTGAAGCGAAGCAGTGGATCATGATACTAGAAAGCGCTGACAGGGAGCTGTTCGGTACTTTCAGCGCTTTATTTTAGGAAACTACGGTCAGTGCAACACGCCGTACACGTTGATTCGGTTCGGTTACGACGCAGTACGTGATTAACCTTTCGCATCATGCGGCACTACTCTAGACACCTCGTTTCCAGAGTTGTGCAGCTTCCACTTGCTGCAACGGCGTTTCTCCGCCGCCTACTGCTTCGAGTGTGATTGTACGGACTAATAAAACTGCTGAAATATGCACCGCGGAAATGCGATGACGTAGGCGGGCGAATGTGCTACAGTGATTGCTTTGGTGCAGAAAGACACGCCAGCGGTAAGCAGAACGCCTTCCCAATTTCACCGCTCGAGCTACGAACTCCGCCTCTCGCGTTCCTGAAGCGCTGTATGGTATGTGCATGAGCAGAGACAATCGTTACCCTGTTACTGGGGAGCGCACATTTCGGCGCTTCTCTCGTAATATTCAGACGCTTCGAATGAGTGCGTATCGAGTACCAGTGTTTATGTGCTTGTTGATGCCATCTTTGCGCGGGATTCACCATATGGTGCGTCCAACGTACGTCGACTACTTCAGCCACCAGAATAGTTAAATCATGATTGTGGACGTTAGTCGTCGGGAGGCAAATGCGCGACTAGGCGTCAACGTGAATGCATCCACGTCAATTGGTGCTATAGCTACCATACACCAAGAAACACCAAGAAAAGTGTAGTACAATAAACAACTAACTACCCATGTGTTTACTGTTCACTGCTCACTTACGTGTTATAGCAATTTCTATAACGGAGGCATCAACTATGTTTTTTTTTATATATTGTGGCGCGCATGCTCCTCGTAGTGCTGCCGCGTGTGGCACTCTTCATCATGACAGCATTGTGAGCACGATGCGCAGGCCCGCTTGATATGGTAGCAAAGCAAGCAAGCAAACAAGTAAAAAAAGACGTCCCATGCTGCTTAAGGGAAATTTAAATGACCATGCGTTGGTGCACGTAGCACGTCGGCAGGATAACCGGTGGTCATTAAGGGTAACTGACTGGATTCCAAGAGATGGCAAGCGCGTGAGGGGGAGACAGGAAATTAGGTGGGTAGATGAGATTAAGAAGTTTGCAGGTATTACGTGGCAGCAGAAAGCACAGGACCGGGTTGATTGACGGAACATGGGAGAGGCCTTTGCCCTGCAGTGGGCGTAGACAGGCTGATGATGATGATGATGATGATGATGCGTTGGTGAATGCAACACCCAGGCCCAGACGGTACAACGCTGTTTCTTTCTCCCGGTAAAGAATAAGGCCCGTATTCAAGAACACAACTTAAGTGTCGCGAAATGTTGAGTTATGGAAGTACGTGGAAATTATTAGTATGAAGTAAGTTCGAGGAAAGCTTCAAAAACTGCACTTAAGGCTCACTTATGAAAGTACCACATTTATGGGTAAGTAAGGCTCCTGGGAACGAGGCTATAGAAGCTTTCATACTTGCTTAATTAAATAAAGCACAAATAAATCACTGTAATTTCTGCGAAACACTGGCCGTAAATGTCTTAGTCTTTATCAAGGTACATTTCGTAAGAGGCGAAAGAGATGTTTCTCGCTTTTGTCGGTTTTCTAGCCTTAGGCTAGCCACAGCAAGCAGCCGCCGCTGAGCGGCTGTCGCTATAGAGTGGCCGTCACAACTCGAGGTTATTTTGTCGTCTACATGCGTGTTTGTTACTGTGGTGCGATATCGCGTGCAATACGAGCGGTTCTTTCGTAACCTTGCTTGCATTTCGCTCCTTGTATTCTTTTTCTGCTTTTCAGCGTCTGGTCTATTTTCTAACTTTCTTATTTTCAAAGAGCCCGTGTTCGTTCCCCCTTTTTTTTTTCGTAATAATGGGAGTGTTACAATATGAAGGAAACCAACAACAATAAAAAATGCTTAATAGGTGAGCGCCTTTCACTTGCTCGGTTACACATTCTATTCGGGTGCCCACAGCCAAAGCCACCTATAGACCTCTCCCTGTTTGCAAACAGTGTGACGTCACTGGCAGCGTCCCAACCCCAAGTCCCGCCTTCGGAGCAAGCGCTGGTTGGCAAGAAAGTTCCGCCGGCGGGATCTCTGCATAGCAGCGCTGCGTGTGTCTGCGTTACTTCGATAGATGTTTTTGCAAATTGCTATTTTCTGAACTCACAGATGTTAAAAGGAATAGTCACTGCCTATAATGAACGATTCTGCTAGGTCAACATATGATTTGCTCGTCGTGTATGACAGCCATAGAAAGGTCTTATGCTCTTCGAAAGCGAACGTTGTATATTTTCACGACGACTTGTGTTTGGAGAAATATTGGCATGACACGGATGTGAACGTACTCAATTTCCGTCGGGAAATCTGCACTGCAGTTTTAAACGATGTACAGCATTGGCGGCTACTGTGCGCCAGGTCACGGATTAGATTCTCACCCACGGCGCAAAATTCTGATCGGAGATGAATAAAAAAAAAACCGAAAGAAACACTCATTGACTTGCGTTCGGTTGAGGTTAACAAATCCGCATGAAAATTAAAGCGATGTTTTCTCCTACGGCGTTCCTCATAATCCACTGAGCATTCTTGAGATGTTAAACACAATAATTCAATTATAGATAATCTGTTGCGGGGTTACTTCGCTCTATCTGATGCCTACAACGTGTTTCCATACTTGTCAAAATGTACTTTTGGGCTAGCCTTGTGTTACGTGTCATTCTCCTCGTCTGGTCTGTTGTTTTCGCCGGCGCTGTTCTACGATTTCCATACTTACTCCTCTCCTTTAGACTTGGTACACAAACCCGGAATGTCACTTCATAAATATCAAGACGTAAAGAAAAGCTAACAAGAATAATGCAAACAATAATCCCCAATGCTTCCATTAAGGCGTACATCTCGAATAAAAGGTGATACGCGTGTGGTTCTGGGTATTCGCCGTGGTAAACCGTACATGCATGTTCGGCAATGCTAAAACACGCCGGTAGCTCATGCGTAGTCTCCCCTTTCAGCCCGGACACCATGCATGTTTTCTTGTTGTTTTTTGTGCACGCAGCACACGCTGAGATGTACGCACTCGCAGATCATCGCGTCAAATAAAATGTCATGTTCTGTCGACAACCGGTCACTGCAAATGGCCCTGTTAGACACAACGCGCGCCAATGTTTTCGCAAACAAGATGCATCGCTATTCACACAGCACACAGCACACACCACACACAATATTGTCAGTTTAAACGTCCGCAAAGGTGAACCGATATCGTAGCTGCATTTCAACGCACACTACACGCCACAGTAAACGCGGCCCATTTTCGAAGACGATGCCGCTGTTCCTGGCACAGACCGCCACGTGGGTTCACTTCTAAAAGTTAAACAGCCAGCAGCGTGGCAAATTTTTCGTCACGCAGTCCACGACATATACCACAAATAATTTTGGAACCGAAAGATGAAGGAAAATGTTCAAAAGAAAAAAAAAACAAAACGTGCACCAAACACCGTGCGAATGTACCACGCTGAGCCGGCAGCGGGAGTGTTTTGCCAACAACGGCCGTTGCACGTGCGCCGAGAGGTCACGTGACCTGACGTCACGGGGCGTGAGTGACGTAGGCCGGTAGAGTTCTATTGGCAAAGCTGTTCTGCAGACTCAGGCTGCCAATAGATGTGGTTGGAGGCACGCAGCATCTCTACGGACGCGCGCTGCCAGTCATTTCTAATGAAAACCTGTGTCTGCCGAGCTCCTGCGTACGCCTGATTAAAGCTGTTTAATGAGGCAAGCGAAAAAACCTCACCTCTCAAATATATGCCACGCGTGCAATCGGCACGCGACGGTGGAACGGGGTGACTGCGTTCGTTGTCCTTGGGACCCAGCGGCAGCATTTCCAACAGGCGAAGCACCACTCGCTTGGAAAAGCGGTACCACGACAGGAATCCCGCATCGTCATACGCCTCTACAGGATTTCGCCGAACCCTGAGAAGTGGGCCTTACGGCGGCGCGTAACGACATGTTTCATCCTCTGAAATTGCTTCTACACGGCCAACATAATCTGCGAAGTCGGCGAAATTGCCGCAGTAGTCGGCCATTTTTTTTTTACAAAAACAGCGAAAGTCGCCTTTAATGTAGGTAGTAGCTCTAATTTACTTTCCGGTACTTAAATACCGATTTCAGTTCACCTTAAGTACAAGATTGCTCTGTGAAAGTCGTTAAGCGCCGATCGGACACGTAAGTGATAAAATAAGGATAAGTGTCGTTTGTGAATACGGGCCTAGGTATCCGCCGCAGTGCTCGCGATGGGTCTGGAGAGTGCAAATGATGGTGAGTGAACGCGGGTGCTTCTGCTTCTGCACTGGAACACTGTGAGCCACTTTGGATAGAAAAAAATGCCTGTGGCATTGCACAATGAACGCATTCAAATTAAAACTAGCACTTGGGAGAGCGAAAATGAACATAACAGTTGGGGTGGTTGATGAAATACCTCTCAGCTGTGGTAGGACATGCATCAGCCAGACTGGTCGATGTTTACATATCCAATTATTGAGACATGAAGCATCCGTAAACAATGTATCAGGCTTACACTTGCCTTCCCACTGCAACTCCTGCGCGTGCGCGCCCCGGTTTTTCAAAACCAGGGTGCTTGGGAAAAGTCGAAACCAGGTGGTCAGATAACTGTTGGAGGCTTTTTTGCATAAATAAGAAGGGTGCCCATTGTGTCAGTGTGCCGTCTTTGAACTTATATCGCAACGAATTGCACTTGTTAAAGTCTTGATCACTGAAGGTAGGTTGTCGTTCTGTTACGGTGATTATCAATGTGACTCGCGCATGCGCCTGAAGTTACCTGAGATGCAATGTGCTTTCCAATAAATCGGTTGTTAGTTAGCACTGTTCGTGTAATTTGTTGTCCTCGTTCCTTCGTGCCTCCAAATATTTGTCAGACTCCTCTTGGCTACAGCTCGAAAGCGTGTGCGGATGTTGACCGCACACACACAGTATGGCTTCACTTCTTTATTCAAGATAGCGTAGATATAGGTCTAATCAACGCTCCCGCCACAATTGATGGAGAGGCTACCTGAACTAAAGCGGTATCCTTCACGTCGCAGGGGCACTTGTGATGTCATTTTGGCCATTTCCAAAAATGACATCACATAAGCTATCCCTCATAAAATTGGGGCCGCCACGCACTACTGGTGAGAAGACTGAGAAAACAGTGGAGCCGGTGGCCTTCTCTTCCTCTTCATCTTCCCTTTTCTTTTCCACCCCTTCCTATATTATACCAAAGAAGACTGCACTATGCTTTACTCTCTCTCCTCCTCCTTTCTCTATTATCACCCTCACATCCCACCTCCTCAACTTCCTTTCTTACCCATTTCTATACTATACTATACTATACTACACATGGCAACGCTATGATTTACCCTCTCCGCTCCCCCTTTCCCTCCTCCTTACCATCACTTCATTTTGCCACTCTTTCTTATACTACATGATCATGCTAAGCTGTACCATCTCCCCCTCCTCACTTTCTCCACCTTCACCTTCATATCACACCTCCTTGCTGTCACTTCCCTTTCCTAGCCCCGTGCTATGCTGCATGATGCTCCTTTCTTGCTTGACGTACCTTGGTATAGCTAGACTCAGCTCTCCCTCTCTTAAGGTGGCTCCTCCTCGCTCAACCAGTTAACGCGGTACAACGTAGTTTTGCCAAGCTAAAACAGCTTCACTTTTAAAATTTACAAACTTCCTAAACTCCACAGTGCGGTACATGGACGCTCCATTATCTGTGGTGCATCACATGCGCTTACACGCGAAAGAAATGCCGTTTTCAAAGTTCACTTCAAAGTGAAAAGCAGAGAAGGAATTCGCAGACGCAATTCACGCAATATGGGGCTGTCTCTATATCGACGTAAATAGCGTTTTTCCATTCCCTGCAGAATGAGAACGAACGTCTCACAAGCAATGGCGCCCTACGGACGCTTCTGCGTGATTAATGCTCGCGTAGTCTGTGGCAATTGTGTAGATACTGCCTCAACGAGGCGATATCGAGCGATCTCTAGTAATAGTCGCTAATTAGCCTGACGACGGAAGGCACATTCCAAGTAAACGGCAAATCGTTCAGTTAATTTCTGTGAGGCACATTGTTGCTACCCTGCTTAAGCGCGATAATTGTTTTCGCCGCTACAGCGACAAGAGCTTCTTAAACACGGCAGCGGTGAAGAGGGAGAAGAGAACCTTTGAATGCCGAAAACGAGATGGGCTGTTCTCGAACTACTCAGCGCAAAAGCGGGCGCACAGTTGCGTGCGAAATTTGGCGCCGAAGTAGATCCAGAAATGCAAATACAGAATCATAATATGACACAAAGACATCGCATATTTCTGTCGCTGTTCTTGAGACCTTAAAATTGTGCACGTGCAACGTTCGTTATCGGAAATGAAAATCATAACTGGTTCTGAATAAGTTTACATGGCATATCTGCAAGCAGACGGCCGGGTTGAACTCCTGCGCACTCTAAGAAAAAAAAAAGAGTATGCGTGACTCTTTTCGGAGAGTTCTGACTTGCCACGTATACGACTCTCTTTAAATAGTCACGGTGACTCTCTGGTGGGTCAGGGTCGGCTCGCTCTAGAAGAGTCCCCTGACCCTCTAGGAAGAGTACAAAGACTCTCATCGGGAGGATCACGTTACCACTTATAGGAAGTAAGACGACTCTTGCCGGTAACGCGGTAACGCTCCTAGGGGGGTCAAGGGACCCACACCGAAGCATCAAGCGACTCCACAAGTATTTTAAGCTACTCATTTGATCCTTGCTCTACTTTTGCGCAACTACTGTTGAAAATAGTGGAGTATTCATTTTAAGCAAGTCCAATAATAGTTGCCGTTCTGCCCAACGACTGTAAAAAAAGAATAGTTCAGTTTTAGCATTACTTTAATAAAACTCGTCAAAACAACACATATTTGCCAGCAAAGTTATATAGAAAGCGCGAAAAGGTGGTCTGTGATTTCCAATTAAGAAGTTTGGGTATTCCTCATTGACATGCTTCTATGAGTATAGCCAACTAAAATGTGTGACTGTGATGTGCACAGTGTCATATGGTGCTACATGAACAAGAGAAATCGCCATCATGTTTCCATATTTATTCCTTGTGATTAAGAATAAATCAAGAAGTGGTGACGGTTTGAGGCATCAGACTTGTGGCTTGCTAGGTTGTCGCTCCTGTCCAGCGTGAGCACCATGAAAAACGGTATCTGAAAAGCAGAACGTGATATTATGATGAGAAAATGAAATTGCAGCAAAGGTTTGCAAAACCTACACAATACGTGGTTCACACAGACATAATAAAGGCTAACACAAAACAACAAGGCACATCCTCCGGCAGCCAGGGTTGACGATATAATAGATGGTGCTGTCCCATAGATATGTGTGCAATATATGTGAAAAAAAAGAAAAAAAAGCAGCGGCACCCTGCATGCTAGATGGTGTGCAGTAATAAAAGCGGCGTATCGCTTTGATTACTGCTGGACGAAACCACTGAACATTTCACGGTGTAACCATGATTGCTTCAGGAGCTTCGCCCAAGCTCTTCATCATTCACCCGTGGATATGCTGTAATTTTTTTCAAGAACATTCCGTGAAAGTGTTTGCGGGGGGAGGTCATGACACCCCTGACTTCACGTCGCTGACTAATAAATATTGACGTGTTGCACGAGCGTGAGTGCGTTGACATATGTTTAGTAAATAGACTTGAGTATAAACGTGAGCCGATAAAGGCTGACAGCAATTTGTGCTTAGGGCTCATATATTTTGTGCTTAGGCCTCACTCGGACTGACACTCACAAATATTTTCCTCAACCGGACTCACTCGGACTCAGACTGACTAAACTTTGCCTCAACAGGACTCGCTCGGACTCAAGCTCACCAAAATATTACTCAGCCGGACTCATTCAGACTCGGACTCACCGGCCGATCTGAGTCTGAGTGAGTCGACTGATGAGTGAGTTTGCCGACCGCAAGTTCCTGCGGTTAAAAAAGAGCTACTATGCCTTCTAGAAGGCAGAGTGTATATGCTTAGTATATTAAAGAACAGTATTTATTTTGCGGACAAGTCTATAAGCGTTTCGAAGTCTTTTAGACAGCGTCCGGTAAAAAAAGAATGCCGAACTCAGAAAACACCCCACTATTACTCGCTCATGCACACAATTGTCAAATAATACGTAGTGTCAACAAAATTCAATGAACAAGGATTTAGTAGAGTTCATCAGTCATTGCGGGAGAAACAGCAACCATACCATTCTATGAAACAAAATCAACAATCATTTGAACACATATACGACTAGAACTAGGGACTTTCGTGCAGTGTTTTTGTGAAGAGGCTGGCAAAATAATCTACGTCACACGAAATCTATAGCTACTTGTGATTGCGGAAGGTGTCGCAAGTTGCCCAACGGTCCTGTCTCGGGAATGAGGTAATCAATTGTTCCCGGCCACTCAGACAATTTGCTACGGTAAATAGAAGCGTTGCTGTTTTCATAAGTATGCTACAGCGGTACGACAAATCGGAGCGAGCAGAATAATTCTTTCGTGCTGATTACACTTACATGACAAGTACGTTCGAGCGGAAATTGTAAGAAGTCGCTTCTCACTACTTTCTTCTTAAGAAATATTTTGTTTTTGTTTTTTTGTGAGCCACGAACAGATTGTAGTTGTGTAGTACGGCTATTCCTACGGATGCTTTCTGGGAAAGAATTTGCTTTTATTTTCTTTCACCGCAACCTTAACTTCGTGAATTTTTTTTTCTTGGTATATCTCCCTTCTCACTACCGTTCCTTGTTTCTTTCCGCCATGGTCTTGCTTGGTACTTTATTAGTCATTAATCATCAGCATGGCTACGCCCACCGCAGAGCAAAGGCGTCTCTCGTGTTCCGCCAATCAACCCGGTCCTGTGCTTGCTGCGGCCAATTTGTACATAGGTACTCTATGCCTAAGTAGAAGTGGATTGCCGCTACTCTCTACGGTTTAAGCCTCTGCTACTCACAGGCTCTGAAAAAAAAGCTTATAATTTTTTGTAAGCTGCGCACTTACAGCTTTTGTTGTGCGTGTCACGAAGCCAGTGAGCAAACATGCTTTTCTGTTAATGCCCAACCGGCCACGTAAACGCAATATCATTCCAGACTACCAACATTCGTAAACGAACTGCTACGCGTAATTTATTAGGGCGTAGTTCTCACATGTCTCATGAGTCAAGATATTTTCGCGATTTGTTGAGATTTCACAATAGTTCATAAAATTTTAAGAATGGCAAAAAAGTGACAGGATACTCAAGCGAGTGTGTGTGTGCCGTCGATGTACTGACAGTCATACGACCTCAACATCACATGATGACACTTTGCCACGCATTCTTGTGACGTCATGATGACGTTATTATGACGACACATGACATGACGCATGTGTTACACCTGATAACGTGATGTCACATGTAGACGTAAATATATGACATCGTCGCCTGGTCGAGGGAGAGCTAATCCTGGCGGAAGTGCAGCAGCAAGTCAGGTGCTGAAATCTTCAGGAGGTTGCAAAAATCAATGCAAGTGACTGAGAATACAAAGTAGATGGCTTTCGCCTTCAAGTAGTCTGAGCAGAATGCATAAGAGACTGTGTAACTTTTATTGCGATAGCAATTACATGGACAGTCTCGGCTGAATTTTGGCGTCGCCGTCGCCGCCGTCATGCACCGTATATGTATAAGTATGTGTATATATAAAAGCCCCAAAGAAAAATAATTCAGAAAAATGCTTCCGAAGCGCGGAATCGAACCAAGGACCCCTTGCTCCGCAGCGAGTGGCGCTAACCACTACATCACGAAACGAGATCCTCCACGCAGCTAACAGCGAGCGTTATATACACACCCTTTAGCGCTGGACGGACTCGGAGACGGTAGGCGCTTATAAACGTTTCTTCATTACCAGCGAGATGGCGTTAGGAGCGCGACGGGTGCATTTAAAAGTCGTCGGCGAGCTCGCTCGCTCGCTTCTTATATTTGCGCAGAGAGAACCTTGCCCTTCCGCTGTCTGCTCGCGCGGTTTTCTCGTGCTGAGGGGAAGAGGGATGTTTCAAGCTGTCATCGTGATGTCCGCGCTCATGTTACGGAGCGTACGAAAGTCACTCGAGCTGAAGGGACGCCGCTAAACGAAAAAAACAGATGAGCGCGAACTATCAAGTGTCACAGCTCGACACTTGAAGCACGCTGGTTTCCTTCGCTGTTTTGGCCGCGTTTGCAACAGGAGCGCTGTACAAGCTGAGAGTATCCACTGGCGAGCCTCACTTCGTATAGCATTAGTTTCTTGCTATTGCATTCATTGCTTCGCCCTTGCGGCGAAACTGTGATTTTTTTTCATTTAAAAAGAATAGTGAACTTATATTTTTGTTTCCTATACATAACGTGTGTCACTATCCTCATGAATCTACATGCGAGAAGAGGTAAATTTGAGCATTGACTTGCTGGGCAAAACTGACGGATAAGAAAAGGCAATTCGCGTTCTCCAAGAGCGGGCGCACAGGACTCTTGGGGAAAGTACTCTGTAGCGACTGTCGATTTCTGTCTGTTTTCTCTTTATCCCGTATGATTAGAATGCCCCTCACTATCCCTACGATGGGCATGCGTTCTCCAAGCAGTTAAACCGGATATTTCTAGTCGAACAATAAACCTACGAAAGTAACATTGCGCAAAACGGGGTCTTCGCATCTGCCACGCCATTACGCAGCTTTTCCTCGTGTTGATAGAGTAACGTAATCCTCAAAACTGAACCTCCCAACAATCCAGGCCATGGCGTTCAAACTGGATACCAGGCGCCGTCCGGTGCTTGAATCTCAAAACAGCGGGTGGTAATGTTAGCACTTTCATCACCCTGGAAGTGCAAAACATTTGGCTCTACCTGGTCACTATTTGCCAAATTAGTTTGAACGAGAGGTATTAACGTACTGTTTCAAGGGGCTTAAATTTAAATTTAGTCAGTGCTACTAAATATGTTTCAAAGTTCCGGTCGTTCTCCTCATGCGTACATATGGTCATGTGCTGCTTGCAAGTTTACAAAATCTGCAATCTCCACCTTTTAAAAATGATCTTCATCACATAACTGCGGAACTAAAATCAACGTATCTAGTAAATGTAGACTATTGCTAATGATCAGATAGCATGAACTATTAAAGTAATCTAGTTGATTTTGGTAAGTAAGATGTACCTTCGAAATAATAGCCACGAGTAAGTCACGTGAATATTTTCACAGCTTTGCTAAGCAAAGGAAGACAAGATTCACAAAACATGGCGTGTTGAAAGTGAGTTTAATAGCGCTTCCAATCTTTTATTACATTGCGTTCAGAAATGTAGCTTAAATACGCGCTGTAATTTGCTTAGCGATGGATTCTCCTCGTTACAATCAGGTCAACCAGCGAGCCAAAGTTCTTCCTAGTTAAGTTTTCAGGTAACTGGAAATTTTTTTAACCATTAACATTTTCGCTTAAAGTTGATACTGAACAGAAAGACTAATGCTAGGAAAAATTTATTCAGTGATACTGTTGTATGTAAAAAGTGTTTTTTCTCAGTATCCGCATCACCGCAGTAACAAAACTGCTTTTCTTTGCGCGCCTTGCCTTTCAATGCAGCAACGTACACATTTACTCTAAAACCCCTTGATGTTGGAAAGTAGCGGCGATGTTTTATCCACGCCGCCGCACCCTCGCCGCGCCGTAAACTTCCTCTTTTTTCACCCTCTCTTTCGTGGAGCCGGCGCATCCGCAACGCTGAGTGCCTGCGACGCGCGATACCTCCCAGTCAGGTGACCCTGACATCACCAAAAGCGCGCGCAAAGAAACTTCGCGCACTTTTAGTTGCTCGCGTACGCCATGAACCCTCCAGGCGTGTGTGTTCGGGTGCATAAGCGCTTGTATGTGTACATGTGTGCGCTTGCGTGTGCGCATGTGTTTGCGTGTGTGTGTGAGTGCATGTGTGCGCCTGCGTGTGCATAGGTTTGTGTATGTATGCGGCATAGTGTGCGTGCGCACACCGTTGTGTGTGTATGTGTGCGCCTGTGCGTCGTGCGCTTGTGTATATTCGCGCGTGTGTATGTGCATGAGTGCGTTTCTATCGCGACCGTAGCCCGTATGTGTATGTATGTGGGTGCGTGTATCGCGTGTGTATGTATTTACGTGTGTATGTATGTACGGCCGTGCGGGCGTGGCTGTATCGCGCGTGTATGCGCGTGTGTATGTATGTGCGTGCGTATCTGTATCGCGTGTGCACGCGAGTGCGTGCGTACGCGTCTGACAGCGACATCGGCACAAAAAGGTTTCGGGCCCACTCATTTCGACCAATTCAATTTAAGTAAACCACCACCTTTGTTCTTGGCTACCTTCTTTGAGCTCATCAAGACAACAATTAGGAACGAAATTCTCGGCTATATGCTGCTTGCATTATATGCGCTTAATACACCTCCGCGGTACGGACAGCCGAAGCGGCGACGGAGAGAAAACCGCGCTGCCGCCAGTTTGGTATACTCATTTTTTTTTTCAAAGTGCATACGCTTGTATTTAGCGAAGCGTTTTAAAAATATATATATTTCTAATTGTGTCCTATCGCAAGCCCACTTTCGTCACGACGGTTTTTAAGGGACAGATTCTCATTTAATGCTTCAAGGGGCCGAATAAACAAGCGCGCGCAATGATTCTAAGGCGGCTGCGGTGAGCCAGTGGAGGGTTCAGAGTGCCGTGCGCAGCGCGCCGGCCAGGGGAGGGGAGAATTCCGAGGAGAATTGAGGAGGGAAACGCGCACGCGGAGTAGAGCGTCGCTACTTTCAAAATCAAGGGGCTTTAATTTACTCGCAGTCACCAGTACCGCGTCTTCATTTTCTTAGATAAGAGGCAACTTCAACTGTGACAGCGCAAACACCCCATACCTTCTCGAATCTACTTTATGTCGTGCCCAGTACATCGGCCAAACAGAGACTGCGTTCAGGATGAGAATAAACAACCACAGCGCACACGTAAAGGCACTACCGCACCTTCCTCTCTCCAAACATGTCAATAATCTTAGTCACCCCTTCCACACATTTTCCGCTGTGGTACTTCAATCCAGTTTCAAAACACACTATGACGGAGGCTCGTGAATCGTACCTCATCCACAAATTCAACAGTGTCTCTGGTGGCATAAATGAAAGCATAGGCCGACTCTCGTGCATGGCCTACAACGAACCAAAAAAATCCAATTCCTCAGGCAACTAGGTGACCGATGCCGAAAACCTTCTTGTGTATATTCGGAATGCAGAATTTGAAGCAACCGTCCGTGATGTAAATGTACATAGGCGTGGCTACATACATCACGTATAGTTCACTTTGAGCCACGCACAACTGCACTACCACCTTCCCTTCAATAATATTATGTCCGTCATTTTATTATCATTCACTTGTGAATCGGCGTGCGTACTCCTTCCTCCGTGTACAGATGATGTAACCTTGTAAGCCTCTGGCGTTCGCTTGAACATCGCTTGTTCTTTTCTATGTGTATGCATGTGTATATTTATGTATGTATGTGTGTATGTATGTATGTATGTATGTATGTATGTATGTATGTATGTATGTATGTATGTATGTATGTATGTATGTATGTATGTATGCAGTGCTGGGCAGTATCGAAGATACATGTATCTTCGATACTATCTTAAATACTCTTCGGGTATCTTGTATCTGTATCGCGATACGTCTCGCAAGAGGTGTATCAGTATCTGTATTTCCGATACATTGAAGAATGTATCGAGTATCTTAAGATACAAGATACTGCCATAGCAACACCGCGGTGCGAAACAATAAACATTGGTTGAACTCCGCTTGCTGATACTGTTCCCACTAAGCCATCAGGTTCAAACTAAAGACAATGACATTGTTTTATCTTTCCGCCAGACTTTTCCAGCGAGGGCAGGTGATGAGCTCTGAGCGTCCCTAACGAGGAAGCAGAGTCACGTGGTGGCGCTCGCGTCCACTCGACAAACGCGCGAACGTCTTTCCTTTTCTCCTTTCTCTCTGTCCCTTTTTCCTCCTTTTCCTTTTTTCTCTTTAGTTGTCTTAGTGCTGTGGCACTTGGCGCTTAGCTACTATTCTGTGCCGCGTGCTCTAACGCGTGCGGTGTCTTTTGCACAAATTCTGATGCCGCTGTAGTGTCGTTATCGGAGCTTCTTTTGCGTTGTGCGTCGTTATGAAGTCTGAACTTTGAAGAATGCAAGAAAAGGGGGTTGCTTTGCGTGTCATGGCTTTCACACATCGGCGATTTGAAGGACTTCGTCGATGCAAGTTTGACTTACATGCAATGAGATTGACTTATATGCAAATAAGATTCTAACAGCTATAGTACCACTGGCACCGATGCTGGATTTAACAGAACAAGCATTCACTTAAGAGAAGCTGTCTTGGCGTGCGTCACCTTTTCTTTTATTCAATGAGTTTTCAAAATCATAATTGGATTATTAGCACAAGTTCTTTCTAAGCTGCCCTTTTCCATCGCATACATTACCTATGTCGCTGTATTGCTTTTTTCGGGTCTGCTTACGGCAATATGTCTTTAACGTGCTGGCAACGTAAGCTCTCTGGCTTTATTCCTTGCTTTTAACTGTCTGCATTATTTCTGCTACTGTTTTGCAGACTTAAACTGTACTTAAGTTTACTGTTATGTCAAGGCGACGTTGCGAACAAATATATATAATAATCTGCGCGTGCCTGGAGTACACAGTAACAAAAGTTATGCTTACTGCTAAGTAAAATAGCGAAATTGTGTTTTCATGATAATAACGTAAATTATTAGGAGTCATCTCAAAGATGTTAGCAAACGAATTGGAGAAACATTTGTTGTACAAAATGCTCCGTTTTTCTACTGAGCGTCTCAACGAGTCGGTTCACGCTGTTTTACATAGGCACTGAATTTTCTGTGGTCCCGAGTGTCATGGCCATTAGGGGTTACCCGCTGCGGTGGTCTAGTGGTTGTGGTGCTTGACTGCTAACCCGTAGGTCGCGGTGGCCGCAGTTCGATGCCCGTGTGCTTTTGTTTAAGTTTTATAACACCTCGTGGTCGAAATTTCCGGAGCCCTCCACTATGGCGTGGCGTCTATCATTATCATATCGTGGTTCTGTGGGACGTTAAACTCAGCAGTCATTATTAACTCTTCGGAGTGCCGCCTGTATCGTGTACCTATACTTATTCGCTGTGTTTGATACAGAACCGCTTTTCCATTTTACTTAGTTATATTTGTTTTTCTTTCTTAGTCTTCTCTAAATATTTTTCTGTTACTAATCACCAGGTAATCGGAGCTTAAGTGGCAATATAGTGTGAATAGCGGCGGTGTCCTGCGGCACTTCGTGCAACTATACAACACGTCTAACACATTTTCTGTGCTGCAGATGTTCTCTCATAAAAGAAAAATTATTAGAAGATCGCGTATTACTGAGTACGTCGCTAACGAACGCTTTACGCCAGCCGATAAGTAGAATATAAAAGTAATTGCAGTTTTATGTTCTCTGCGTAAACAAGATGCGTCGCAAAGAATGTCACATACCAGCGTTCTTGCTAATGTACACCTGTCCGGTGATCTGGTATTGCGAAAACCGTGATACGTTTACGGGCAAGGTAGAACTTAACAGCGGTATTTACACGATTTTTCGGAGGCTTCTAATTGAAGATGGCAGCCCGCTAGCTGGTCCGCAAGCAGAGCATCGGCTCCATCCAATTTCAAAAGCGGCAAGCAAAGACCTTTATCAGTGAAGTGGTAAAGAGCTGTCATAGTATGCAGCTAAAAGCAACGCCAATAAGTTATTTCGGAACTAAGGTAATATGCCTTCAGCAAGAAATACAAAACTTTGGAGATACTAACAGACATTTCATTCAAATGAAACAAAATTGGTCGCAGTTAATAATAATAAACTTTCAAGCGCACATTTTCGTGCATCGGCGTTTAGTGCTACATTACCGTATATACAGATATATAATAACAAATTACCGAATGTATCGAAGTATCTTAAGATACAATTGGAATGTATCGTATCGGATACAATCGGCGTTGTGGTATCTTGTATCTGTATCTCAAATACTTCTTGCCTGAGTATTTTGTATCGTATCGCGATACAATTTCAAAGTATCTTTGCCCAGCCCTGTATGTATGTATGTATGTATGTATGTATGTATGTATGTATGTATGTATGTATGTATGTATGTATGTATGTATGTATGTATGTATTGCAATATATATGTGTATGTGGATACGTATGCCTGTGTGTGTATGCATATCTGCATGTATATATATAAGGGCTCATTTGTTGAAAGAACTGTGTGATGTACTGCCGCATTCCGCCTATCCTGCATCTGTTCTTAATATTGTGTACCGGCGAGCTGCATCCTTGACTTTGCGTGCGGTCCTTCATGATTGCCGCCAGCGCCTGCAAGGCGTCGGAGGTCAGCGGTCGACTTCAAAAGCCCCTCAGGCGCACGGGTGGGCTCGCAATTAACGACTTTCGGCGCGCTTCTACAAGATAACACGCTGAACAAAGAAACACGCGTTGTGTGATAACATGCGGCGTCCGTGACCATGTTCCCCTTTCATCCCGAAGTGTATGGAGTGCCCTTTTAGCGCGGCAATCGCGTTCTTGCCTTTGCTACTTGTTCGTGGGGGGCCCCGCACACGTAGCCCTGTTTCTTTCGCCCTCTCTATTTGCTCTTCATTCCTTGTATGTTTGTTTGTCTGTTCTGACCCCGCCTATTGTCAAGTTCTAACAATTTACGGCACTGTGTTTGTCAGTAGGTCTGTCTCTCCCTCTCTCTCTGTGCTGTATTTTTGATGTTGTTCTGGCCCCTACCCTTGTCCCATTCCAACGAATCGCGACGGTGTGTTCATCCGTGTATGTATTGCAGGAATCTGTACTTAAACCCAAACGCAATGTAATACTGTCATCTTTGATAAAGACCGGTCCCCGGCCGAAAGCTCAGAATAAATGTTATGTTTTTCACTTTGACTTCCTCTTATAATATATTAACTGATAGCAGGGAATATTCTTTTGAAAAAGATATACAGATATATATTTGTTTAACTTTATCATGCAGTGATATTGTACGTCGTAGTGATTTGCTGCTGTGACACTTAAATTGCGGTCTTTCTGTCGAGCTTTCTTTTTCGGTGCCACACTTTCGTCGTGGAGTATAGCTTCTACATTCGAATTCCAAGTGGTTGCGAAATTTGTTAAAGGGAATTGTATATTATTCCTAAAAGTGCAAGTCACGGACGGTTCGTGTAGCGTAACTAGCAATAGCGGTACATACGAAACTGCTTTAAGTTTCACTCACGCTGCCTTGACTTGAAATGAAATTATCCTAGCGCACATTCGACATAATAAAGTTCACCATTGTTAATTCGTAGAGTAACTTACATTACGTACTGACACTGAACATATTATTAACGAATTAGACCAGCCAATGGCAAATGGTAATATGAAAAAGAAAATACCTGAGAGTTTTGTCTCTGAAACTTGTGTATTCAGCCATAGTGTCTATCTGATCAATATAACACATATGCACCATTGAAGAAATTCTGATTCTTTTATAGAGCTTTCTATTTTGTTTCGCTCTCGTTCACCCGTATTAACGACTCAGCTGTTATGCTATTCACCACTGTGTTCATATTCTACACTCACAGATTAGATCGAGTAAAAAGGGCTTCTTTTTGCCCTACAACAATAATCGTCCTCTATCTAGCGTGCCTTTCGTTGCATTATCGCCGCGTCCCGGTACCTTCTGGTCGCGAACGGCATGTGCGCTATCAGCGTGACCTAGCATTCTTGGAAGAAATGTGGCCGGCGCCGAGTTTTCATTTTTACTCTATCTATTCTGGGAGTGTAACGACGTCCTGGTATATCATAATTTCAACGCTTCCTGCCGTGTAAATGCAAAATGAGTGAGAGAGGGAGAGGTTTATTCACACCGCGGGGGGGGGGGGGGGGGGAATGGAAACAACAAAAAAAAATTGCATGTTCAAAGGGCAATAAACAAAATCTCCGAGGTTCTACTCCCGCATGTAGTACGTTGACGTCGTTATGGCAGCAATTACGGTACGGTAGAAGACATCTGCAGTTGTAGTCCCCAGTTCAAGAGGACGTTAGTAGGCCGTTGACCCCGAGCAAGGTGCATTCAAAGGTGCAAACATCGAATAGAACGCCACATTTGTCTTGCAAAGTGCTCCAAGGGGAAACAACCACGACGTCAGCGTGAACGACCTGTGAACGCCAAAATGAAAAGTTTCATTCTAGGCACGAGCAACTGCACTATCCAGCAATTCAAGCGGAACATCAACGACATGCGTTTTCGTATCTTGATCTAAAGATTGCGGACCGAGTGCGAAACTCGCATTAGCGAACATCTCACGCGAATCAAGTTTAGATCAAGACATGAATCAATAGCGCAAAGGCCCTGTACCTGCTTGCTACAGTTCATACATGAAGAAGTTTCGCACTTTCTAACGGCTTTCTTACGAGGCACATTCTGCGTAGGTCGAACGTGTTTGATGTCTACCTCATTATCCCTTTTTCTCCTTCTCATGTGGCGAATCTATGGCTTTTTATTTCTGGCTCTTTCTATCTTCATTTCTCTTCCTTCTATTTCTTTCTCTTTCTTTCTGTCTCTTTCTATTTTTTCTCTGTCTCTCCATCTTTTTATGTCTCTATTCATTTTATTGCTCCCTATTTTCTCTTCCACTTTCTTTATATTGCTTTCCTTCTCTCTATCTTTCTCTCTCTGTCTCTGTTTTCTGTCTTTTTATCTTTTTATGTATTTGTTTCCCTCATTTTTCTACATTTTATCTTCATCTTTCTTTCGAGCGCTTTCTTTCTTTCTCACTAATTTATATCTCTCGCTCATTTTCCCGTGTTTGTTTTCGTTTGAAACTCGCACCTGCTTTACACGGTAGTGGTGCTTGCCCATTTCTTTCTGGTCACACTGCAAAAATCACGGCGACCTACTACAGCTTCGCTGATAAAAGGTTAACACCGAGATCAAAAGGAAGACCACTGCGTACTACCCTTTGAAAACAGACACGGCTTCAAATATTTGGATGACCTTTCGCTCCGGCTCCACCCGCTCCCTTTTTTTGAGCCACAACATCCTTCTGTTCAGAACAGTTTACGCACTACCAGGAAGCTCGATCCTCAGGTGCTATTTGCCCAGAAGAGGAAAATTTGAATTTCCGAGGCATCCATTGTGAAAGGGTTTCTTGAAGGTCCAGTTGGTAGATCCCTCAGTTGGTACATCCCCTCAGTATCCATTGTGAGCCTAACGAAGGCGCCCGTCTCCTGTTAACACAGGAAATTCCTTCCCTCGTCCATCTTTGCAATCGTTCTTCCTTGCACCGCGTAGTTTGCATTTAGGCACAGAAGCCGGCAGGAATAATGCCGGCTTTTGCAGGAAAAATAATGCAGGAAAAAGATTTGATAAGCTTGCGTTAGAGTGTGCAGTCTCTTTCAATAGAAAATAAACGCGTTTATTATGAAAGCTAACCTCGTTTAGATTGTTTAGGTTAGATCGTTTAGATTGTTACTTCTTTTCGAAGTAACAATCTAAACGAATAATTTATTTGTTTTTCTTTCTGAAGTCGAAGGACAAACACGTAAGCATGTCCTCATACCTCAATGACATGGCTTCCATTGCAATAAAATACAAAAAGGTACCCGAAAGGTTTAATTATCATAAAGAAGTCATAGAGATATTTACATGGGATTTTTTGTGCACGATCAATGTCATTCATTGCCATGCATACTTGTGTAAACATCAAATCTTTGTCTGAGGTAGTTCTGTTCTCACATGCTGTAAAACGCAGCAACCTTCACTATGGACAAAACTGAATCTCGAACTGTCATAAAGTTCCTTCATTTGAAGTGCAACAACGCACGCCAAATCCACGGCAAAATGAAAGCTGTTTATGGTGATGAAAGCTCATCATATGACACGGTTGTGAAGTGGAAAGGGAACTTTCACAGCGGTCACATGTCTCTGACAGACGAGCCACGAGTGGTTAGAGCCTCAATCGAGGATACTTTTTGCATGACGAAGAAAGTGGAGGCCGTTATCTTCGACGACAGAAGATGGCGGATACTGGAGTAAGTTACGGAACTGAGTGTAGGGTTATTCACGAGAAACTGCACGCGAATAAGGTGTGTGCACTCTGGCCGCCTCATTCGTTGACACCTCTTCAAAAGCGAACTCGCTGCGGCTATTCCCAGAAGAATTCGACACTATCGGAGCGGAAGCATCCATTGTCGCCGCCCACCATTTAGGCTATGAACGTTTGCAGCATCCACCTTATGTTCCTGGTCTTGCGCCAAGGGACTTCTCCCTCTTTCCCGAAATGAAGAAACCACTTCGTAGTCGGCGATTTGAAGACAGAGATGATGTCATTTTTGAAACGGTAGAGTGCTTTTCGAGCAAAGCGAATGACTTAAACAAAGAGGGCTTGAAACAGGTGAAGAAATGAGGGAAAATACGAGATGCCTAAAACACCGTAAGAAGGACGAAGAAGCACAGGGAAAGAGCGTGAGGGACGCTCTTTCCCTGTGCTTCTTCGTCCTTTTTACGGTGTTTTAGGCGTCTAGTTTTTTTTTCCCTCATTACGATGAACCAACTAGCCCGGCAACAAGTGCTTCTAATGTGAAGTAAGACTGGCAAAATGCGTGACTCTGCAGGGAGACTACTTGGAGAAGAACTAACTTTGATCAATGCAAGCAAATATTTTATGTTTTTAACACGAAAGTGTTTGATGCCGCGGTCCACCACGGCTCCACAGACGCATTTCCGTCACGAATATGACGTTGTAAAATATAAAGACTAACATATGGCAAAGAAAAAACTAAGAAAAAGTTCCGTCACCGGGAGTCGAACTTACGACCTCTCGACCGCCAGCGCGCAGCGCGAAACGACTCCGCCACAGACGGCATGTTCTCTGCTATGCTAACGGCGAGCTATTTATGTACACCATTGCCGGTGGCGGTACTCAGAGATCGGCGGTACAGCGTGTTTTCGTTATTACTAGCGAGATGGCGCGAAGGGCTCGAAGAGCGCGCTTTAAAAGTCGTCCCCCACGCGGATTAGCGTGCGCCTCGAAAGGACGTGGTCGCTCGTGCGGGCGCTTGTCTCGTGATCTCGGTGGTTTATACGTCTTGCGCTCTGCCTGCAAGTTTACGTTGAGAGCACGAAGGTCACTTCGCTCACCGCAGTAGCCGCTTTTGCGAAAGGAGCGCGCTGCTCACACAGAATTAAGTTACAACTGTGACAGTTCGCGCTCATCCTGTGTATGTGTTCGTTCCGCGCGTCCTTTCTGCTTGAGCAGCGCATTGCAAGTTTCGAGCGGCTTGCCGTTCTTCGCGTAACATTACAATTTGATGCTGTAGCATTCATTCCTTCGCGCTTGGGGTGAAAAAATACACAAGAAACGCTCAACTACGTCTGTCAAGACACGTTTCACTTTCGTGTTATACCGATTCCTATGGCAGAGGGATCAGCCATATTTTTTGTTATTTCATGGTGACAATTAAAACGTTTGAAAACCCTTCGTATTATGACGCACAACGACAAAAAATGTATGCAGTTACACTCAATGTGAAAGCTGAAGGAAAGTGCAGCAGTGATTCGGCTGCTATTCCGCGATGCTGGCGTTCCAAACGTGCAGCCTGCTATTCATGGCGGAAAAGAAAATCTTCATTTGTGATGTGGTGGCACCATCTGTACTTCTCTATTCTCTTCTCATCACCTTTATATTGATTCTCCACACCATCTCTTCCCCTTTCGATCTCTTGCTATTCTATACGTGGCTATACGTGACTATTTTATACGTGGTGTAGGGTTTCGCGGCTGCATCTAGCCCTGAACCCTTAAGAGATGAGGCCAAGACCTAAAGAGATACGTCTTTACTGCATCGAGCCTCGGCCGCAACTGCCCGCTGCCAGCGGCTGCCGCGTGACACGAGCGCACATGCGATCGTCGTTGTCATCTACGCGCTCACAGCCGCCGAGCGCCCCCATAATGGCTATTCAATACGTGGCTATACATGGCTATTCTATACGTAGTTTTGCCCTCATGGCGCATACATGGCTATGACATCGAAAAGCATTGCAAATATTTCCATAGTCAAAGATTTTCTAGGGAAGGGCTCTATCCGCCTGCACGCGTGCATTATCCATGTGTCTCTTTTGTTCTTTCCCGTTGTGTGATAAGATCATGCGATGTGCTGTGTAGGCTCTTTAAACAGGAGCCTACACAGCACACGATGTGGTAGTTACCAGCCATAATATAACGATGATTATGTCACGTAATGCTCGTTGCGTTAGTAGTTCCTGATTAACGCGTCTAGCACATGGTACTGTTGTTTACGAGGTAAGCTTTCACTGCTTGTTCACATCGGTTGTGCAGTAAAGAACGTGGAGCCAGCGAGTTGCATACAGTAGAACACCCAATATGCGGGTCCTCGAATAAACCATATTTTTTAACCGCCGCTGTCGTTAGCTCCGTGTCGACAAACGCCCTTTTAGCGCAACGTGCAGAGCAGCACGATGATTCTGTTTCTGGCTAATTAACGTCACTGAAACGTCTCCTGAGGTTACGCCGGAACTTATCAAATGGGGCGTTTCTGGAGGCAATAGTTCCGGACACGTAGGAAGCGTCCCTTCCCTTCACACTCCTTCCTGTCATGCAGACAGCTAATCAAACCAAGAACTGTGCAGCCGGGCAATCAGCCTCGGGGAACAGACTCGAATAAGCGAGCAGCACTGAAATATCTCAGCATTTGCCCGTCCCCAGTCAATTCTGACAGGCCACAATCTTAATGAAAGACTTCAAGTCCGTGCGCCGGGCGCAAATTTTTTCATCTTGCCATTCTTTGGGAAAGTGGCTGCTGTGACAAGCGCTTGTTCTCTCATTCGGCGCTGCTCGTAGGTTTTGGTGCTATATAATGCTACATGAGCATGGAATCTGAGCATGTAATTTTCAATGAAACAGAGCACTCCTTTGAAGGATGCGCAATAATTAACTGCAAGAAAAAAAATCACAGCATATCCACGGAGTGAATTATGATGAGTGGGCGAAGCTGCGGAGGTTCATTGGTAAACCGTGAATCTTCCGTGAATTCTGCCCAGTACATCATCACCGACGTGAGATCGGGCGCGTTTATACTGAAGGTTCGATGAGAGTTATGACGACTTGCAGCTCACTTTAAGTTTACATGTACGCTGTGAATTTTCATTGTTTAATCACGCACAGGAGAAATCGCACACACGCACTACCTTGGAGGTCAAAATCCAGTGCCTATATATACGGGGTGGTCAGTGAACGGTTGTGCAGCGTGAGCGGTCGGTCTTTTCAGTCAAGACGCTGCCTCGCGACGCTGCCTGCTTCGGCGCCGCAGCGCCGCGAGGCAAGATAGGGGGAGGGGGGGGGGGGCGTAGGAGGACCATGAGGCGATGCGAAGCCGGAGCACTTCCACGATCGCGTTCCGTTGGCGTTCGTTGGGCATGCTACTGACCTCGCGTCGTGGAACGCGAAGAGGGACGCTACGCGCGTCGTATCTCCCATCTAGCCTGGCCGTTAATTCTCACAGGGCGAGCGGGGAATGCGGTCGACAGGCGGGCGAGAGGGGGGCAGCGTAGGAGAGGAGAGAGAAGGGGAGGGGACGCGCATGCGCTCGAGCTCATCGCAGCGTTGCGCAGGAGAGAATTTCGGCATGTCTAGGCCGCGTTTCAGAGGAAGAGTGGAAAGGGGGAGGGGAGAGGGGAAGTGAAGAGGGGTATGGGAGAGAAGTGCAGAGGCGTATGAGAGAGGGGAAGGGGAGAGGGGAAGGTGAGATGGTAAGTGGAGATGGAAAGGGGAGAGGGGTAGAGGACATGGGGAATGGTGAGGGGGAGTGGAGAGGTGTGTGGAGAGGGTATCCGCATGCGCAGTAAGGGTGGCCACGCCGCACACCACCACCACCACCACCACCGGACAGATACTGCCGTTTACTGCCAGCTGCCGGGAGATACGCCGGACAACGGACGCGTGACAAGGTTAGACTAAGAGGAGCTACGCCCCTAAAAAAACAAAGCATGAAGCGGTCGGGGAGCTCATGCTGCAATCAAAGGGGACATCAAATCAGTTTGGCGGAAGGCAACACAAAGATGAAACAGTCGCGTGCAATCGCCATTTCGCTTCCGGGTATTTCGCATGCACGGCCGCGGCAATACCTCCTTCTTTCAAGGAAATATAAGCTTTCGCAAAAGAGGGGCAAAATAATTGGCCTCCCTTGCTTGCTATTACTAAAAAAAAGTAGGGTTAAGAAACTAACGGAGCGAATAAATTGTTCGTCGGTTGAATATAAACTTATGTAAGCATCCCGTATTGCTGTATAATAGGAAACGCTAAACAAGCTTGCTGCATCGCAAATAAAACCCATGACGGTTTAACGCTCCTTACGAATTGCATACTGAAAAAAAGACCAGCTGCATGAGACCGCACTCCTAGAGGTCCATGTTCATAAATCTTATATGTCGTTGGTAGATCGGCTTAACTAGAAACGTACCGGTCATCATGAAAGCTCAGTCCTACTCTTACGTGCATAGCTAATGAACTAAATAATTTCTTCCTACGAGACCCACAGGTTGCTCAAAAACAAAATACAGGCGGAATTTAACAAATATTTTCGTTTCTATGGTCTCCTTGCTGAAGACGTGCCGCCTTTGCTAGATGAATTCTATCTTTAAAACGGCTTTTGATTACGGGCCTAGCTTTCGATGTTCGATGGGAATATTCAAGATTACCTAAACGGGCGGAGACGTATTGATCCAGAAAAATGTCTAAGCTTGCCGTTAGCGTTCACAGACTGAAAGGCAGTGGTGATATTGTATCATCGGTTGTTAGCCTCTTAGATAGATTAAGGCTGCGCAATAACAAAGATCCAAGGCTCCTGCTAGCAAGACGTCCGTAGACAAGATCCATTAGCCATAAAAGAGGATTAATAGCAACGGGATTCACAAGATGGCGAACGGCCTTGTGACAAAGATCGGCGATCCGCTTACACGTGGGCCAACATGTTCTTTTCTTGCACTCACTATCTGCTTTAGCAGAGAAAAGATAATTACAGGCATGGCCTTGTGCAATACTGTCGTAGAAATGTATGGGGGACGTTACTTATAGTATTTGGTTGTGGTGTAGTAATAAATGTAAGAAATTGAAGTGGACGAAAAGGTAACATGCCACCGGTAGGCAGGTTATCTTTTTGTTTTTGTATCTTTAACGCGACAGCCTTAAAGATGTCGTTTCGCAGAAATTCCGAGGTCGGCGTCGGCGTCGTTGGCTGTGAGCGAAAAATCGGTGTTGTCCATGAGCGAAAATTTGATAGAACTAAATAAATAAACATTAAAAAATCTTCGGTCCGGGTGAGCCCCAAACCCAAGCCCTCTTCGTGGCAAGCTGGTGTTCTATCACGGAACCACGCCATTGCTTGAAACTGCTTCGCAAAAAAAAAAAAAAACACTGTAAGAATGTCATGTAGCAGGAGGAGTCTTCTTAACGGATGTATTTTTGCGCGGTGCAGAATCTTAGAATCGCACCAGGCTTCACAGCATCTGAACTTTGCAACGAGTGGGTGGCTTAAAGCGGCCTCCCCATTACATAGTGTGCAGCTGCGCAGGTGGGCGTGGCACCTTACGGATGCGTAGTGGGTACTTCGCCAATTTGTAAAATGAATAATTATAACGCAGTGGGCCCTTCGCAACTGTACTTGCAGTAGGCATTCCAGCATAGTTTAAAACTGCCAATGTCACGCGCACAAACGTTCCATTCCTTGCCGCACGGTTGAAGGCGATACGCACGAGGCCCACTTACGTTATCGCGTTCTACTCTTGAAGGCGAGGCTCAAGCGTCCTCCCATTTTTCAGCGGCTGTTCCTCCGGTTGAGGTAAATGCGCAGTGCACTCCAAGCAGTTGTTAAGTATTCCTTCATTGTCCCAATTGCGTCTATAAACGCAGATCATTCACTTATTCGTTACCGCAAGTGACAAGGCCATATCGTAATTAAACTGCCATATGGTATTACACTCAAATATGGGGTGTTGTCTCATCTTCTTCATGGATGCTTTGATATGCTGAAACGAATGCCTTGCTTTATTCTCTTTTCCCTCGCTTTTTTTTCCGCGATGTGCCGCTTAACAAGACGGTAGGTGAAAGAGTTATAATATGAGCCCTTCTCCGAACGTTACAGACAGATGCGAAGGCTCTTGTACATTGCATTCATAGAAGCGATGGCCTGTAGGATCAAGTTGGTCGCTAAGCAACTTACAAGGGTTGAGCGGCTTGGGCTACAAGGTATGCGGCACACAGTATTGCAACGGCGTTCAGAAGACACGTTAACGACTTGGCGGCTAAGCATTTCACGTTCCAAACTGGTTGATAATCTATGAAATCTCCATGATAATCTTCGTTGGCAACGACTCTGAAAAAAGTTCTGGAGCTCTCATCAAATCCTTCTCTGCCCATATGCACGTTGAAGTCATAGACATCACTTTTATTTGGGGAAGGGGGGGACCCTATTTTTGATTATCTTGCCTGTCGCATTCCGCGGATCGTGTCACCAGGCGCCACTCGTGCAGAAACTAAGAAGAGTAACGTTGCGAGAGACGAACACACTCGAGACTTGAGTACTGCCCTAATTGAATTAAATTTGCGTTCGCTCTTGCCGGCTTAACAGATCTTCAACTTAGCATAGTACCGAAGAGAAAATGAATTCGATTGTCCTGAATGGTAAGGTTATTTAAGACTGCAGATACAATAAAGCGTGGAAGATAATCTTTTTGTGGATGCTTCGGAGCCTTCGCGTGTTTTAGAAATCTTCGATTCGGCCGGCAAATTATTCTAACGTATTCTGAGACTGCACTCCACCAGCGTCTTCACATATTTTCTAAGAGCTCTAGATTCTCGCGCTCCTCTGAATGGCTGCCGAAGTTTCTTTTAATGGAAAGGGAACGTTTGTGAAGAGATGTAGGGATAGAGAAGACTCTCGCGCATCGACTAATTTGCCACTGGGCGCCGGCATGACTCTTTCGCAAAGTTTAACGTTCGGAACTCTTTCACTCACAGGTATTTGAATTTCGCGCGCGTTCTTATTGGCAGGCGACAAAACAAAATATCATTCCCGATGTCCCGTCAATGCTGTGTTCTAATTTGTGAAGCTCGATATGATTTCCAAATATGTGAATTAAAAAACACGTTTACGCAAGCATAGAAATGTACTCGGCGAACGGTTTCCTTTGCAGGTTTCAGAATTAACGTTCACTAAGACAAGCTCTAGAATGCTTTTTTATACCACTTATGAAGTTAAATTCTCCTACACTAACAATTCTCAGTGTACACGGTATTGTTTCTCTAATGAATACAAGGAAAAAAGAATATTTCTGTTGCCTCTGTACAGACGGCATGCGCATTAGTTCGAATCATAATCATAGGATATTTGCGCGTATTCACTGTTGATTAGGCTGCGTTATTGTTTATAGTACAGGGCAGGTTAATTACTAGTGCAACAAAAATGCACCTTCACTTGAAAGCATGGCGCAAAGTTACAAACGAAAAACAGAACCAACGTGTTCTTTCTTTCTCTTTCTCGACAACGGGGGTGCTCTACGGAGCACCATTGTCACTCCCAAATGGACAACAGATGTAAGTGGAAATCGACAGAGAATGTAATTATTCACTATCAACTGCATTCTTTCCGCATCTAAATGGTCGGCAAACTGTCTGTACGCAGACCTGCCCTCTCGGTCCTAGCTCTCGCTAACGCGGTAAGCTCGGCCGATGCGATTCATTATGGAGTAATGTGAAAGCCGCCAAGAGCATTCATTTTGAACGAGCGAGCCAACGTAATTAACGACGAAGGAAGTGCTGGTTATCCGTGCGCCGGCATACACAGATAGAAATTGCTGCGCGACAATGGCAACTAAAGTTCGACTGAAGATGTTGTTGGGAAATCGACTGAACGTTTGAATGCGCAGTCGCTAAATTCAAATATGTTGGTTAAAACGCAGCAATACTGGCCTAATTACACCACTAGCCATAGTCGTTTGCACGAATGGAGGTCAAAGATTCTCTGTCACACGAAGTCCCATGATTCTGGTATCGTCATTGCTCCTTTAGAAGAACGTGTTCACAAATGGATACGGAATTCTTTCATGTATACGCTCCTATACTCGTGACATCATACTTCCGCTGGCTTCTCTGGGGCTACAAGGGGGATCTGGCTGTTGTGCGGTTTACTGTGCTGCACAAGAGTTACACGATTTCATGCATAACCACTTAATTTATGTGCTGCTGCCAAATATCCTAAAGATTACTTGAATGGCAAATACATCAACATACCCTTTCCAAGTTGTGAGAGGAAAGGCATCGGCACCGTGAGAGGGAACCGGAAGACAAATACTTGGGCCAGCTGCAGAAATGTCCATATCGCCAAATACGCTTTTTGAAGCCACCATCGATCGAATCTCTCCTCTAAGGTACCGTCTCCCTCCTCTTTCGTTTCCCACCCTATCCTTAAACACCACCGGCAACATACATTCGCTTTGTGGCTTAGTTTTCCCCAGTATCGTATCTCGCCAGCTAAGCATCAACTTACGCGTGGCTGGAGGCACTCCTTCCTCTAGCCACGGCCTCTCACGTAAATATCCTAGTTAGCGTCATTTAAGAACCTCGGTTGACGTAAAGCATTCAACGCAGTAGGTTAAGAGTTCCTGGGCACCTTAATAAATAAGAACGCTGCGTGAGGTAATAAAAAGAGAGGCATGCTTCCCCTCTGCCAGCGTGAATGCGAATTCAATTATGTAGCACCGACAATACATTTGCGTAATGAAGACTGCTTTTTGTGTTTTGAGGACAATATCGCGCATAAACCTCGTTGTAACACTCCGATATATACCGAGACTCTCTGTTCCCTCTTCTTCATTCTGCACGCCTCGCTCCCTTTCTACGCAGCACTCGCTGTTCTTAACCGCATTATCTCGTGAGTGTCGACGGTCTGGTTAACAGCAACCGTGTGAAACGTAGCTGCTTTGAAGCCGCTTATTAGGCATGCGACTGAGGTCTGTTCTCTATCATTGGGAAAGGCGTTGTTCATTGGGCATGAACGTGCATTTTAGCAAGGAAAACGAAGTGCATTAAGATCACCAGCTTTACATGGAAATGCTGACTTTAATAATAACTTGGACTACGTGGTATTGGGGCCGATGAGCTACGGAGTCGCCCTCTATGGGGCGTGCTAGGAAGCATAACGCAGGCACGCTTTTCGCTTCTCATATATTTCGCTTTGGGTGCTCTACGAAAATACCACGCGTAATCCCTCTTCGACATTTCTGCGAATACTTTCGAAATGAAGGAAGCCTTAACAGCGAAGCTCTTAAAGCTTGAGGGAAAACGGTTGTCCATCCGCAAAAGACCGTCGACGCTGTTGCCAAGGGACTGCCAAGCCAAAAGCTGCGCACCACCTCGGTTTCACCTCGCCTAGCTGCACATGCGCCCAGGAACAACCTCCTCAAAGCCACGCCTACTGACGGAGGCAGTCCGCGCAGCCGTCTCACCGAGCTCCGCCACAGCTGGAGTGACGTCAGCATAGCCGCGTGCGGCCTCGCGCCACAGCTGGTGTGACGTAGCGTAGCCGCGCATGCCCGCCGTGACGTAGGTAACCGCGTATGGCCTATGCATAGCCGTGTCGTAGCTAGCATAGCCGATGCATAGCCATGCCGTAGCTACTATAGTCTCGACCCAGTTGGTTTGACGTCAGCACTGTTGCTTAGCAACCGCGTATACGTCATTGCTCTTATAACTGTAGGTTCGACCGGACGTATTTAAACGGTCTGTAACTATGACTCGACTGAAGAAAGCGCGCACAGCCGTACAAGAAGTCGCTTACCACGAGTCTTGGCGTGCTGCCGATCGAGAGCGTAACGGTCAATGGCGATTGGATCCCGCCTAGGCACTCAAAACCGCGGCAGTAGACAAGCACAGGATTGAGCTAGGAATCGCAATGAAAAAAAGGGAAGTTATTGCAGCATGCAGCTGCAAATCGGGGTAAAACCAAGGTGAAGATGGTAAAATGTAAAGTTTTAGTACGCAGAATTTTTGGTAAGTTCTGCAACAACTTCAGTGTCAAATTGCATCTATATGGAAAAGGCTTTGGAACTTTTCGACAAGAATGCATACGGATCGGTAGAAAACAATTTGTGTTGGGATACGCCCACTTGAAATTTGAAGTAAATCACCCTAATTTTGAGGTCGATATGGAGGTGGGCAATATATAAGCCAGTTTTCGGGAGAAAGGCGTCATTAGCCGGCGAGCGTGCACGGGCGAGTGTCTCAGCGCTTTTCTGATACACACCGAACATCGCAGCCCCACAACCGAAGCAGAAACATTGCGCGCGGAACTGTTGGCTGCACGTGCGTATTGTAGTCGATGGCTGTTCAGCATTTCTAAGTTTGATAATCTAGACATCCGGCAGCTTCTTATGCTGAGGACATGGGGGAATCTGACCCAGGGCTATATTACGTATGTCTTGATTTGATGCTCGAGCACTGAACTACCATATAAGGCTCCTTGAAAGACAGCGACTACATACTGCAGTGCTTTCAAGCGTTGTCAAGCGGACACAGGAAGTAGGAAAACCTCCCATCTTAATCAAAAATAGGACGCAGATGGCATTCCAAAATGTAGTTTGCAGTTGAATTCTCCGCTCTCCGCGCAGACGACCATGTTATCCAGCATCAATACAATAGACAAAAAAAAAAAACGAACAGGAAGACGGTTTCGCCGCCGAGTCGTCTAAAGGGCACGCTTAAGGCACCGTGTGAATTTTTATGCATTACCTTAACTGCGATAGGGAGCTATTCGTACCACATATTCTTTTGAACAGCGGATTTGTTTAAGCCGAGCTTTGGTTTGTGAAGCGTGAACAAAAAATTGTAGTGATTTAGCTCGTTTATGCCAGGATATACGCAGCGTGAGCTAAGGTTCAGCTGCTTATTCTTAGCTCTCCTTTTTGTCTAGAATTAGCTTGATTATCATGCTTACTGCTGCTTCAATGACACACACATGGCGTACGCATTATGTGCTACATGTATATTTATTTTTTGCTCGACGCCATTTCTCTGTTGCCACAAAGACCGCTCGGTGGTTAATGTAGTAAAATTTACACATCATCTCCCCCTGTGGGCAACCATGGTGGGATGCAAAAGCATCGTGGGGGTGCGCATCGAGTTTCCGTTTCTTTTATGTGACTTATGAGACGGTGGTTGTCGAGGCGTTTGAATTACCGCTTGCCGACGCTGACGTTTACGTTTGGCTTCCCGAGCCTTCCTCTGCTCCGCGGCGGTGACGCTGCCGCTGCAACTAGCGCCGACGTTGACGTTGCTCATGGCGTTTCGCACACCGTTACACAGAGAGAGAATGACGGACGCACAGCGAACGCGCGCTTTCGCAGCCTCGCAGCTTCGAGATTCACTTGCCGGCGTTGCCGTTTACGTTCAGCTTCGCGAACATCCATAGCGTCGTTGCGAAGGAGAGTGCAACGGGAGCGAGCACGCGCCGCAATATATACGAGCACACAGCTGTGGCGGAGGGAGAGAAACGGGAGAGGAGAAACGAAGCAGAGGCAGCGCTCACGCCACCTCCTGCCTCCTCTCCTCGCGCTCACGCGAAGCGACGGTGGAGATTTGGTGCATGCGCACTATGGGTGCTGACGCCGCAGAACGGACACTGCCTCGAACAGAAGATGCTTTCACATCTAACACGCGGCCGCCTCTATGGCCCCAACGCACGGCGCAGCGCCGGCGCCAGTATGTCTGCCACGGCTATGACATCACTCCTCTGGAACGCGCAGAACGGCGTGGTGCGCGTGGCGCCAGCGGCTTCGGTGCGCCATCTGTGCGCCGTGTGACGTCACTTCTCCTCGCGCATGCGCAGCACGACTTTCGGACTCCAACGCAAATTTGCTCGAGCTCGGCCAGTGTAACGTAACTAACGCTCCAAGATTATCATCATGAACCGGCACGCGCTCTCTTCGTCCTCATCTTCATATTGGTCTTCTTCTGCTTCGCTCTCAGAACACGTGCTCTGATTTCATCAGACCTGTAAAAAGTCTGCTGGCTGAGAGAACGAGTACAGATAGAGAGAGAGAGAGAAAGAAATAACGCGATAGAAAGAAAAGGAGGAACTTTTCGCGAGAAAAAATTCTTAGCGCGGCGAGACTCGAAACCACGTACCCACGACCCGAAGGCGAGCAACGTAACCACTCGGCTATCCAGGCACGCTAGCAAAGAATAACATAGCCTTGCATTCTATAGTATAGCCAGGGGGTGGGAAAAGGGGAGCTAAATCAATGACGTCAGCGGCTGCATAAAGGACTGCACGCTCGCGCCGTGCCACGTACTCTCTTCGTCTTTCCCTTGTCGCCATGGGCAGGCCAGAGAAGATTCGTAATCCCACAGAAAAGCCTGCGTGTCAGGAATAACTTCGCCTAGCTAGGCTAGAATGTAATCGACGACCTAGAGCCGATCCTGAACAGAGATCCGGTGAATCGGAGAAACGGCGACGCCAAGGCGAAGACCAAGCTACGCCCATCAAGAGAGGAATCGAGTCCGGACTGCGATGCGTGCTATCCGCCTAACCAGCGAACACTACAAAACCGAGAACGCGCAGCGGCGAGTTCGTAACTCGATGGGAGGAGAGCACGACCGCCTACAGCGAGAATTCCTCGCACTCGTGTCGCGTCTGTGACCAGCTGTGGTTTTACGTGAACCATGCGACGATGAAATCTGTGCACATGGCTTTATGAGTTAGGATGCTTTGGCGGTTTTCCTTGCATTGTCTAACAGACATGCGAATTGCAGACTACCCCAGAGATTCCTACCAACCGTAGACCATTCAAAAAACTTAGAAAATGTTGAAATAGGTTTGCCTAATAGCCGCCATGACCACGTAAATTGGAATGACCGTTGACAGAAAGATATCTACGCTGTATAGTAGAAGTGCACCAGCTTGCGTAATAAAGAAACTTTAAACTATTTTGGACCCTGTGTTTGTTTCCTGGATCTGCTCAAGAGACCGGGTGACTTGCTGCATACAAAAGCGCCTCTGCACAGTGCCGGGAGAGAAACCTAACGTAAAGCGACAGCTCCACTATCCTTCACGTTCTATTCCAAGACGTGCTTTGTAACTCTGAGTGGTGATTTAGACAGCGAGAAAGCAACAAACGATGCTGGAGCCGTGGGCGTACCAGACGCAGTGCATTTCCTACGCAGTGCCTAAGTTGATATTGCCGACTTCCGCATTGGTGCTGCCCCACACCAGCTTGTGTTTGTTGCAGAATGTGAACAGTGGCGAAGCTTTCAAAAGCTGTATTTATTTATTTATGTTTTCGCATCGCCTTTCTCCCGGGAGGTATACACAAACCTAGCGTCGTCATGGGTATTGCAACGATATCACTTTGTTTTTTTTTTCACAAACAGTAGCTCAATGGATATGAGCATATATATGCCGAAGCAGCCTGATCTGTTCATACCAGCCAAAGTGCACTAGCAAGGCCCCATTTAGGGAGAACATAAGCTCTTCAGTGTGCTCTGATGCCGCTGTGCATGCATAGCTAGCGAGTCTTCTGAGTTGAATATCCGCCCTATAATTTCAGAACGCCATGAGAGATAAAATAATTCACCCAGGCTTTGGAACTTCAACGTCCTGTTGAATGCTATAATAAATGCAGAAGCATCTTCGAGCACATTTGTGTGCACCATAGGCCTGTGTCATATATTAAGGGCAAGAGAGGAAATCAATATTCGCTTGCTTACTTATATCTTTCAAATTTCACCGCAATACACAACTACAACTCATAGGGAGCGCTTCAAATTTAATAAATTTAGCCGGAAATATTGAGATGGCGCATTCATTTATTAACGTATGGATTTACGGTGCTTCGACAGCTTCACCGAGCCACTTTATAAATGAAACTGGCGTAAAAAGTCAGGATTGCTACGACTAAGTGCATAAATGCGTATGGAGTGCCATCTCGGCATATACAACTGAAGCTTGTTTAATAAACGAAATACTTTTTAAACCACACCAATTTACTGACGGTGTATTACTACAGTGAAATGCGACAGATGGCGGTAGGGTCAGTGTCAAAGATCAATGCGGTAATGTTGTTCAAGCCAAAGAGTATGCCCTAAAATTAATTCACCTCTGGGCTTATTGAGTGGAATTACACAGGAATTAGGCAACCGACCCCAGTTAAGACGCTGCTTACACAGCTGGCCACTAGTCAGACCATTTTCTCAGTATGTTCTCAATAAGGACGTTTCCTTCTTCTCTTTTGTGATGCCCACTCAACTAGCTGACTGATGCTACGATCTTTTACGCAAAACATAATGCGATGCCCCTTGAACAACTACCATCCTTTCGCTAGCATCACTCGAACTCCCTCCAATGCTCCAAGTCCCTCCACTTTCTTCCCGACACGAACATTTTCACCTGTACTTGTTTCACAAAATATATTGCAAATTCCGCAGCTACGTTCTCAAGTCGTGCCCCCGCCATCCTACACACATCTGCGCATCAAGTTCGCAAACAAGGTCAGTACTGCGCCAAGACCTGCGAAAGCTACCAGCATTACTTCATTCCACGAACTTCTAAAGACTGGAACGGCTTTCCCTGATCGCTCGCCTCCGTTTAAGACCACGTTAGCTTTCGCGTACTGTCAGCTAATGTCACCATCGAATGTTATAACGTCCTTCGAAAGCGCCTCAAAGCATGGCGCCAACCTGACGCGCACCGCGATCCTAGTCGCCAGCAATGGTCCCTTTTCCAAGGAGTAACTCTTACCCTTCACCCTTTCCGGAGAAGACGCCGCGCAACTAGCACGCACGAATCAAGCTCTCACGCACTAACTGGAAAGTTCTAGAAATCAACGCGGCTACCACAGGCGCGTCCAGCGCCTCAGGCGAAGGTGCAAGAAGGAGTTCGCTCTTTCGCCAGCATTCGCTGTGCTACGTACAGATGAGTCACGTGCAAGATTCGCGATCCCGGGCGCAATCCCATATAAGCACGCGGCAATGGTAATTCCAGGGTCGGTCACTGAAGGAAGAATTTGTGATGTTGAAGTTTGGTTCTGTAGGTCAGAGAGGACGTGTCGTTTTATGATGTAGTGCTGTCAGTCATTCTTGGAAGAAGTGCTGAGAATTGTGCCGTGCTAGCAGTGGGGAGTTTTGTAGGCAGTGTAGCCTAGAGGAGAACTCACCAAATACCGAAGGGGAACAGCTTGGTTATTGCTACCGTCTAAGTGGAGGTACTCGTCATGCCGGTGAATATGAAAGGACTTTCAGTGTTCTTGACTATCCCCGGGTGCTTGTTGTTACGATACGGCCTCGGGGAGCAGGTTTAATGCTTGGTGTCAGAGACGCTCGTGAGGGCCGCAAGGAAGAGGACGCAACTGTCACGGCACACAAACATATATTCTGACATAAACATACACAAACAAAACAAATACAAAGCACAGCAAAACAATGAACACGCGAAGCGTCTTTAGAAAAGAGTTCGAGAAACGCCGCGCTCACGCTACGGGCCTTGACTTGGCGGTCGTGGCTGCGTTGCGGGTCTTGTATGAGAAGGGCCATGCGGAATGTCGCAGGCTCCTCTGCGCCCGCTGGGCGCCAGGGCAGAAGACGTGTCGTTGCGAGGTCCCTCGGGCGTTGACGCTCGACCGGGTTCCTCCGACAGATCTTGGCCTCCCGAACGTTGGCTTCCGACCAGGCCAACGCGCCTTTCCCGCTCCAGCTTCTGCCTCCGTCTGCCTGGTCGATGTGGCCTGTTCCTTTTTTAGGGGCGAAGCTCTTTATGCCGTGGGTCTGTCCATCCTCCGTTTGTTTGTAGCGTTGTAGTAGCCACCTCTAGCTCGTGTGAAGCGCGCGTTCTGGTATGCATTAGAAGAAGAAGACGACGTTGACGAGTGAGTCTCTCGTGCGTGCTCGCCTGTGTGGCATACTTTCTTCTTTACTGCGCGCGCTCTGGTATGCAGTAGAAGAAGACGACGTTGACGAGTGACATTCTCGTGCGTGTTCGCCTGTGTGGCGTTCTTTCTTCTTTACTACGTCTCGTGTTTTCAACGACACCCGAAGACAACATTTCAGAAGTAACGCGCCATCAGGCTCCCTCTTGGCACGCTTTCTCTTTAGCTCGGAGTCGCCAGAGGCAAGACAAGGCTGCGGAACGGAGGGCACGGAAGGCGGCGGCAGCGCGCGTTCGCACTCAGAATCCTGAGGTGAGAGCCCGCGAGGCCGAAGCTGGATTTCGACGCCGCGTAGCAGATTCCGCCGTTCCAGCCCGCGAAGCCGAAGCTCCTCGACAAGCTGCACGGCTGCGGCGAGAAGACCCCGCCGTTCGAGCCCGCGAGGCCGAAGCTGCTCGACAAGCTGCAGGGCTGCGGCGAGAAGACCCCGCCGTTCGAGCCCGCGAGGCGGAAGCTGCTCGATAAGCTGCACGGCTGCGGCGCGAAGACCCCGCCGTTCGAGCCCGCGAGGCCGAAGCTGCACGGCTCGGATATTCAAAATGTGAAGGACCGTGAAGCGGCGAGAAAGCGCGCGTACCGGCAGGCAGAGCCCGAGGCTGTGCGAGCACGTGAAGTGGCTGCAAAACGCATCAAATGGGCTCTGCCCGAAGGCGCCGACGCGCGCTTCCAGCGGGACTTCTTTGATAACAGTTTCGGCCATAGTTGCGGTGTGCGCGCGTTTTCACCGCCGCTTCGTCGTCTTCTCAACGGCGTCAGGGCACTTCATCCCACTTGTATTTGAGCGGTATTGATTAATTGTTGCCTCATCGTTGTTAAACCCATGCGAAAGGTGTTGTGTTAACTAGACAAATGTGCATGTATGCGGGATGTTTGTACTGCCTTAATTGAGAATATGTTGTTTGTGTTATCAGCTCTTGGCTCTGATTCGGTCTCTCATCGCAACTCGGCCATTACGTCCTCCCTGCGTGGAGGGAGCCTAATCGTCTCTGCAGGCATTTTCCTAAAGTTGTTCGCTCTCTCTCTCTCTCTGACTCGGTCTTTGGGCCACATTCGGCGCTCACTGGCGCGCTAAGACCAACCCTTATATTGTCCGTGCTATCGTGGTGCAGTTAGGTGGCTGATACGTCTGCCCTTGGATTCTGCCCAGCGACTGCCTCCCATAAACCAGCTTGTGACAATATACTCCGGCGACTGCGACAGGATCTCAATGGCGCAAATTGCGTCCGAAGTAGGGAGAAAGAGCCTTGAGTCGTTAAAACTGTCACTGTAACGATTTTGTGGGATCTCGTTAGCCCGTGTGCATCTAGTGTTTCGATAGTGGACAGTTAGGCAGAGATTTTGCTACATTCCAAGGGTTTGTTTAACGGACATAATGAATCTTGAGAAACTAGTTGCCCTTGGTGAGAAGATGGGCCTCTCTGGAGCCAAACTACGAAACTGGGTTATCCAAAACGAAAAAAGATGAAAAATACAGGATCAGACAAGAGAGAGAGGCGAAATAGCGACAGATAAAGCAAAAGAGAGAAGCGGGGTTTGGAAGAGAGATGGCGGCGTTGAAAAGGCAAAGGAAGAATGAACAGCAGAGATGAAAAAAAAAGAGGCTAGTGGTTAAAAGGGCCAATCAAGAGAAAGAGGCGCAGGAGAGACAAATACAAGCTTAACTGGCTGAGAGAGAAGTCAACGGCAGCCCGACATAGAACTTGAACAACTCCGTTTGCTACAGCAAATACACGCTTATGTGCAGGCTAGAGTCGAACGCAGCGAAAGGAAATAGAATAACGGCTTCCGCTTGAACCCTAGAAAGCCTATTGTGGCATTTGACTAGGCGAAGGGTGACCGTGATGCGTATCTGCATACGTTTGAGACGATCACTAAAGGTTAGGATTGGTCGGGGCGTCAATGGTCCACTGCTTTGAGCGCGTTTTTGAGTGGCGAAGCACTCAACGTGTACGGTAGGCTGACGCCAACCGATGGGGCTAATAATGCAAACGTGAAAGCAGCCTTGCTAAAATGACTTGAATTCACTGTAGAAGGTTACCGAGAAAAGTTTCGGACATGAAAGCCAGCTGATGGCGAGAGGGCTACTCGTTATGCCACGCGACTCAGCCTCTCTTTTGACAGGTGGATCGAACTTTCAGTGACGGCAAGGTAGTATGGTACGCTGAGAACGCTTCTGATTAGGGAGCGAATTCTCATCAGTTGGCAACCGAGCCGGTCGCTTTATCTGAAAGAGATGGGAGCCCAATCACTCGAAGACATGGTGGAATTAGCTAATCAATTTTTGCAAGAACAAGGCGGCACGAATCTGACTAATGTCTGAGAAGAGGAGTTCAAGGAATAGAAGAAACGGCACCGGAAGAAAAGAGGCATGCACAGGAGACTGCTACGAGATGTTTCTTGTGGAACCAACCGTGTCATGGCGCTAACAATTGTCGGAACAACGTTACGCATCCCAGTGACATGAAATGTTTTAAATGTGGACGCACAGAGCAGAAGGCCAACACATGTCGCTATGAAGGGAGAGAAGCTTACCAAGCAGTCTCTGCGCATTCCCCGTCAAAAGGGCAAGAAGAAGAGACCAACGGCGACTTCGTCGAGCTTGAGAGAAGGAAGAAAACCTTCATTTTTTGTTATCCTGATGACAACACGACCTACAGGCCAAATTACTGAAATGCGTACACTTACTCACGCGCGGACAACACCCATCCTCACCAGCCTTCCCACGGTTTCCTAGGTCACAGCGCCCTCGGCTTTATTTTGCCATACCCCGTTTCGATATTATACAGGACATCTCGGCGACGGTATCTGGGACAATGCATTTGCACTTGTCGTATCATAGACTCGCTATTGCGAAAATATAAGAGAATCAGCAGCTGACATCCAATTTGGAAGAAAGAGTTCTGCCCAAGACTCTGGTTCGCCATCCTATCGACGAAAGAATAGATTGTATTTCAAAAAGAAGACAGGTGTTGCTGTCTATGTTTTCTACTTTCCATTCTCACTTATTTTTCTAGATCTGCGCTTCCCATACATTTATTGCAACTCTTAATCTCGGTTGCTGTCATGAATGTGCAGAATTTCTTTCATTGCGTTTACACCTGCTCAGACTCCAATACAGCGCAGGTACCAACATAAACATTACTCCTAAATATAATTTTTGAACACGCTGGAAACCTTAATTAGCTGCCCCTCGTCGTAACTGCTTCCACGTGTCTTCCTTTCTTTCTTTTTCGAATCGCCATATTGGTGTCGCATCGCAGTTCTGCTCAGCTGAGAAGCTACATTAACGTCGTTGTGGGCCACAGCGTGTAAATGAATCAATGAGCGCTGATGTACGCTTTTTTTCTCTCTAACTTTAACTGAGCTTAAATATTTTCGTGGCAGCTTTCTTTGCTGGGATTTTGTTTCAATTTATCTGTTGCGATTAACGAGGAAGGGAGAGAGTGTGCCCTTCCTAGCCACCACTGTATGCGAAATTTCTCTGGGCCCGGCATCTTGCCGTTGTAAACTTAAAAATAATGAATAAGAGAACACGGCGGATAAAATCGAAGTGACAGCGCAGAAAGTTATGCGACCTTGAAATCGGTCAAGCCATCTATGTTATTCTTGTCACCTTCTCCTCTGATTGCGTTCATAAATCGTACACGCCTTCCAGTACGGGGGGTCATTTCCTGTACGCGGGGTTGTTTCAACGGGGCAGAAATTATGCCAGCTTCCGCGCATTAGAACGGAAGTATGCCTGGCTTCCTCAAGTGCTTCTGAACTGCTCGGAAAAATGCAAGAAAACGCAATAAAACGTCAATTCTTCGTACGAGAAATCTCACCGCGAAAGAAAACGAAAAAGTTTATCAAAGTCCGCATCTGTATCGATGCCAACAGATTGATGATAGGGACGATAACCTTCATCATCGAAACTTCATTGTGGTGCATGGCTTATCAGTTCGTGAAAAATAACATTTATTTTCTCCAAGTCTACTGTGTGAACTTCCGCAGAACAGTGATGACATTCACATTTTTTTAACGATACGCTTTTTCCGCTTTGCAGGAACGTACCATGGAGTTCTTGTACGCTCGGCACTCTGTTGTGCACTTCGTGTTTTGTTCACCTTTTTTCGACGTGTTCCTTTCTTTTATACAGCCATCTTGTCCAACATGATGACAACGCGCCCAGCATTTCCACTGGCAGCCATTGTCAGCTGTGATACAATTATCCTTCGTAGTACCTGGTGCTTTTGTCACTTGACCATATACTCTGCTGTAGGCATTTCTGGGTTGCAACAGCCTCGCTCGACGACAAAGGTGCAAACAACCCGATTACTGAGTCCATTTCCAAATGGCACACGCGCTGCAGCACTGTCGCTTTCCCAGCGCGATGCTTTGTATTGTGCCCTTGGCTACTGCTCGGGCTTCGACACACAACGCCAGAGTCGTTTCAAAAGACCTTTCACGATGGCATATCTCTGGCTTTCTGGTCTTGGAAGTACTCGTAACAAACCTACAGATACACGCTCGTCCCTCCTATCTGTCCATCTATTTTACTTCCCTGCGTGTTTAAAACAATTCCACTCTGACAATTAACGTAACAGTCCCCAAAATTATTATGGTGCCCGTCCTGGTCGGATACATCGGCATTAAATAGAGCGTTTCCTCGCTGATCACCTGCAGTTCTTTACCGCTGACGACCGTAAATTGCCTTTCACTGGAAGACGCCGAGGTATGAGCCTAGCAGAACGTTAATCAAGCCACATGCTTTTTTGCGGAATAACATGTGTTGGCACTTCGTTATGACTGCCACTGTGCTTGTAGGTGATGAACATGGACGACCTCGTCGTCTGCCAAGTATTGCGGCATCAGAGGCGGCAGCGTAGAGGAAGCGGAAGTGCAGGCAAGGCTGTTAGCATGCAAGAAACGGTTGTTGATGCAAACTATGTGAATATTGAGCATGTTTCTAAACCTCTAAATACGTTTTACAGTAATACACTATTTTTTTATGCACCACTGTCAATATGAACTCGCAGGGTCCTTTATACATTCACCTAAGAGGACTCGAAAGCAAAAACGATCTTTTTACTTTGCTTCACACTCGATGTGTCTATACTCCCACGCCCCCCTTCAAAACCTTTCTGGCCCTAACGTGGTTTTGCACTGACTCCAGCATCGAAGGCATTCCATGCTTTCTGCACCACACATGGTTCTGCGCTGTCTGCGCGATGGGTGGGGCGATCACGGAAGCAGTGCAAAGCGCTGATTTCGCATGCTGCCCTCCCCATGTGACGTCACTTTATGCAACGTAATTACGACACCTTATGCGATATCATGACGACGTCAGAGTTACGCCATGATGACGTGAAAAAGTTTGGCTATCGGTGACCTCACGATGGCGTCATATGGTGCCGTCATCACGCGGTGATCATTTTTTGCATCGCCCGTACTGACGCCACCGACACCGACAGATACCTTTCGTGTTTGATGAGGCATCTAAGGCTTTCGCCTTAATACACTCATTCTACACTGCATTCTACGCGCTTGTTCCAGTGCAAAGAGGAGCTTTGGAAGAGGAAAAAAAAAAGAAAACTTACTGTTGTGCACACAAACGCTGCAGCTTTAAACATTTGGACCCATTATTACATGTGAAAGCAGCCTGACACATTATAAATTCATTCTTCCTCTACCTTGATATGTGTGTCAGAAGCGGGGCATCAAAAGCTTGCCTAATGCTATTCTCTCTTTTTTTTGTCGTTTTCCTTTATGTTATCTTCTGTGTCATTCCGCAACCATATCAAGTCATTCTTCCTAATAGAAATAGCATCGGTAATTTGAATGAGATTCCTGTTATTGTATTTCCATCGCGTCGCACAGAAAACGCTCAGCCAACCTACACTGAGTAGTACATGGAGCGGGAAGACAAACGAGATTCTTAAGCGAATTCATAAGGCATCCTTTGAGTTTTTTCCAAGGATCAAACTGCGACAATGACCGTCTAAGGTTTAGGCGTATGGTGAAAAGCCCCACATGGTCGAAATTAGGCTGCAGAGTCCCACCTAATAACCACAAGGAGGTTATGTCTAGTAAGGCACGTGGCATCTGTTATATTTTTCATTCATTGCGAACCACGAAGTCACATATTATCAGGTCATATTTATTCACCATGGATGTCGATCTAGATAACGCAGAATGAATGAAGGAAATGTGAACAACGAAGCCTTTACTCCCAAAACACTAACTCTCGACTTTCGGAGGTGTGCATAGGGACTTGCGTTTCAGCCTACAATATACTGTTCCCATAATGACATGAGAAATCACAGCGAAAGATTTCTAATTTGAGCCTTAGAATGAACTGGTAGCAATATTCAATTAACCATTTCAGGCATTCTGACCATAAGAAAGCCACCATCCTTTTTCAGTCATAGTGGCAGCAACATGAATGCGTACGGCTCAGCATGCGTCAGATAATAGAAGAAAGCAGAGCACGATGCATGAGCGTATATAGCAATGTTCCGTAGTGCAAATAAGCTTCCATTCGGTCGAGTTCAAACAAAACTTAGGAGGAACGGGAATCAGCAAAACAAGGACAAGACAATCGGAGGACAAGTCCTCGGAACTTTTCACAAGCGTTTGAGCATACTAATTTCGAGCTTATAACGGAGCTTTCCTTCGACCCTGCTTCAAAAACGTTGCACAAATAACGATCGAAGAACAAAAGCAAAAGCGATTTTGTGGCTCCCGATCTTTATTGGTGAAAGCCTTGTACGCAAATGACAGCATGGTGCCGCTGTGAACATAAACGGGAACTCCCTCTGATGGGGTCTTCATTTAAGTTTAACGACTTACGGCTTTTTTTCTAAATTGGCGCACGAACCACCGTGATCGCGTTCATCATCATCGACTTCGTATAGCTGCTCTTTTTTCCCGCAACTTGCGATTCCTGCTCCCTAAAGGGCACAATTTGGATAGTGCCGAAAGCCCTGCCTCGAGCCTTCCACCCCTTTCAAAGCTATCACGCTATCCCGCCATGGTTCCAGGCTGTATGGCAGCACTCAAAACGGCGAGACGACCAGCAAACGGCGGGAAAATACAGATAAATGAGTTGTGCGGGGAATGCGAATAAGTCACTCCCAAATGGCATTCGGTTTGAGTGCATGCGGATGCCCCCGGTGTCCGCGTTCCGTTTTTTTTCTTTCTTTCATTTCCTTAAGTTTTAAATGCGAAGCATTTCTTAGCGAACCTCTGGCACTTTGAGCGTTTCTATCTACGTATCTATCTATCTATCTATCTATCTATCTATCTATCTAGCCGCCTACGTCTGGGTGCTCTCATGATCGCCTCCTTAACTTGGTGTAGACCAAAATTGGCATGGGAGGGTAAGAGGATTTGACGGGTATGACTGTCGGGTCGTGTCATGAATAACGTGAAAATCCTGTCGCGTACGTCGTCAAACCCTTTCCACTAGACACGTGTGGCACATACCCGTTTACCATGGGCTGAGGTGTACGGGTATGCGCCACAGGTGATTGACAGTTTATATCTACGCAGGAACGGCGAGAACAGACAATGGTAACTTAAATGTCAGAGCGTTAAGGAAAACCAACATCGGTAGCGTTGACTCGACGAATGGAAAGAATGAAAATTAGGATCCCAGCATGAATCGAACCCGAGCATTCTGCGTGGCAATCAGGTATTCTACCACTGACCCACGCCAGGTCTATAAAGTGGTTCGGAAAAACAGCCTACGCAGGCGTAATATAGGTGCAACGTCAATTGTGGTTGTGGTGCTTGCTATCTAATTTTACAAGAAAGCAATAAACACTACATGATACTCCTACGATGTGTACTCCTAGGATACAGGCGTCATATCAGATTAACGTCTGTGGTTCCAGTGTTGGCTCCACTTTTATAGCAGTCTAATAAACATTATGTTTGTATTCCTGATTCAGCAAGCTATATTGAAGCATTGCTCGACCCCGGAGGAATATATTAACGATAGTTGCATATGATATCCACATCACCGCACCGTAAAGTGCACTTCGTCCGCCAGAACGACGCAGTGTCCTCTTCATTTCTTACGAGGCTGGGCGATGGCCTCATGCTGACCGAGGATGATGCCAGATTGATTGACAGCCGCTTTGGGGGCTAGGCTATGTAGGCCACGTACGCTCAGGTAGTCTACGAATACGACAAGCACCATCCACTGATGTTGGTCTGCGTAGCACTATCCCGGCCTACCAGCCTCGACGGCCTATAACTCACCAACGCGAAGGGTGGCTTCAGGTTTCTACATGTCGCCGGCTCTATCAACAGGCAATTTGTCGACGAAATGACCGAGGCATCCACGAATTCCAACAGCTCTACTATACCACATACTTCACTACACATGGACCCCTCGTCACCATGATCACGACCGGATCCTATAACAAGTCATGACCATGTGCTGGTGCTCACTGATCACGGTGATGATGCCCTTGTTCAAGAACTGTCAAGAACTTCTTGCACACATGCACACGGGTTCGTCAAACATGCGTGCGTTCTCGGGACAAGTATAATCACTACATATCAGCGTACCGCTTCTGGTGTTGGTAATACCTACGTTGCTCTTGGCAGCGTTACCCAACCGTAAACAACTGGTTATATAACACATATGCGGCTCTTCAACATATATGAGTGTGTATAAAATTTATGCAAAGCTTTAGTGTCATTTTGTAACGTATAACATAGTAAAAAAAATTACGCCGCAGTCACGTTGCCGTCGCATGCTTCGCACAACATCGACTCCCACGGTACGTGGGACCTGCCGAATTTTTTCTTTTAGTCGTTGTTCTATAGTATTTCATGCTTCGACGGATTTCACGAACGAGTACAGACGTCGATTGGTGGATGTGCGAAAGGTAGAAAGAGAAAGTTGCGGAAAAAGAAATTTTTATGGCCTTAGACAACGAACTTGCGGACGCGTGTGTATCTAACCTAATATACGCTTAAATTTATGCAAAACTCCTTAACGGTCGGCCGGTATTATTTCTCATTTCGAATGCCTCTCTGTAGAGCTCGAAATACCGTCGCCGGAATTATTGTACGGATTGTTTTATTTCATGCGAGCTGGCACGAACTAAAATGCAGCTTGACATTGCCTAAGGCAGAGTTGTACAACCTAAATAACTATTGATTATCACGTTTTACCTTAGCCCTAAAGGGCGCCTTCGAAACTTGCGTTCAGTGCGAACACCACGTTATAAATTTTTACTGCAATTATAAAAATGCAGATGAAACAGTGAACTGAGTCAACCTTTGCTGCATTTCATATTAACTTTGGTGGCTTCGCGACAGACAACAGTTTTAAACGAATTTCAAGCGAACAAATATGCATGACCCTTTTTCGCATGCCTTGGAGGTACAAGTTAGTTCAACATCGCCACAAGTTAGTTCAACATCGTACAAGTTAGTTCAACATCGCCACACGGAAACACTTGCGGCATGTGATGCCCATTTTGCGCTATTTTTCATTTCAGAAGTCGAGTTTAATTTTCCCCGGTTTGAAGAGGAAACGCTGGCAGTCGGGCCAGGGTTTCATTGGAGGAATCTAGCTATGCATGTGTGTGTACGTGTGTACGTGTGTGAATCGTTTAGATTATTTCTTTATGTTTAAAAAAGATCTTGTGTTTTTCTTTGTGCATTCTTCTTGATAGGGCAACAGTCTGCCGCGATCGTGCCATCTCAGCCCTGATTACGAAGAACGTCCCCGTAAGCTCTCTCATGCTAGGAAGCAAGACTCCCGCATAATTCAAGTAGACCAAAGGGGAACGTATACCCTTGCTTGTGTTGGTGAACTTTAAAACTGCGGCGTTTGTGGAAAGCTTTGCACAGTCACGAAGACAGATAGCGTTGTCCTGCTTGCAACGCACGATAAGCTTTCTGTATATCGGAGCAACTACTCAATATAACATCCGGTTGCTCAAACCAGAATTTGAATATTTAACGAGTGCCAAAATAAATGAATCGCGAAGAACAAAATATTACACAAAACGGCAAAAAGACGTGAATACAAAGAGGGAGGCGTAAAGCAATAAAAGATAGAAAAATGTAACGCTGCTACTCTTTTAACGTTGCACGTATACTGAACGGTGTAAGTGCAGAATATTTAGAATGAGTATCCGCCAAGTCTTCGTGCTTTGCGAAGTAAAAGTGAATCGACGAAGGCCGCACGAGTTGTGCTCGCCTGTGCACTCTCACCCAGCCACGTTACGCGTTTCCGCATAAGATAGAGTAATTCAAGATTCGACGGTAAATTATGCAACAGCGCCTGACCAGAATATAAATCACCCTCCAAATCCGTCTTGTGAACAGACTATTAATCCTTGGTGAAATAAACGTATTGCTTGCTTTAGTAATGACGGATGAATACTGCACTTCGTACCAGTAAAGGTTCCCTTCCTCCCGTGAAGTTGACGGACGAAGATCCTGGTGATGTAGCTCGGCGGGGGTGAAGTATTTGACAGGAGGCGTAGCACAATTACTAACAAACTGTATTATAATTGTACAGGGCTATTGCAGTTACTAACGGGAAAACTAATTTCCACTTGACAGAGGGTGTAATGAACAGGCCCTCACTCTTCTACACCTCGTTTGGTGTTAGAGCCCAGGGCGCTGTGAGGAAATGCTCCAGTAAAGAGCCTCGCCGTCCTACCACAGCGTGGTTACGACCCAGACTGCCTCTCCGCGCTCCGTGGTGCGGTGTTTAGAGTCGAAAAACAAAAGTGGGGGAAGGAGAGAACAGTATAGCCCGGCATGGATGGCGCTGAGCCCCTCCTCGCTGCTTACGCAGCTCTCCAACTGCCCCTACCCCCGCCCTCCGCCCGTGGCTCGTGTTCCCACGCGAGTCCGCCAGATCGTGGCTCTCGCATTCCTGTAAACAGCGGCCGGTTCTCACGCACGCTGTTATTTAGTAGGTAGGGGGGGGGGGTGCAGCCGACTGTGCGATTTGTTAGTATTGGGGCAAAGGAAGGCCTCAGTTAACGGAGACGAGTTTCGGGCGGTCGAGGTGGCTTCCAGGAGAACGCCACTTCTCGTCCGCGCCAGCCATTCCCGGCACCAAGGCAATGACGCTCTGCGACATAACTCATGCCCGGCCCTACACGTTCCCCCTAAGAGGATAACTGAGCTTTGAGTCCGTTCAGTTAGTCTAAACATAAGAGGCCGGGACATGGCACAGGGGAAGCCTGCCTCCGTACAGCTGAATCGCAAGGCGTTTTTGTTCGCATCCAAGCCCAGCGTATACAGTCTCAGGGCCAAACAGACAAAGAGGTAAAGTAAAGTACTATAAAAAGAAAACATGCACAAAGGTAACATCGAGTCCACAATACGAAACAGCATGCCAACAGTCTTAATGTGAACGGTGCTAGTTGTAGCGTGCTGCCGCCGAAACGATGCGAGTCACTCGCGTGCAAGTTCGTGGAATTATTCACAATAATGTCAACTGCACAGGTACCACATGTTTGGCTATATGAGAAAAAGAGCACGTCGTACAACGGCACCGTAGGTGGCAAAGAAAATTGTCTTAACCTCTGGCGGCTCACAAGTCTATCCAGGGGGATACACCAGGAACGTGGGGTACGATAGAAAGTTCCTCTGACACCGTGCATGGAGGCAACGTCTAGGTAGCATCCGGGTTCCCCAGGCGGTCAGTTCGTGCACTCCTTTGCAGGTGAGCGGGAACGTTCACGCTCGCTGGTGCGGCCATGGCTCAAGCCTTTTCGCGGCTGTCATCCCAATTTGCATTGGGGACGCGTGACGAGACTCTCTTTAACAATAGTGACCTCGCTGCCGGTATCAAGGATAGCGACTATGGGCTTGCCAGCACACTCTAGCTCGATTTCCTGCAACTTAGACTTTCGTACCTCTCCAGACGACAACGACGAGTTTACGCGAGCTACCAAAGCTTTGCTTTCTTTGTTCTCTAAGAGGCTATCGTCAATTTCCGGCTCTGCCGCTTGCACTTTCTGTGCGCGTGCCCGTCTCTCGGCTTGTTCGCCGCGCTTTGGACTGTTCGGGGGCAATCTCTCGCTTGGTGCCCTTCTCCTCGGCACACGTAACAGTTCTGCTTTTTGCCGCCGCCGCTTCCTTGTCGTGACGGGTCCCTGTCCTGCTGCGTAGCAGCTATTTGTTGCCTTGCCGCCCTGCCCTTGCCTTTCGCCTGCTCGAAAGTTTGTAGAACGCGTGATATTTCAGCCGGCCTCATCCAGCTCTCGCCTTCGCGTAGGCGTACGTACTCTAAACCTTCCGAACTTAAGCTAGCTTTGATACGGTCGGCGACAACTAGCTGTATGACCTCATCTTTCGTTTTCGCCTCTCTCGAGTGCAAATAATAGTCAAAATACGTCCCGACACGTGAAGCAAACTGCGCCCATGTTTCATCTTTTCTTTTTGCGGCCGTCTCAAACCGATCGAGATACTCAGAAGGAGTAAGCTTGAGTTCATTGAGAACGGACGCCTTAACCGCGTCGTAATCACTGCACTCGGCCTCGCTGAGTCCTCGAAGCAAGTACCTCACCCGCTCCGTGAGCGCTGGCATCACTAAGTGAACGCGGCTTTCCAATGGTACATTGTACGCACTGAACACTCTTTCCACCTCATCAAACCATAGAGGTACGTCCGCATCGTACGGAAGCTTGAGGGCTTTGAGAAACTTGCTGCATTGAGCGACAGGGTCTAGGCCTGAGCGCCCTCGTTCTCTCGAGTCTAAGCTCGAAGGGGTCCGCCCGCCACCCGCCATCTCCAACTCGGCTCGCCTAAGCGCAATGCGTTCCTGCGACTCAAGCTGCATAACTTGCAGCTGGAGTTGCATCTTCTGCAACTCAAACTGCAGCTCTAGGCGTCGTACTGCCAGTTCTGCCGGTTCTGGCGCTCCAGCATTTTGCTCAACATTGTCGCCTACGTGACCTTCCTCTGCCCCACCGCTCGCCATTACGCTCCCATGTCATACATACACCACTCTAACACTTGAGCCACCGCCACCTCAACGAAACGCAAGAAATCCCGCTCACCAGTGCCGTCGTCGATGCCTGCTGCGACCCGTCGAACTGTTGTTGTAGTGTTCACACGAGTCGTTTGCCGCAGGCGGCCTCGATGAACTGCTCCCAGTTCTTGCGGGAATCTCGTGACCCGTCACCTGGTGGCTTGGTGATCTTCGCCGAATCCTGTCTCGACTGCGCCAGTAAAGGTTCCCTTCCTCCCGTGAAGTTGACGGACGAGGATCCTGGTGATGTAGCTCGGCGGGGGTGAAGTATTTGACAGGAGGCGTAGCACAATTACTAACAAACTGTATTATAATTGTACAGGGCTATTGCAGTTACTAACGGGAAAACTAATTTCCACTTGACAGAGGGTGTAATGAACAGGCCCTCACTCTTCTACACCTCGTTTGGTGTTAGAGCCCAGGGCGCTGTGAGGAAATGCGCCAGTAAAGAGCCTCGCCGTCCTACCACAGCGTGGTTACGACCCAGACTGCCTCTCCGCGCTCCGTGGTGCGGTGTTTAGAGTCGAAAAACAAAAGTGGGGGAAGCAGAGAACAGTATAGCCCGGCATGGATGGCGCTGAGCCCCTCCTCGCTGCTTACGCAGCTCTCCAACTGCCCCTACCCCCGCCCTCCGCCCGTGGCTCGTGTTCCCACGCGAGTCTGCCAGATCGTGGCTCTCGCATTCCTGTAAACAGCGGCCGGTTCTCACGCACGCTGTTATTTAGTAGGTAGGGGGGGGGGTGCAGCCGACTGTGCGATTTGTTAGTATTGGGGCAAAGGAAGGCCTCAGTTAACGGAGACGAGTTTCGGGCGGTCGAGGTGGCTTCCAGGAGAACGCCACTTCTCGTCCGCGCCAGCCATTCCCGGCACCAAGGCAATGACGCTCTGCGACATAACTCATGCCCGGCCCTACAGTACCCAACTAAAAGATTGCCACAACGAGAAATTCGCGTCGGAAATATAGCTAGACCAAACATTGCAAATATCAGTATCGAGTGCACCGCTCAAGAAATTTCAGTGTCTGTACAAGGTATTTCACCAGCTTTATTTTAGTGTAGCGCTTTTTTTTTTGCGTAGTCTCTATTTGAGGGTGTTTCTCTTTATAAATAACTAAGCAGAAACATGTAGGATGATGATGACAGAGGTGTCTACACTTTGATCTGAGAAGTTTGCGGTACAGTACTCGGGTATTCAAACGCGAGATGGTTTTTTTTTTTTGTTTTATTATAAGGGCCGCTACGAAATATGGTTCTTTATAACCCTCTCGCGTCGCTGCAAATCTGGACACTAAAAGTTATGTTGGCTCTGATATTAGTGTTCGAGTCAAAATTACGCTTGTATGAGACGAGCTGCATACGCTACAAAACGAAGGTAAGTGCATTACTTAGCCCTAAATATTCGCGTTTCGATACGTGCGGACTTTACTTACACACCTCAGTCTCCAACTCATTTACCAATAAACGACAGATCAATGCCAACAAACGACATGCGTCGGTGAAGCGCTGGGGCAGCACGTGTGAATTGAGAATCTTTGATTTTACTTGTTTCGCGATTGCTTTAGAAAAAATGCTTAATTAACAATATTAATTGCGTTGTTTGGGTTTTTTACGAACGTTGATGATATTCCGCACGCGGGCATTGTTAAATGGCATTTGGCCATGTCTTTCTATTTTGTTTTTACCAGCACGTACTTAGTGTTGTTGCTTTATAAGTGAGAAGTTAGGCACCTGGCGGCCCAAACGCTGCGCGTTGTCGCTTATATACAATGTTGAAATATTACTCATAATTTGGTGTAGCTGTATCTGCATTAAGAAAACCGCTATATATGCCTACATGTAATTTTGTTCTGACATCATTCATTATGGCAAATCGTGGAACGTAAGGAAAAAGCTAATATTTTAATAAGGGATCATCAGTGAATGCAAAACGTTTAGTTAACGCATACCGCCATCACCTCAACATGCTGAAGTTTCTCCTGAAACGCTTGAAATGTCCTAAAATGTGAAATCTTGCCTCTTTCTGTTTTTTTGTAATGCCGCACAGCGCCCTGTCTCCTACGTCGAAGAAAAGCCATGCTAGGGCCTTTTTAGGAGCGAGAACCTTAGGGTTTCCACTTGTCGGCGTGCCATGTCATCGTCATGGTTCATCATCAATTGAATTTTGAATTTAAATTTATTGACATAAAATAGTCTATAAAAATTTCGGCAGATCTAACGCGTTGTGGGAATCGGTCTCATGCGAAGCAGTCAGCGAGTATTTCTATGCTGCATTTTATGGCTTTGAGCCAAGCGTTGAGGGTGGACCGACGTGTTTTTGTAAGTGTAGTAGCTATGTGCGCATTGCGGGCTTACCAGGCTCATCGACAACATTGGCGTTTAAAGAGTAACTTAAGGTGGGACGTAACGTCCGCCCTCACGTTAAAGTCCACAAGTCAGTATTATCAGTATCATCGAAACTAAGTGCACTTTATGGTGCAATAATGTGAATATCACACGTAGCTTTCGTTAATGTATTCCACCGGGGTCGAACAATGCTTCAATATAGCTTGCTGAATCATAGGAATACAAATGTGAGGTTTATTAGACTGCTATAAAATCGGAGCCAACACTGGAACCACAGACGTTAATCTGATATGACGCCTTCGTCGTAATAGTACATATGAAGTGTTTCTTGCTTTCTTGTAAAATACATAGCCAGCACCACAACCACAATTGACGTTGCACCGACATTACGCCTGCATAGGATGTTCTCCCAAAGCAGTTTCTAGATATGGCGTGGCTCTGAGCTAGTATAGCTTACTGCCACGTAGAATGCTTTGGTTGGATTCCTGCTGGGATCCAATTTATAACTAACTTTAGGATCCCAACTTTAGTGTCCTAATCGTAAAGCCGCCGCTAGGTGGCCTGACGGCATACGGCAATACTGCAGCAATGCGGACGCCGACCGCTATAACGCGCGTTGCCTCGACGCTGCGGACAATGTGTTATGTCACCCGCATGCGATAATATAACTGGCTATTAGAAGAAACAGGTATACAGGGACGCGCTGAACAAGATGGCCAACATGAACGCAAGCGACATGGGTAACCTGCCGGCCTCAATTTACCTGACCACCAGCAAGCCGTACATGACCACGGCCAGGATCGACGTAAGCGACGTCCTTGTTAATGGAAACATGGGCACCTTGTGCTACAACTAGCGGGACCAACACGGCAACCTTTTGTGACTATGGCTTGAATTTCAAACGTGCACGGTAGGCATTGTCGTCCCAGCCAGGACGAAGCACATCACTGCCGAACACCCTCAATGGAATTGAAATGAGTGCCCGTGGGAGTGCGAACCACCACAACCACGGCATATGCCAGAAAAATGTTTCTTGTAAGAGGGCACAGTTTCTCCTTGAGCCGGCAAACGCCATACCCATGCATAAGCCACATAGTGCCACATACGCCCGGATACGATAAGCGCCATCCACTGAAGTTTGTCTACAAGCACTTTCTAGGGCTACCAGCCTCGGCGGTCTATACCTCACCAACGCAAAAGGTGACTTCATGTTTCCGACATGTCGCCGACTCTATCGACATAGTCTGTCGACGACATGACCCGGCTAGCAAACATGCCTCTAGACATTGTCTTCAACCGGGCTACCACCTTCATTCGGTGCCACAACTACGACAATCACCCCAGGATCGCCACTCTCAACGTACAGTCTGTGCACGTGCACGCGCGCGTGCACGACCTCGACAAAGACGGTCTCTTGAAGAAATTGCTTCGTTACCACTTCTGAAACCTGGAGTGATGGGCCCACTGGAATCACGGGATTCCAAAGTGCCGCCCACAGCAAGCGCCTTCATTGCGGGTGAGGTGGCGTGGGCACATATAAGAACACGGCGATGCGCAACTTCAACGTAGGCTGCAGCCCACTTCGCCGGCCGCCAGACACCGAACACACACAGACAAGCAGCGGAATTGGCGAGGTCGGCGTTGCGCACACCATTCACAATAACAAAAGCATTGCACTCTCCGCCGACTACCTGAGAACTGTCAAGAACCCCTTCCACGCATGGACACGGGTTCATGAAACGGGCTTGCGTTCTCGATCATAACGGACAAGTATAAGCACTACATATCGGCTTACCGCGTCTGGCGTTGGTGATGCGTATGTTGCTGCTGGAAGCCTTGCGGAACTGTAAACAACTGGTTATATAAGACATGTGCGACTCTTCAACATAAGAGTGTGCGTATACCATTTGCGCCTATATTAAGCGTCATTTCCTAACGTCTCGATCAATGTAAAAAATTACGCCACAGTCACCATCCCGCCGCATGCTTCGCATTACATCGATTCTCATGGTACGTGCGTTCTGCCGAATTTTTTAGCCATTGAAAGAGAAGTCGTGTCACTCCCTCTAATTTCTGGGCGAAACTGGCAACTACTTTAGTTGCAAGAGTAAACGTAGAGCGCATTGCAACCTACTTTATTGTGTGTTTTTTTGTGTTTGTTCGAACGTCCGAACATTTCTTGCGCACTATGTCTCGCATGCTATAGTGTCTTTGTTTTAGGCCGCACTCTTTTTGCTATGTACTCCGCGCCTAAAAGGGATCGAATGGTTGACGTTACACATGACGCCAACTTCTGCGACACATACGTTTAATAAAATAACGAAAAAAAAAACAGACCCGAACAATAAATTCTGACTTCGCTAATAATCGACGAGAAAATCAGTCACAAGTAAACGTCTCATTTTCTATTCTCTCTTTTTAGGTTTTTTCGCAATTTTTGGTCAGCGTCGCCCACACAAGTCGGGGAATGAACTACCGACAGCGAGAAACTGAAATTTGGACACTTCGTCGTTTGCCGCAGCACGAAAATAAAGAAACAGAAAACGAAAGACCCGTTCGGGCCGTCTTCACGTCGCCTCTCCCGAAAGTGGCCGAAGCCTTCGTCGCTCTCCCAAACCACTTCCGTGCCGAGGCGGAACTGCGCGGAAACCCGCGACGCGTGACTGCCGGAAGTAGACAGCGCGCACGGAAAGAGTCTACGCGACCAGAAGCACATGTGCTCGAGAAAGACAGACTCTTGGGTCTCAGACAAATTATTAATAGCCAGGGGCGTAGCCAGAAATTTTTTTCGGGGGGGGGGGGGGGGGGGTTCAACCATACTTTATGTATGTTCATGCGTGCGTTTGTATGTGCGCATGTATATATACGCAAGCAAAACTGAAAAATTTCGGGGGGGGGGGTTTGAACCCCCCACCCCCCCTGGCTACGCCCCTGTTAATAGCTCTTCCGAGATTGCACTTCTACTTTCGAGTAACACTCGGGCTTATATAGGACCGCGTCTAGAATTTTTTTCTTTGCAGTAAGTCAATGCTATGGTTATAGTTACGGTACCTTTAAGCTTTCGGGAACACTTAGGTTAGCCAGAAATTGACTATTAGTAAGTGGCGTACTTTCAATAGTGCTATTGCGTACGTTAGGTTAGAAGACTCTCTCGCTACCTAAATACTCACTATTCTGAAATGTTAACAGGAATACACTGCGCAAGTTTAAGAAGAAGACTATGTACAAGTAATGAAACCAATAAGAATATATGCCAGTTGCCTATAATTTGTAGCATTGTCGTAAATAGATATGTGTCTACGGTACCGAGCGATATATTACCGATGCTTGTATGTAAATTACAATTGCGTTCTTTTGTCTAAAAGTCACCATGAGAAATGCGTGATGGTCTGCTAATCCATTCTCTTCAAAATAACTCATGGCAAAGTTTTTAGCTGTAACGAGAGATCACATCAGTCTTAAGATCATGAAATCGATAATTTATATATCGCGCACATCAAAGGATGTTCGCAGCAACAGATTCTTACAAGGTTCACAGAGTGTACCCTTCAAGACATCCAGCAATCTCGGTATAAAAATTAAAGTAACTATAGATTAAAAACAATGGGACGGCAGAAGCACTAACAAAACGTGTGTCAGCGGCGTGGTGACGAACACAGCTGTATACATGGTCAACCTAAGACATATCTAAACTGTTCTCTACTGTCATAAAAAAAGAAGAAAAACAACCTATAACAACTAACCTGTATTCAATAAAATCATGTTCAGTCGCAAATTAATTTGATGAGTTTTACAGTAAATCTCAAAAGGACAGAATGAAGGACAAGCCCAACACGGACCCGTCTCTCCAACAGTGACACCCAACAAAGAGAGGAATGAAAAGCGTACACAAGAGAGACAAGCGGAAAAGAAAAGAATGGAAGGCTTGTTAGTCAAGACGAGCTCATCGGAGATCCATTGTATATAAACAGTTGTAAGCCAAGATCAAGAGAAACTGTAGTATGTAATCTAGAGAACATTTCTCTTGGAGGTGGTTTCCCTAGGCGGTGGGATCACAAATTTCATTTTTATTTTCTCTTCTTCAATAGAAATTTTAGTACATTTTGTCCTTTTATCTAATTTACCGATTTTCGCCTGCGATACTTATAGGCGGTGCAGGCAGGGCATAGATTTTTTTTTATTGTAAATTTGATTTCTTTTTTGCCCAACACTACTTTAATGTTCTCTACTGCTTGAAACTCCCGTGCTTCTTCCTGGGTATTCGCTCATTAATTAAGCTGCTGGTTCATCATTACCATTATCTTAAGGTCTCAAATTGCTTAGTTGCAATTTTATATGTATACATGCATTCATGATCCACAGAATGCACGCTCTGAGCCTGTAAGCACATTCACCGGTCAACTTTTTATTTTTCCGAAGCAAAATGCGAGTACTCGTAAATATTACCCATTTATTTTCCCCTTCAGATATTCGGAGAAGCACAGCCCGGAATTTCACGACCCCTTCAGTGTAACAGGCATGCTTGCTTTCGCCTTCAATAAACCATCTTTGGCTGGCGCACTGGTCATTTGACGCCTTGCGCCAGATGTTCTTCTATACCAGACTTGCGGAGGAGTTATACGTTGAGTGAAATCAGCAGCGACGACGCTTACGTGGAGCTTCTATTGAGGAGAGAGACGTGAACGTAAGGATGTAACGGTTCATTACCTGCGCTTATGTCTCAATCATGGGAACGAAGCCCTAGAAAAGGAAAAATTACTCGCTAAAATCCTGCACTGCAGACATTGCTTTCTGGCTGTATTGCGGAAGCGGCGTCGATGGATGACAACATAAATAATAGGGGGCGTATTCCCGGAGTGATTGGAGTACAAAGCGAGCTGAAATTTATTGCGCGATTAGTTGCGCAGACGACAGTAATTGCACCTGCCGCTATTATTGCAGCCTGCCATATTATACCCGTGCAGGCTACAGATTTCGCTAATACCACGCACGGAATGTCTCACTATTACTCTCCTAATTTCGCTCACGTTTCTTACATTAAGTTACAGTACTGAGCGGAAGGCAAGTTTGTCGAATGTAATGGAACACATTTTGGTGCAGCGGGCTCGACGATCAACGCGCGGAAGCTGGAGCTCAGTAACTGAGCTGAGACGAGCGCTGAGGCGAGATTAAAGAAGTGCCCATAAATTGTTGGCTATATACAGAAACCAAACTAATTAATCGAGCACGTTCTGCAGCGTAAAACCCATTGAAGATTGTCGGAATACTACGCGGAACCATTCTCAATAGCTGTTATTTTTACTATTCCAATTTAATGTTTCTTTTCCTGATTGCTGTACATAGGATTCTTGCTTTTATTGAGCGCTGTATAGCTCTTTGAATGAACGAATGAATGAAACATTAACTGCGGAAGTTGTTTCGTGCACTGCACTTTGTGCTAGAGAGGATCGGGGGGTATAATATATGTTCTTTTACTGGGCGATATAAATGCATTTGATTTAATGAACCACTGTTTCCAAGGGCTCTTGCAGAATGAGTTTCTATGTGTTGCATTTTATATTAGAGTTGATACGACTCATGTGCTGATCAATAGTTTGCTGCTAAGTGATACATTTTTTCACTTTTTTTTCGAGTGTCTTGTTTTCAGCGTAATTGTACCGCACCGTATCTACTATGGATATGTCGTAATGTTGAATTTCGACCAATATATAATCGATTTCAGTCTCTCTTCCTCTCTAGTAACCAAAAATTTAATAATTTATTGCGGAAAGAAGTGCGCTCGCTTCTTTTGTTCCTACTTTTAATGAACCTGGCACTAATGCAAAAGGGGCAGCTCAAGTTGTCCTGACCGTAACTGCCGCGAAAGTCCTCATTGTTTTTCTAGCGACAGCGTCACACCTATGGCGGCGTGTTATTTGCGCGAACTGTTGCTTCGCGTTGGAAAACCTTCCGAAACATCAACAGCCACAGCGCCGCCGCAACAGGACGCGAGAGGACGCGTCGGAAGGCATTGGGTCTCTCGACTGTTTACTCACGTCAAGCTGCTGCCGTCTCCCATTTCCAGGAACCGCGCCCTGTGGCTCCCGGATTGCCGCTTGCCCTTTCCACGTCATCGCCAACACTCTCGCTCGTAAGCCTAGAGGTCAAACCGCTCTTAGGGGAGCCGGTGACATGGCGCTCGTCGAATGCTTATTTTCTCACCCTAAGAGACATCTCTGCCAAGAAGACTGTTGTAGTTTTATATGTTAATTGTTTTGCCTAAAAGCTGGCTTAGGGTGCTCCGGTGGCAAACGAACTTAATGCACAGGTTGAATGGGCAATAGTAAAGCTAGTAAATAATACTGAAGTGAAACGCGGAAATTATTAGGTTGCTTTAATACATTATATCAATAAAATTTTAACAACGCACAACCTAGAGAAATATTACCGTGAACAGGTGAGTGGCATGAGCATGCGCAGACGAAAATACTTCAGTACTTTTAGGTTTCTGGCAGTTAGCAACCCGTTTATTTCGTGGTTTCGCTATCGGTGTTATTTTTACGTGAAGAAAGCTTGCTTCAAACAACATAATAAAGAGTGTCTATGCTGAATAGAAACATGACAATAATATTTATGTGTGTGCTTAAAAGTGATTATTCGTTGTCTGTTGCTCTTATTAAGCAGCTTCTTATTGAAGATGACACTGCTGCACCTTATTTTCCAGCTGATATTTTAAAAAAAAGTTTGTACACAGGAAGTATGGAGGTGCACTATTCGTGTGCCACATAGCAGAGATCAGTCTGACTGTTGAATGAACTGTAATCGAAGGAACCCAAGATATATCGATATGAGAATACATCTCGGTTGTTGGTTAATTTAAATACCAATAAAATATAACGATTGTTCCAAAAACATTTGATATCAGGTTTGGGAAAGCACTTTACAGAAATGACTGCGCTGAATGCAATACAATACAACTAAATAGAGAGCAGAGGATGACGGCAGCATTCCAACAGCAACCATAGTGATGACAACTAGTTCTTTTCTTTTTTTCCCCTCAGAATATTGCTACAGCGCTGATATTACCGATCGCGAAGAAATTACCATGCCTTTGCAGAAAAGAAGAGGGAGATGAAGGGATAATCCTTTGCGGGCTGTCCATTTTTCGCAGTGATACGCTGTAGCTGTAAAACAAGTGCGATTCACTTTAGATAACGCTATAGAAAGAGCGGAAGCGAAAGACACCGCTCTCATGAGACACTCACTAAATCACTTTGACGTTGTTAGTCGATTAGATTATCCCCCCACCCGCCGAAAGTTGCTGCACCTCGCCTTGTGTTGCCCTATATATCGGGAATCAACAGACCAGTAAGCAAGCGACGATGCCACGTGTTTGCGTCATCGCATGTTGTCAGTGATGAGCACCTGAAATTCCTTAACGTGGACCTAAACCTACGCACGCGGCCCTTTAGCATCTGCCTCCATCGCCTCCACCGGGATTCGATGCCGTGACCTCTCGGCCAGCAGTCGAGCACCATGACCACAAGACCACCGCGGCGGGTCAGCAGTAAATGTAAAGCTAGTCTAATTTGTCAGGTGTTCAGATGAATGGGTAGTTCACAAGGACGTCAGGGGAGGAAAAAGAGAGAGGGAATCATAATAACTACATCAACTACAGCCGATGATGCGCTCGAAATGAATGTATGTGAACTTAATA